>NC_092782.1:24632262-24940002 GCF_047496795.1 Chiloscyllium punctatum | reverse complement strand
ACACCCTCTGTTTCACACCCTCTGTTTCACACCCTCTGTTTCTCCCCCTCTCTTTCAGCCCCTCTGTTTCTCCTCCTTTGTTTCTCCACCGCTGTTTCAGACCCACTGTTTCTCCCCCTCTGTTTCTCCCCCTCTGTTTCTCCCCCTCTCTTTCAGCCCCTCTCTTTCAGCCCCTCCATTTCAGACCTTCTCTTTCTCCCCTTTTGTTTCTCCCCTTTTGTTTCTCCCCTTTTGTTTCTCCCCCTCTGTTTCAGCGCCTCTGTTACAGCCCCTCTGTTTCGGCCCCTCTGTTTCTCCCCCTCTGTTTCTCCCCCTCTGTTTCAGCTCCTCTGTTTCAGTCCCTCTGTTTCTCGCCCGCTGTGTGAGCAAGTCTGTTTCTCAACCTCCGTTTCAGCCCCTTTATTTCAGCACCTCTGTGTTAGCCCCTCAGTTTCTACCCCTCTCTTTCAGCCCCTCTGTTTCAGTCCCTCTGTTGCTCACCCTCTGTTTCAGACCTTCTGTTTCTCGCCATCTGTTTCCGGCCCTCTGTGTCAGTTCTCTGTTTCAGCCCCTCTGTTTCAGCCACTCAGCTTACACCCCTCTGTGTGTCCCCCTCTGTGTCAGCCCCTCTGTGTCAGCCCCTCAGTTTCTCCCCCTCTGTTTCAGCCCCTCTGTTTCTCGCCCTCTGTGTCAGCCCCTCTGTTTCTCACCCTCTGTTTCTCACCCTCTGTTTCTCCCCCTCTGTTTCTCCCCCTCTGTTTCTCCCCCTCTGTTTCTCCCCATCTGTTTCTCCCCATCTGTTTCTCCCCCTCGGTTTCTCCCCCTCGGTTTCTCCCCCTCGCTTTCAGCTCCTCAGTTTCAGCCCCTCTGTTTCACTCCGTCTGTTTCACTCCCTCTGTTTCAGCCCCACTGTTTCTCCCCCTCTGTTTCAGCTCCGCTGTTTCAGCCCCTCTGTTTGTCGCCCTCTGTTTCTGGCCCTCTGTTTCAGCACCTCAGTTTCCCCACCTCTGTGTCTCCCCCTCTGTGTCTCCCCCTCTGTGTCTCCCCCTCTTTTTCAGCCCTTCTGTTTCTCCCCCTCTATTTCTCGCCTTCTGTTTCAGCCCCTCTGTTTCAGCGCCTCTGTTTCAGCCCATCCATTTCTGACCCTCTGTTTCTCCCCCTCTGTTTCTCCCCCTTTGTTTCTCCACCGCTGTTTCAGACCCACTGTTTCTCCCCCTCTGTTTCTCCCTCTCTATTTCAGCCCCTCTCTTTCAGCCCCTCTGTTTCTCCCCCTCTGTTTCTCCCCCTCTGTTTCTCCCCCTCTCTTTCAGCCCCTCTGCTTCTCGCCCTCTGTTTCAGCCCCTCCATTTCAGACCCTCTGTTTCTGCCCATCCATTTCAGACCCTCTATTTCTCCCCCGCTGTTTCTCCCCCTCTGTTTCTCCCCCTCTGTTTCTCCCCCTCTCTTTCAGCCCCTCTGCTTCTTGCCCTCTGTTTCAGCCCCTCCATTTCAGCCCCTCTGTTTCTCCCCCTCTGTTTCTCCCCCTCTGTTTCTCCCCCTCTCTTTCAGCGCCTCTGTTTCAGTCCCTCTGTTGCTCGCCCTCTGTTTCAGCCCTTCTGTTTCCCGCCATCTGTTTCCGGCGCTCTGTGTCAGTTCTCTGTTTCAGCCCCTCTGTTTCAGCCCCTGAGTTTACCCCCCTCTGTGTCTCCCCCTCTGTTTCAGCCCCTCTGTGTCAGCCCCTCAGTTTCTCCCCCTCTGCGTCTCCCCCTCTGCGTCTCCCCCTCTGCGTCTCCCCCTCTGTTTCTCCCCCTCTGTTTCTCCCCCTCGGTTTCTCCCCCTCGGTTTCTCCCCCTCGGTTTCTCCCCCTCGGTTTCAGCCCCTCGGTTTCAGCTCCTCTGTTTCACTCCGTCTGTTTCACTCCGTCTGTTTCACTCCGTCTGTTTCACTCCCTCTGTTTCAGCTCCTCTGTTTCTCACCCTCTGTTTCTCATCCTCTGTTTCTGGCTCTGTGCTTCAGCCCCTCTGTTTCAGCCCCTCTGTTTCTCGCCCTCTGTTTCTCGCCCTCTGTTTCTCGCCCTCTGTGTCTGCCCCTCTGTTTCACCCTTGTGTTTCATCCCCTCAGTATGTCCCTCTCTGTGTCTCCCCATCTGTTTCAGCCCCTTTGTTTCAGTCCCTCTGTTTCTCGTCCTCTGTGTCAGTCCCTCTGTTTCGCACCCACCGTTTCTGTCCCTCTCTGTCATCCCCTCTGTGTCAGCCCCTCAGTTTCTACCCCTCTTTTTCAGCCCCTCTGTTTCAGCCCCTCTGCTTCTCGCCCTCTGTTTGACACCCTCTGTTTGATCCCCTCTGTTTCAGCACCTGTTTCTCCCTCTCTGTTTCTTGCCCTCTGTTTCTGTGGCTCTGTTTCTCGCCTTCTGTTTTAGCCCCTCTGTTTCTCGCCCTCTGTTTCTGCCCCTTTGAATCAGCCCCTCTGTGTCTCATACTCTGTTTCTCCCCCTCTGTTTCAGCCCTTCTGTTTCAGCCCGTGTTTCAGCACCTCAATTTCCCCACCTCTGTGTCTCCCCCTCTGTGTCTCCCCCTCTGTGTCTCCCCCTCTGTGTCTCCCCCTCTTTTTCGGCCCTTCTGTTTCTCCCCCTCTATTTCTCGCCTTCTGTTTCAGCCCCTCTGTTTTAGCCCCTCTGTTTCTCCCCCTCTGTTTCTCCCCCTCTGTTTCTCCCCCTTTGTTTCTCCACCGCTGTTTCAGACCCACTGTTTCTCCCCCTCTGTTTCTCCCCCTCTGTTTCTCCCTCTCTATTTCAGCCCCTCTCTTTCAGCCCCTCTGTTTCTCCCCCTCTGTTTCTCCCCCTCTCTTTCAGCCCCTCTGCTTCTCGCCCTCTGTTTCAGCCCCTCCATTTCAAACCCTCTGTTTCTCCCCCTCTGTTTCTCCCCCTCTGTTTCAGTTCCTCTGTTTCAGCCCCTCTGTTTCTGCCCATCCATTTCAGACCCTCTGTTTCTCCCCCCCTGTTTCTCCCCCCCTGTTTCTCCCCCCCCTGTTTCTCCCCCTCTGTTTCTCCCCCTCTGTTTCTCCCCCTCTCTTTCAGCCCCTCTGCTTCTCGCCCTCTGTTTCAGCTCCTCCATTTCAGACCCTCTGTTTCTCCCCCTCTGTTTCTCCCCCTCTGTTTCTCCCCCTCTGTTTCTCCCCCTCTGTTTCTCCCCCTCTGTTTCTCCCCCTCTGTTTCAGTCCCTCTGTTTCTCGCCCGCTGTGTGAGCACCTCTGTTCCTCAACCTCCGTTTCAGCCCCTTTATTTCAGCCCCTCTGTGTTAGCCCCTCAATTTCTACCCCTCTCTTTCAGCCCCTCTGTTTCAGTCCCTCTGTTGCTCACCCTCTGTTTCAGCCCTTCTGTTTCTTGCCATCTGTTTCCGGCCCTCTGTGTCAGTTCTCTGTTTCAGCCCCTCTGTTTCAGCCCCTCAGTTTACCCCCCTCTGTGTCAGCCCCTCTGTGTCAGCCCCTCTGTGTCAGCCCCTCAGTTTCTCCCCCTCTGTTTCTCCCCCTCTGTTTCTCCCCCTCGGTTTCTCCCCCTCGGTTTCTCCCCCTCGGTTTCTCCCCCTCGGTTTCTCCCCCTCAGTTTCAGCCCCTCAGTTTCAGCTCCTCTGTTTCAGCCCCTCTGTTTCACTCCGTCTGTTTCACTCCGTCTGTTTCACTCCCTCTGTTTCAGCCCCACTGTTTCTCCCCCTCTGTTTCAGCTCCTCTGTTTCTCGCCCTCTGTTTCTCATCCTCTGTTTCTCCCTCTCTATTTCAGCCCCTATCTTTCAGCCCCTCTGTTTCACCCCCTCTGTTTCTCCCCCTCTCTTTCAGCCCCTCTGCTTCTCGCCCTCTGTTTCAGCCCCTCAGTTTCAGCTCCTCTGTTTCAGCCCCTCTGTTTCACTCCGTCTGTTTCACTCCGTCTGTTTCACTCCCTCTGTTTCAGCCCCACTGTTTCTCCCCCTCTGTTTCAGCTCCTCTGTTTCTCGCCCTCTGTTTCTCATCCTCTGTTTCTGGCTCTGTGCTTCAGCCCCTCTGTTTCAGCCCCTCTGTTTCTCGCCCTCTGTTTGACACCCTCTGTTTGATCCCCTCTGTTTCAGCACCTGTTTCTCCCTCTCTGTTTCTTGCCCTCTGTTTCTGTGGCTCTGTTTCTCGCCTTCTGTTTTAGCCCCTCTGTTTCTCGCCCTCTGTTTCTGCCACTTTGAATCAGCCCCTCTGTGTCTCATACTCTGTTTCTCCCCCTCTGTTTCAGCCCTTCTGTTTCAGCCCGTGTATCAGCACCTCAGTTTCCCCACCTCTGTGTCTCCCCCTCTGTGTCTCCCCCTCTGTGTCTCCCCCTCTGTGTCTCCCCCTCTTTTTCAGCCCTTCTGTTTCTCCCCCTCTATTTCTCGCCTTCTGTTTCAGCCCCTCTGTTTCAGCGCCTCTGTTTCAGCCCATCCATTTCTGACCCTCTGTTTCTCCCCCTCTGTTTCTCCACCGCTGTTTCAGACCCACTGTTTCTCCCCCTCTGTTTCTCCCTCTCTATTTCAGCCCCTCTCTTTCAGCCCCTCTGTTTCTCCCCCTCTGTTTCTCCCCCTCTCTTTCAGCCCCTCTGCTTCTCGCCCTCTGATTCAGCCCCTCCATTTCAGACCCTCTGTTTCTCCCCCTCTGTTTCTCCCCCTCTGTTTCTCCCCCTCTGTTTCAGTCCCTCTGTTTCTCGCCCGCTGTGTGAGCACCTCTGTTCCTCAACCTCCATTTCAGCCCCTTTATTTCAGCCCCTCTGTGTTAGCCCCTCAGTTTCTACCCCTCTCTTTCAGCCCCTCTGTTTCAGTCCCTCTGTTGCTCACCCTCTGTTTCAGCCCTTCTGTTTCTCCCCATCTGTTTCCGGCCCTCTGTGTCAGTTCTCTGTTTCAGCCCCTCTGTTTCTTGCCATCTGTTTCCGGCCCTCTGTGTCAGTTCTCTGTTTCAGCCCCTCTTTTTCAGCCCCTCAGTTTACCCCCCTCTGTGTCTCCCCCTCTCTGTCTCCCCCTCTGTGTCTCCCCCTCTGTGTCTCCCCCTCTGTGTCTCCCCCTCTGTGTCAGCCCCTCTGTGTCAGCCCCTCAGTTTCAGCCCCTCAGTTTCAGCCCCTCTGTTTCAGCCCCTCTGTTTCTCCCCCTCTGTTTCTCCCCCTCTGTTTCTCCCCCTCGGTTTCTCCCCCTCTGTTTCTCCCCCTCGGTTTCTCCCCCTCGGTTTCTCCCCCTCGGTTTCTCCCCCTCGGTTTCAGCCCCTCAGTTTCAGCCCCTCAGTTTCAGCTCCTCTGTTTCAGCCCCTCTGTTTCACTCCGTCTGTTTCACTCCCTCTGTTTCAGCCCTACTGTTTCTCCCCCTCTGTTTCAGCTCCTCTGTTTCTCGCCCTCTGTTTCTCATCCTCTGTTTCTGGCTCTGTGCTTCAGCCCCTCTGTTTCAGCCCCTCTGTTTCAGCCCCTCTGTTTCAGCCCCTCTGTTTCTCGCCCTCTGTTTCTCGCCCTCTGTTTCTCGCCCTCTGTTTCTCGCCCTCTGTTTCTCGCCCTCTGTTTCTCGCCCTCTGTTTCTTGCCCTCTGTTTCTCGCCCTCTGTTTCTCGCCCTCTGTTTCTCGCCCTCTGTTTCTGCCCCTTTGAATCAGCCCCTCTGTTTCTCATACCCTTTTTCTTGCCCTATGCTTCAGCCCCTCTGTTTCAGCTCCTCTGTTTCTCCCCCTCTGATTCTCGCCTTCTGTTTCAGCCCCTCTGTTTTAGCACCTCTGTTTCAGCCCATCCATTTCAGACCCTCTGTGTCTCCCCCTCTGTGTCTCCTCCGCTGTTTCTCGCCCTCTGTTTTAGCCCCTCTGTTTTAGCCCCTCTGTTTCTCTCTCTCTGTTTCTCGCCCTTTGCTTCAGCCCCTGTTTCTCACACTTTATCTCGTCCTCTGTTTCAGTTCCTCTGTTTCTCCCCTTCCGTTTCAGCCCCTCCGTTTAAGCCCCTGTGTTTCAGCCCCCGTGTTTCAGCCCCTGTGTTTCAGCCCCTCTGTTTCTCGCCCTCTGTTTCTTGGCCTCTGTTTCAGCCTCTCTGTTTCAGCCTCTTTGTTTCAGCCTCTCTGTTTCTGGCCCTCTGTTTCTGGCCCTCTGTTTCAGCCTCTCTGTTTCAGCCTCTCTGTTTCTGGCCCTGTGTTTCTCTTCCTCTGTTTCAGCCTCTCTGTTTCAGCCTCTCTGTTTCTGGCCCTCTGTTTCTGGCCCTCTGTGTCTGCCCCTCTGTTTCACCCCTGTGTTTCATCCCCTCAGTATGTCCCTCTCTGTGTCTCCCCATCTGTTTCAGCCCCTTTGTTTCAGTCCCTCTGTTTCTCGTCCTCTGTGTCAGTCCATCTGTTTCGCACCCTCCGTTTCTGCCCCTCTCTGTCATCCCCTCTGTGTCAGCCCCTAAGTTTCTACCCCTCTTTTTCAGCCCCTCTGTTTCAGCCCCTCTGTTTCTCCCCCTCTGTTTCTCCCCCTCTGTTTCTCCCCCTCTGTTTCAGCCCCCCTGTTTCAGCCCCCCTGTTTCTCCCCTTTTGTTTCTCCCCCTCTGTTTCTCCCCCTCTGTTTCTCCCCCTCTGTTTCAGCCCTTCTGTTTGAGCCCCTCGGCTTCAGCCCCTCTGTTTCTCACACTCTTTTTCTCCCCCTCTGTGTCTCACCCTCTGTGTCTACCCTGCTGTTTCTTTCCCTCTGTTTCTTGCCCTCTGTTTCTCCCCCTCTGTTTCAGACCCTCCGTTTCTCACCCTTTGCTTCAGCTCCTCTGTTTCTCACACTTTATCTCGCCCTCTGTTTCTTCCCTTCTGTTTCAACCCCTGTGTGTCGACCCCTGTGTGTCGACCCCTGTGTGTCGACCCCTGTGTGTCGACCCCTGTGTGTCGACCCCTGTGTGTCGACCCCTGTGTGTCGACCCCTGTGTGTCGACCCCTGTGTGTCGACCCCTGTGTGTCGACCCCTGTGTGTCAGCCCCTGTGTGTCAGCCCCTGTGTGTCAGCCCCTGTGTGTCAGCCCCTGTGTGTCAGCCCCTCTGTTTCTCGCCCTCTGTTTCAGCCCTTTTGTTTCAGCCCTTCAGTTTCTCCCCCTCTGTTTCAGCCCCACTGCCTCTCGCCCTCTGTTTGAGCCCTTCTGTTTGAGCCCCTCTGCTTCAGCCCCTCTGTTTCTCACACTCTTTTTCTCCCCCTGTGTTTCAGCCCGTCATCTTCTCCCCCTCTGTGTCTCCCCCTCTGTTTGAGCCCCTCAGTTTCAGCTTCTCTGTTTCAGCTCCTCTGTTTCACTCCGTCTGTTTCACTGCGTCTGTTTCACTCCCTCTGTTTCAGCCCCACTGTTTCTCACCCTCTGTTTCTGGCTCTGTGCTTCAGCCCCTCTGTTTCAGCCCCTCTGTTTCTCGCCCTCTGTTTCTCGCCCTCTGTTTCTCGCCCTCTGTTTCTCGCCCTCTGTTTCTCGCCCTCTGTTTCTCGCCCTCTGTGTCTGCCCCTCTGTTTCACTCCTGTGTTTCATCCCCTCAGTATGTCCCTCTCTGTGTCTCCCCATCAGTTTCAGCCCCTCTGTTTCAGCCCCTTTGTTTCAGTCCCTCTGTTTCTCGTCCTCTGTGTCAGTCCCTCTGTTTCGCACCCACCGTTTCTGCCCCTCTCTGTCATCCCCTCTCTGTCATCCCCTCTGTGTCAGCCCCTCAGTTTCTACCCCTCTTTTTCAGCCCCTCTGTTTCAGCCCCTCTGCTTCTCGCCCTCTGTTTGACACCCTCTGTTTGATCCCCTCTCTTTCAGCACCTGTTTCTCCCTCTCTGTTTCTTGCCCTCTGTTTCTGCGGCTCTGTTTCTCGCCTTCTGTTTTAGCCCTTCTGTTTCTCGCCCTCTGTTTCTGCCCCTTTGAATCAGCCCCTCTGTTTCTCATACTCTGTTTCTCCCCCTCTGTTTCAGCCCTTCGGTTTCAGCCCCTGCTTCAGCACCTCAGTTTCCCCACCTCTGTGTCTCCCCCTCTGTGTCTCCCCCTCTGTGTCTCCCCCTCTGTGTCTCCCCCTCTGTGTCTCCCCCTCTGTGTCTCCCCCTCTGTGTCTCCCCCTCTGTTTCTCGCCTTCTGTTTCAGCCCCTCTGTTTCTGTGCCTCTGTTTCAGCCCATCCATTTCAGACCCTCTGTTTCTCGCCCTCTGTTTCAGCCTCTCTGTTTCAGCCCCTCTGTTTCTCGCCCTCTGTTTCTCTCCCTCTGTTTCTGGCCCTGTGTTTCAGCCCCACTGTTTCAGCCCCACTGTTTCAGCCTCACTGTTTCAGCCCCACTGTTTCAGCCCCTCTGTTTCAGCCCCTCTGTTTCAGCCCCTCTGTTTCAGCCCCTCTGTTTCAGCCCCTCTGTTTCAGCCCCTCTGTTTCAGCCCCTCTGTTTCAGCTCCTCTGTTTTAGCCCCTCTGTTCTAGCCCCTCTGTTCTAGCCCCTCTGTTCTAGCCCCTCTGTTTCAGCTCCTCTGTTTCTCCCCCTCTGTTTCTCCCCCTCTGTTTCTCCCCCTCTGTTTCTCCCCCTCTGTTTCTCCCCCTCTGTTTCTCCCCCTCTGTTTCTCCCCCTCTGTTTCTCTCCCTCTGTTTCTCTCCCTCTGTTTCAGCCCCTCTGTTTCAGCCCTCTGTTTGAGCCCCTCTGCTTCTCGCCCTCTGTTTCAGCCCCTCTGTTTCAGCCCCTCTATTTCTCCCCCTCTGTCTCTCCCCCTCTGTTTCTCCCCTCTGTTTCTCGCCTTCTGTTTCAGCCCCTTTGTTTCTCGCCCTCTGCTTCAGCCCTCTGTTCCTCACACTCTTTTTCTCGCCCTATGCTTCAGCCCCTCTGTTTCAAATGCTCTGTTTCTCCCCCTCTGTTTCAGCCCTTCGGATTCCGCCACTGTTTCAGCACCTCAGTTTCCCCACCTCTGTGTCTCCCCCTCTGTTTCTTGCCTTCTGTTTCAGTAGCTCTGTTTAAGCGCCTCTGTTACAGCCCCTCTGTTTCTCGCCCTCTGTTTCTCGCCCTCTGTTTCTCGCCCTCTGTTTCAGCCCCCCTGTTTCAGCCCCCCTGTTTCAGCCCCCCTGTTTCAGCCCCCCTGTTTCAGCCCCCCTATTGCAGCCCCCCTGTTTCAGCCCCCCTGTTTCTCCCCTTTTGTTTCTCCCCCTCTGTTTCTCCCCCTCTGTTTCTCCCCCTCTGTTTCTCCCCCTCTGTTTCTTGCCCTCTATTTCAGCCCCTCTGTTTTTCGCGCTCTGTTTCAGCCCTTTTGTTTCAGCCCTTTTGTTTCAGCCCTTTTGTTTCAGCCCTTCAGTTTCTCCCCCTCTGTTTCAGCCCCTCCGTTTCAGCTCCTCTGTTTCTCCCCCTCTGTTTCAGCCCCTCTGCTACTCGCCCTCTGTTTGAGCCCCTCTGCTTCAGCCCCTCTGTTTCTCACACTCTTTTTCTCCCCCTGTGTTTCAGCCCCTCATCTTCCCCCCCTCTGTGTCTCCCCCTCTGTGTCTCCCCCTCTGTGTCTCCCCCTCTGTGTCTCCCCCTCTGTGTCTCCCCTGCTGTTTCAGCCCCTCTGTTTCAGCCCCTCTGTTTCAGCCCCTCTGTTTCTCCCCCTTTGTTTCTCCCCCTTTGTTTCTCCACCGCTGTTTCTCCCCCTCTGTTTCTCCCCCTCTGTTTCTCCCCCTCTGTTTCTCCCCCTCTGTTTCTCCCCCTCTGTTTCTCCCCCTCTGTTTCAGCCCCTCTGTTTCTTCCCCTCTGTTTCTCCCCCTTTGTTTCTCCAACGCTGTTTCTCCCCCTCTGTTTCTCCCCCTCTGTTTCTTCCCCTCTGTTTCTCCCCCTCTGTTTCTCCCCCTCTCTTTCAGCCCCTCTGCTTCTCGCCCTCTGTTTCAGCCCCTCCATTTCAGACCCTCTGTTTCTCCCCCTCTGTTTCTCCCCCTCTGTTTCAGCCCCTCTGTTTCAGCCCCTCTGTTTCAGCCCCTCTGTTTCAGCCCCTCTGTTTCAGCCCCTCTGTTTCTCCCCCTCTGTTTCTCCCCCTCTGTTTCAGCCCCTCTGTTTCTGCCCATCCATTTCAGACCCTCTGTTTCTCCCCCTCTGTTTCAGTCCCTCTGTTTCTCGCCCGCTGTGTGAGCACCTCTGTTTCTTAACCACCGTTTCAGCCCCTTTATTTCAGCCCCTCTGTGTTAGCCCCTCAGTTTCTACCCCTCTCTTTCAGCCCCTCTGTTTCAGTCCCTCTGTTGCTCACCCTCTCTTTCAGCCCCTCTGTTTCTCGCCATCTGTTTCCGGCCCTCTGTTTCAGTTCTCTGTTTCAGCCCCTCTGTTTCAGCCCCTCAGTTTACCCCCCACTGTGTCTCCCCCTCTGTTTCAGCCCCTCTGTGTCAGCCCCTCAGTTTCTCCCCCTCGGTTTCTCCCCCTCGGTTTCTCCCCCTCTGTTTCTCCCCCTCGGTTTCTCCCCCTCGGTTTCTCCCCCTCTGTTTCTCCCCCTCGGTTTCTCCCCCTCAGTTTCTCCCCCTCTGTTTCTCGCCCTCTGTTTCTCGCCCTCTGTTTCTCGCCCTCTGTGTCTGCCCCTCTGTTTCACTCCTGTGTTTCATCCCCTCAGTATGTCCCTCTCTGTGTCTCCCCATCTGTTTCAGCCCCTTTGTTTCAGTCCCTCTGTTTCTCGTCCTCTGTGTCAGTCCCTCTGTTTCGCGCCCACCGTTTCTGTCCCTCTCTGTCATCCCCTCTCTGTCATCCCCTCTGTGTCAGCCCCTCAGTTTCTACCCCTCTTTTTCAGCCCCTTTGTTTCAGCCCATCTGCTTCTCGCCCTCTGTTTGACACCCTCTGTTTGATCCCCTCTGTTTCAGCACCTGTTTCTCCCTCTCTGTTTCTTGCCCTCTGTTTCTGCGGCTGTGTTTCTCGCCTTCTGTTTTAGCCCCTCTGTTTCTCGCCCTCTGTTTCTGCCCCTTTGAATCAGCCCCTCTGTTTCTCATACTCTGTTTCTCCCCCTCTGTTTCAGCCCTTCGGTTTCAGCCCCTGTTTCAGCACCTCAGTTTCCCCACCTCTGTGTCTCCCCCTCTGTGTCTCCCCCTCTGTGTCTCCCCCTCTGTGTCTCCCCCTCTGTGTCTCCCCCTCTGTGTCTCCTCCTCTGTTTCTCCCCCTCTGTTTCTCCCCCTCTGTTTCTCCCCCTCGGTTTCTCCCCCTCGGTTTCTCCCCCTCGGTTTCTCCCCCTCGGTTTCGCCCCCTCAGTTTCTCCCCCTCTGTTTCAGCCCCTCAGTTTCAGCCCCGCAGTTTCAGCCCCTCTGTTTCAGCTCCTCTGTTTCACTCCGTCTGTTTCACTCCGTCTGTTTCACTCCGTCTGTTTCACTCCGTCTGTTTCACTCCGTCTGTTTCACTCCGTCTGTTTCACTCCGTCTGTTTCTCCCCCTCTGTTTCAGCTCCTCTGTTTCTCGCCCTCTGTTTCTCACCCTCTGTTTCTGCCTCTGTCCTTCAGCCCCTCTGTTTCAGCCCCTCTGCTTCTCGCCCTCTGTTTCTCGCCCTCTGTTTCTCGCCCTCTGTTCCTCGCTCTTTGTTTCTGGCTCTCTGTTTCTCGCCCTCTGTTTCTCGCCCTCTGTTTCTCGCCCTCTGTTTCTCGCCCTCTGTTTCTCGCCCTCTGTTTCTCGCCCTCTGTGTCTGCCCCTCTGTTTCACCCCTGTGTTTCATCCCCTCAGTATGTCCCTCTCTGTGTCTCCCCATCAGTTTCAGCCCCTCTGTTTCACTCCGTCTGTTTCACTCCGTCTGTTTCACTCCGTCTGTTTCACTCCGTCTGTTTCACTCCGTCTGTTTCACTCCGTCTGTTTCACTCCGTCTGTTTCACTCTGTCTGTTTCTCCCCCTCTGTTTCAGCCCCACTGTTTCTCCCCCTCTGTTTCAGCTCCTCTGTTTCTTGCCCTCTGTTTCTCATCCTCTGTTTCTGGCTCTGTGCTTCAGCCCCTCAGTTTCAGCCCCTCAGTTTCAGCCCCTCAGTTTCAGCCCCTCAGTTTCAGCCCCTCTGTTTCAGCCCCTCTGTTTCACTCCGTCAGTTTCACTCCGTCTGTTTCAGCCCCACTGTTTCTCCCCCTCTGTTTCTCCCCCTCTGTTTCTCGCCCTCTGTTTCTCACCCTCTGTTTCTGCCTCTGTGCTTCAGCCCCTCTGTTTCAGCCCCTCTGTTTCTCGCCCTCTGTTTCTCGCCCTCTGTTTCTCGCCCTCTGTTTCTCGCCCTCTGTTTCTCGCCCTCTGTGTCTGCCCCTCTGTTTCACTCCTGTGTTTCATCCCCTCAGTATGTCCCTCTCTGTGTCTCCCCATCAGTTTCAGCCCCTCTGTTTCAGCCCCTTTGTTTCAGTCCCTCTGTTTCTCGTCCTCTGTGTCAGTCCCTCTGTTTCGCACCCACCGTTTCTGCCCCTCTCTGTCATCCCCTCTCTGTCATCCCCTCTCTGTCATCCCCTCTGTGTCAGCCCCTCAGTTTCTACCCCTCTTTTTCAGCCCCTCTGTTTCAGCCCCTCTGCTTCTCGCCCTCTGTTTGACACCCTCTGTTTGATCCCCTCTCTTTCAGCACCTGTTTCTCCCTCTCTGTTTCTTGCCCTCTGTTTCTGCGGCTCTGTTTCTCGCCTTCTGTTTTAGCCCCTCTGTTTCTCGCCCTCTGTTTCTGCCCCTTTGAATCAGCCCCTCTGTTTCTCATACTCTGTTTCTCCCCCTCTGTTTCAGCCCTTCGGTTTCAGCCCCTTTTTCAGCACCTCAGTTTCCCCACCTCTGTGTCTCCCCCTCTGTGTCTCCCCCTCTGTGTCTCCCCCTCTGTGTCTCCCCCTCTGTGTCTCCCCCTCTGTGTCTCCCCCTCTGTGTCTCCCCCTCTGTTTCTCGCCTTCTGTTTCAGCCCCTCTGTTTCTGTGCCTCTGTTTCAGCCCCTCTGTTTCTCCCCCTCTGTTTCAGCCCTTCGGTTTCAGCCCCTTTTTCAGCACCTCAGTTTCCCCACCTCTGTGTCTCCCCCTCTGTGTCTCCCCCTCTGTGTCTCCCCCTCTGTGTCTCCCCCTCTGTGTCTCCCCCTCTGTGTCTCCCCCTCTGTTTCTCGCCTTCTGTTTCAGCCCCTCTGTTTCAGCCCCTCTGTTTCTCGCCCTCTGTTTCTCTCCCTCTGTTTCTGGCCCTGTGTTTCAGCCCCACTGTTTCAGCCTCACTGTTTCAGCCCCACTGTTTCAGCCCCTCTGTTTCAGCCCCTCTGTTTCAGCCCCTCTGTTTCAGCCCCTCTGTTTCAGCTCCTCTGTTTCAGCCCTCTGTTCTAGCCCCTCTGTTCTAGCCCCTCTGTTCTAGCCCCTCTGTTCTAGCCCCTCTGTTTCAGCTCCTCTGTTTCTCCCCCTCTGTTTCTCCCCCTCTGTTTCTCCCCCTCTGTTTCTCTCCCTCTGTTTCAGCCCCTCTGTTTCAGCCCTCTGTTTGAGCCCCTCTGCTTCTCGCCCTCTGTTTCAGCCCCTCTGTTTCAGCCCCTCTGTTTCAGCCCCTCTATTTCTCCCCCTCTGTCTCTCCCCCTCTGTTTCTCCCCTCTGTTTCTCGCCTTCTGTTTCAGCCCCTTTGTTTCTCGCCCTCTGCTTCAGCCCTCTGTTCCTCACACTCTTTTTCTCGCCCTATGCTTCAGCCCCTCTGTTTCAAATGCTCTGTTTCTCCCCCTCTGTTTCAGCCCTTCGGATTCCGCCACTGTTTCAGCACCTCAGTTTCCCCACCTCTGTGTCTCCCCCTCTGTTTCTTGCCTTCTGTTTCAGTAGCTCTGTTTAAGCGCCTCTGTTACAGCCCCTCTGTTTCTCGCCCTCTGTTTCTCGCCCTCTGTTTCTCGCCCTCTGTTTCTCGCCCTCTGTTTCAGCCCCCCTGTTTCAGCCCCCCTGTTTCAGCCCCCCTATTGCAGCCCTCCTGTTTCAGCCCCCCTGTTTCTCCCCTTTTGTTTCTCCCCCTCTGTTTCTCCCCCTCTGTTTCTCCCCCTCTGTTTCTCCCCCTCTGTTTCTTGCCCTCTATTTCAGCCCCTCTGTTTCTCGCGCTCTGTTTCAGCCCTTTTGTTTCAGCCCTTTTGTTTCAGCCCTTTTGTTTCAGCCCTTTTGTTTCAGCCCTTTTGTTTCAGCCCTTCAGTTTCTCCCCCTCTGTTTCAGCCCCTCCGTTTCAGCTCCTTTGTTTCTCCCCCTCTGTTTCAGCCCCTCTGCTACTCGCCCTCTGTTTGAGCCCCTCTGCTTCAGCCCCTCTGTTTCTCACACTCTTTTTCTCCCCCTGTGTTTCAGCCCCTCATCTTCCCCCCCTCTGTGTCTCCCCCTCTGTGTCTCCCCCTCTGTGTCTCCCCCTCTGTGTCTCCCCCTCTGTGTCTCCCCCTCTGTGTCTCCCCCTCTGTGTCTCCCCTGCTGTTTCAGCCCCTCTGTTTCAGCCCCTCTGTTTCAGCCCCTCTGTTTCAGCCCCTCTGTTTCAGCCCCTCTGTTTCAGCCCCTCTGTTTCTCCCCTCTGTTTCTCCCCCTCTGTTTCAGCCCCTATGTTTAAGCCCCTCTGTTTCTCCCCCTCTGTTTCTCCCCCTTTGTTTCTCCCCCTCTGTTTCTCCCCCTCTGTTTCTCCCCCTCTGTTTCTCCCCCTCTGTTTCTCCCCCTCTGTTTCTCCCCCTCTGTTTCTCCCCCTCTGTTTCAGCCCCTCTGTTTCTTCCCCTCTGTTTCTCCCCCTTTGTTTCTCCAACGCTGTTTCTCCCCCTCTGTTTCTCCCCCTCTGTTTCTTCCCCTCTGTTTCTCCCCCTCTGTTTCTCCCCCTCTCTTTCAGCCCCTCTGCTTCTCGCCCTCTGTTTCAGCCCCTCCATTTCAGACCCTCTGTTTCTCCCCCTCTGTTTCTCCCCCTCTGTTTCTCCCCCTCTGTTTCAGCCCCTCTGTTTCTGCCCCTCTGTTTCTCCCCCTCTGTTTCTCCCCCTCTGTTTCAGCCCCTCTGTTTCTGCCCATCCATTTCAGACCCTCTGTTTCTCCCCCTCTGTTTCAGTCCCTCTGTTTCTCGCCCGCTGTGTGAGCACCTCTGTTTCTTAACCACCGTTTCAGCCCCTTTATTTCAGCCCCTCTGTGTTAGCCCCTCAGTTTCTACCCCTCTCTTTCAGCCCCTCTGTTTCAGTCCCTCTGTTGCTCACCCTCTCTTTCAGCCCCTCTGTTTCTCGCCATCTGTTTCCGGCCCTCTGTTTCAGTTCTCTGTTTCAGCCCCTCTGTTTCAGCCCCTCAGTTTACCCCCCACTGTGTCTCCCCCTCTGTTTCAGCCCCTCTGTGTCAGCCCCTCAGTTTCTCCCCATCTGTGTCAGCCCCTCTGTTTCTCACCCTCTGTTTCAGCCCCTCTGTTTCAGCCCCTCTGTTTCTCCCCCTCTGTTTCTCCCCCTCTGTTTCTCCCCCTCTGTTTCACTCCCTCTGTTTCAGCCCCACTGTTTCTCCCCCTCTGTTTCAGCTCCTCTGTTTCTCACCCTCTGTTTCTCACCCTCTGTTTCTGGCTCTGTGCTTCAGCCCCTCAGTTTCAGCCCCTCTGTTTCTCGCCCTCTGTTTCTCGCCCTCTGTTTCTCGCCCTCTGTTTCTCGCCCTCTGTTTCTCGCCCTCTGTTTCTCGCCCTCTGTTTCTCGCCCTCTGTGTCTGCCCCTCTGTTTCACCCTTGTGTTTCATCCCCTCAGTATGTCCCTCTCTGTGTCTCCCCATCTGTTTCAGCCCCTTTGTTTCAGTCCCTCTGTTTCTCGTCCTCTGTGTCAGTCCCTCTGTTTCGCGCCCACCGTTTCTGTCCCTCTCTGTCATCCCCTCTCTGTCATCCCCTCTGTGTTAGCCCCTCAGTTTCTACCCCTCTTTTTCAGCCCCTTTGTTTCAGCCCCTCTGCTTCTCGCCCTCTGTTTGACACCCTCTGTTTGATCCCCTCTGTTTCAGCACCTGTTTCTCCCTCTCTGTTTCTTGCCCTCTGTTTCTGCGGCTGTGTTTCTCGCCTTCTGTTTTAGCCCCTCTGTTTCTCGCCCTCTGTTTCTGCCCCTTTGAATCAGCCCCTCTGTTTCTCATACTCTGTTTCTCCCCCTCTGTTTCAGCCCTTCGGTTTCAGCCCCTGTTTCAGCACCTCAGTTTCCCCACCTCTGTGTCTCCCCCTCTGTGTCTCCCCCTCTGTGTCTCCCCCTCTGTGTCTCCCCCTCTGTGTCTCCCCCTCTGTGTCTCCCCCTCTGTGTCTCCCCTGCTGTTTCTTGCCCTCTGTTTCTTGCACTCTGTTTCTCCCCCTCTGTTTCAGCCACTCCGTTTCTCGCCCTTTGCTTCAGCCCCTCTGTTTCTCACACTTTATCTCGCCCTCTGTTTCAGCTCCTCTGTTTCTTCCCTTCTGTTTCAGCCCCTGTGTGTCAGCCCCTGTGTGTCAGCCCCTGTGTGTCAGCCCCTGTGTGTCAGCCCCTGTGTGTCAGCCCCTGTGTTTCAGCGCCTCTGTTTCTCGCCCTCTGTTTCAGCCTCTCTGTTTCTGCCTCTCTGTTTCAGCCCCTCTGTTTCTCGCCCTCTGTTTCTCTCCCTCTGTTTCTCTCCTCTGTTTCTCTCCCTCTGTTTCTGGCCCTGTGTTTCAGCCCCACTGTTTCAGCCCCACTGTTTCAGCCCCACTGTTTCAGCCCCACTGTTTCAGCCTCACTGTTTCAGCCCCACTGTTTCAGCCCCATTGTTTCAGCCCCTCTGTTTCAGCCCCTCTGTTTCAGCCCCTCTGTTTCAGCCCCTCTGTTTCAGCCCTCTGTTCTAGCCCCTCTGTTCTAGCCCCTCTGTTCTAGCCCCTCTGTTCTAGCCCCTCTGTTCTAGCCCCTCTGTTCTAGCCCCTCTGTTTCAGCTCCTCTGTTTCAGCCCCTCTGTTTCAGCCCCTCTGTTTCAGCCCCTCTGTTTCAGCCCCTCTGTTTCAGCCCCTCTGTTTCTCCCCCTCTGTTTCTCCCCCTCTGTTTCTCCCCCACTGTTTCTCCCCCTCTGTTTCTCCCCCTCTGTTTCTCCCCCTCTGTTTCTCCCCCTCTGTTTCTTGCCCTCTATTTCAGCCCCTCTGTTTCTCGCCCTCTGTTTCAGCCCTTTTGTTTCAGCCCTTCAGTTTCTCCCTCTCTGTTTCAGCCCCTCCATTTCAGCTCCTCTGTTTCTCCCCCTCTGTTTCAGCCCCTCTGCTTCTCGCCCTCTGTTTGAGCCCATCTGTTTGAGCCCCTCTGCTTCAGCCCCTCTGCTTCAGCCCCTCTGTGTCTCCCCCTCTGTGTCTCCCCCTCTGTGTCTCCCCCTCTGTGTCTCCCCTGCTGTTTCTTGCCCTCTGTTTCTTGCACTCTGTTTCTCCCCCTCTGTTTCAGCCACTCCGTTTCTCGCCCTTTGCTTCAGCCCCTCTGTTTCTCACACTTTATCTCGCCCTCTGTTTCAGCTCCTCTGTTTCTTCCCTTCTGTTTCAGCCTCTCGGTTTCAGCCCCTGTGTGTCAGCCCCTGTGTGTCAGCCCCTGTGTGTCAGCCCCGGTGTGTCAGCCCCGGTGTGTCAGCCCCGGTGTGTCAGCCCCGGTGTGTCAGCCCCTGTGTGTCAGCCCCTGTGTGTCAGCGCCTCTGTTTCTCGCCCTCTGTTTCAGCCTCTCGGTTTCTGCCTCTCGGTTTCAGCCCCTCTGTTTCTCGCCCTCTGTTTCTCTCCCTCTGTTTCTCCCCCTCTGTTTCAGCCCCTCTGTTTCTCGCCCTCTGTTTCTCTCCCTCTGTTTCTCTCCTCTGTTTCTTTCCTCTGTTTCTCTCCCTCTGTTTCTGGCCCTGTGTTTCAGCCCCACTGTTTCAGCCTCACTGTTTCAGCCCCTCTGTTCTAGCCCCACTGTTTCAGCCCCACTGTTTCAGCCCCACTGTTTCAGCCCCACTGTTTCAGCCCCACTGTTTCAGCCCCACTGTTTCAGCCCCTCTGTTTCAGCCCCTCTGTTTCAGCCCCTCTGTTTCAGCTCCTCTGTTTCAGCCCTCTGTTCTAGCCCCTCTGTTCTAGCCCCTCTGTTCTAGCCCCTCTGTTCTAGCCCCTCTGTTCTAGCCCCTCTGTTTCTCCCCCTCTGTTTCTCCCCCTCTGTTTCTCCCCCTCTGTTTCAGCCCCTCTGTTTCAGCCCTCTGTTTCAGCCCCTCTGCTTCTCGCCCTCTGCTTCTCGCCCTCTGCTTCTCGCCCTCTGCTTCTCGCCCTCTGTTTCAGCCCCTCTGTTTCAGCCCCTCTATTTCTCCCCCTCTGTCTCTCCCCCTCTGTTTCTCCCCTCTGTTTCTCGCCTTCTGTTTCAGCCCCTTTGTTTCTCGCCCTCTGCTTCAGCCCTCTGTTCCTCACACTCTTTTTCTCGCCCTATGCTTCAGCCCCTCTGTTTCAAATGCTCTGTTTCTCCCCCTCTGTTTCAGCCCTTCGGATTCCGCCACTGTTTCAGCACCTCAGTTTCCCCACCTCTGTGTCTCCCCCTCTGTTTCTTGCCCTCTGTTTCAGTAGCTCTGTTTAAGCGCCTCTGTTACAGCCCCTCTGTTTCTCGCCCTCTGTTTCTCGCCCTCTGTTTCTCGCCCCCTGTTTCAACCCCCGTCTGTTTCAGCCCCCCTGTTTCAGCCCCCCTGTTTCAGCCCCCCTGTTTCAGCCCCCCTGTTTCAGCCCCCCTGTTTCAGCCCCCCTGTTCCAGCCCTTTTGTTTCTCCCCCTCTGTTTCTCCCCCTCTGTTTCAGCCCTTTTGTTTCAGCCCTTTTGTTTCAGCCCTTCAGTTTCTCCCCCTCTGTTTCAGCCCCTCCGTTTCAGCTCCTCTGTTTCTCCCCCTCTGTTTCAGCCCCTCTGCTTCTCGCCCTCTGTTTGAGCCCCTCTGCTTCAGCCCCTCTGTTTCTCACACTCTTTTTCTCCCCCTGTGTTTCAGCCTCTCATCTTCCCCCAATCTGTGTCTCCCCCTCTGTGTCTCCCCCTCTGTGTCTCCCCCTCTGTGTCTCCCCCTCTGTGTCTCCCCCTCTGTGTCTCCCCCTCTGTGTCTCCCCCTCTGTGTCGCCCCCTCTGTGTCTCCCCCTCTGTGTCTCCCCCTCTGTGTCTCCCCCTCTGTGTCTCCCCCTCTGTGTCTCCCCCTCTGTGTCTCCCCTGCTGTTTCTTGCCCTCTGTTTCTCCCCCTCTGTTCTAGCCCCTCTGTTCTAGCCCCTCTGTTCTAGCCCCTCTGTTCTAGCCCCTCTGTTTCAGCCCCTCTGTTTCAGCCCCTCTGTTTCAGCCCCTCTGTTTCAGCCCCTCTGTTTCTCCCCCTCTGTTTCTCCCCCTCTGTTTCATCCCCTCTGTTTCAGCCCTCTGTTTCAGCCCCTCTGCTTCTTGCCCTCTGTTTGAGCCCCTCTGCTTCTCGCCCTCTGCTTCTCGCCCTCTGCTTCTCGCCCTCTGTTTCAGCCCCTCTGCTTCTCGCCCTCTGCTTCTCGACCTTTGTTTCAGCCCCTCTGTTTCAGCCCCTCTGTTTCTCCCCTCTGTTTCTCCCCTCTGTTTCTCTCCCCCTGTTTCAGCCCCTCTGCTTCTTGCCCTCTGTTTCAGCCCCTCTGCTTCTCGCCCTCTGCTTTTCGACCTCTGTTTCTTCTCCTCTGTTTCTTCTCCTCTGTTTCAGCTCCTCTGTTTCAGCCCCTCTGTTTCAGCCCCGCTGATTCTACCCCTCTATTTCAGCCCCTATGTGTCAGTCCCTCTGTTTCACACCCTCCGTTTCTGCCCCTCTGTTTCTCGTCCTCTGTGTCAGTCCCTCCATTTCTCCCCCTCTGTTTCTCCCCCTCTGTTTCTCCCCCTCTGTTTCTCCCCCTCTGTTTCTCCCCCTCTGTTTCTCCCCCTCTGTTTCTCCCCCTCTGTTTAGCCCCTTTCTTCCTCGCACTCTGTTTCACACCCTCTGTTTCTCCCCCTCTGTTTCTCCCCCTCTGTTTCAGCCCCTCTGTTTCAGCCCCTCTGTTTCAGCCCCTCTGTTTCTCCCCCTTTGTTTCTCCACTGCTGTTTCAGACCCACTGTTTCTCCCCCTCTGTTTCTCCCCCTCTGTTTCTCCCTCTCTCTTTCAGCCCCTCTGCTTCTCGCCCTCTGCTTCTCGACCTCTGTTTCAGCCCCTCTGTTTCAGCTCCTCTGCTTCTTGCCCTCTGTTTCAGCCCCTCTGCTTCTCGCCCACTGCTTTTCGACCTCTGTTTCTTCTCCTCTGTTTCAGCTCCTCTGTTTCAGCCCCTGTTTTTCCCCCTCTGTTTTTCCCCCTCTGTTTTTCCCCCTCTGTTTTTCCCCCTCTGTTTTTCCCCCTCTGTTTTTCCCCCTCTGTTTTTCCCCCTCTGTTTCTCCCCCTCTGTTTCTCCCCCTCTGTTTCTCCCCCTCTGTTTTAGCGCCTTTATTCCTCGCACTCTGTTTCAGCCCTTCTGTTTCAGACCCTGTTTCTCGCCCTCTGTTTCTCGCCCTCTGTTTCACACCCACTGTTTCACACCCTCTGTTTCACACCCTCTGTTTCTCCCCCTCTGTTTCAGCCCCTCTGTTTCTCCTCCTTTGTTTCTCCACCGCTGTTTCAGACCCACTGTTTCTCCCCCTCTGTTTCTCCCCCTCTGTTTCTCCCTCTCTCTTTCAGCCCCTCTCTTTCAGCCCTTCTCTTTCAGCCCCTCTGTTTCTCCCCCTCTGTTTCTCCCCCTCTCTTTCAGCCCCTCCGTTTCAGACCCTCTCTTTCTCCCCTTTTGTTTCTCCCCTTTTGTTTCTCCCCTTTTGTTTCTCCCCCTCTGTTTCAGCGCCTCTGTTACAGCCCCTCTGTTTCGGCCCCTCTGTTTCTCCCCCTCTGTTTCTCCCCCTCTGTTTCAGCTCCTCTGTTTCAGTCCCTCTGTTTCTCGCCCGCTGTGTGAGCAACTCTGTTTCTCAACCTCCGTTTCAGCCCCTTTATTTCAGCACCTCTGTGTTAGCCCCTCAGTTTCTACCCCTCTCTTTCAGCCCCTCTGTTTCAGTCCCTCTGTTGCTCACCCTCTGTTTCAGACCTTCTGTTTCTCGCCATCTGTTTCCGGCCCTCTGTGTCAGTTCTCTGTTTCACCCCCTCTGTTTCAGCCACTCAGCTTACACCCCTCTGTGTGTCCCCCTCTGTGTGTCCCCCTCTGTGTCAGCCCCTCTGTGTCAGCCCCTCAGTTTCTCCCCCTCTGTTTCAGCCCCTCAGTTTCTCCCCCTCTGTTTCAGCCCCTCTGTTTCTCACCCTCTGTTTCTCACCCTCTGTTTCTCACCCTCTGTTTCAGCCCCTCGGTTTCTCCCCCTCTGTTTCTCCCCCTCTGTTTCTCCCCATCTGTTTCTCCCCCTCGGTTTCTCCCCCTCGGTTTCTCCCCCTCGCTTTCAGCTCCTCAGTTTCAGCCCCTCTGTTTCACTCCGTCTGTTTCACTCCCTCTGTTTCAGCCCCACTGTTTCTCCCCCTCTGTTTCAGCTCCGCTGTTTCAGCCCCTCTGTTTGTCGCCCTCTGTTTCTGGCCCTCTGTTTCAGCACCTCAGTTTCCCCACCTCTGTGTCTCCCCCTCTGTGTCTCCCCCTCTGTGTCTCCCCCTCTGTGTCTCCCCCTCTGTGTCTCCCCCTCTTTTTCAGCCCTTCTGTTTCTCCCCCTCTATTTCTCGCCTTCTGTTTTAGCCCCTCTGTTTCAGCGCCTCTGTTTCAGCCCATCCATTTCTGACCCTCTGTTTCTCCCCCTTTGTTTCTCCACCGCTGTTTCAGACCCACTGTTTCTCCCCCTCTGTTTCTCCCTCTCTATTTCAGCCCCTCTCTTTCAGCCCCTCTGTTTCTCCCCCTCTGTTTCTCCCCCTCTCTTTCAGCCCCTCTGCTTCTCGCCCTCTGTTTCAGCCCCTCCATTTCAGACCCTCTGTTTCTCCCCCTCTGTTTCTCCCCCTCTGTTTCTCCCCCTCTGTTTCTCCCCCTCTGTTTCTCCCCCTCTGTTTCTCCCCCTCTGTTTCAGTTCCTCTGTTTCAGCCCCTCTGTTTCTGCCCATCCATTTCAGACCCTCTATTTCTCCCCCGCTGTTTCTCCCCCTCTGTTTCTCCCCCTCTGTTTCTCCCCCTCTCTTTCAGCCCCTCTGCTTCTTGCCCTCTGTTTCAGCCCCTCCATTTCAGCCCCTCTGTTTCTCCCCCTCTGTTTCTCCCCCTCTGTTTCTCCCCCTCTCTTTCAGCCCCTCTGTTTCTCCCCCTCTGTTTCTCCCCCTCTTTTTCAGCCCCTCTGTTTCAGTCCCTCTGTTGCTCACCCTCTGTTTCAGCCCTTCTGTTTCTCGCCATCTGTTTCCGGCCCTCTGTGTCAGTTCTCTGTTTCAGCCCCTCTGTTTCAGCCCCTCAGTTTACCCCCCTCTGTGTCTCCCCCTCTGTTTCAGCCCCTCTGTGTCAGCCCCTCAGTTTCTCCCCCTCTGCGTCTCCCCCTCTGCGTCTCCCCCTCTGCGTCTCCCCCTCTGCGTCTCCCCCTCTGCGTCTCCCCCTCGGTTTCTCCCCCTCGGTTTCTCCCCCTCGGTTTCTCCCCCTCGGTTTCTCCCCCTCGGTTTCTCCCCCTCGGTTTCTCCCCCTCGGTTTCAGCCCCTCAGTTTCAGCTCCTCTGTTTCACTCCGTCTGTTTCACTCCGTCTGTTTCACTCCGTCTGTTTCAGCTCCTCTGTTTCTCACCCTCTGTTTCTCATCCTCTGTTTCTGGCTCTGTGCTTCAGCCCCTCTGTTTCAGCCCCTCTGTTTCTCGCCCTCTGTTTCTCGCCCTCTGTTTCTCGCTCTTTATTTCTGGCCCTCTGTGTCTGCCCCTCTGTTTCACCCTTGTGTTTCATCCCCTCAGTATGTCCCTCTCTGTGTCTCCCCATCTGTTTCAGCCCCTTTGTTTCAGTCCCTCTGTTTCTCGTCCTCTGTGTCAGTCCCTCTGTTTCGCACCCACCGTTTCTGTCCCTCTCTGTCATCCCCTCTCTGTCATCCCCTCTGTGTCAGCCCCTCAGTTTCTACCCCTCTTTTTCAGCCCCTCTGTTTCAGCCCCTCTGCTTCTCGCCCTCTGTTTGACACCCTCTGTTTGATCCCCTCTGTTTCAGCACCTGTTTCTCCCTCTCTGTTTCTTGCCCTCTGTTTCTGTGGCTCTGTTTCTCGCCTTCTGTTTTAGCCCCTCTGTTTCTCGCCCTCTGTTTCTGCCCCTTTGAATCAGCCCCTCTGTGTCTCATACTCTGTTTCTCCCCCTCTGTTTCAGCCCTTCTGTTTCAGCCCGTGTTTCAGCACCTCAGTTTCCCCACCTCTGTGTCTCCCCCTCTGTGTCTCCCCCTCTGTGTCTCCCCCTCTGTGTCTCCCCCTCTTTTTCGGCCCTTCTGTTTCTCCCCCTCTATTTCTCGCCTTCTGTTTCAGCCCCTCTGTTTTAGCCCCTCTGTTTCAGCGCCTCTGTTTCAGCCCATCCATTTCAGACCCTCTGTTTCTCCCCCTCTGTTTCTCCACCGCTGTTTCAGACCCACTGTTTCTCCCCCTCTGTTTCTCCCCCTCTGTTTCTCCCCCTCTGTTTCTCCCTCTCTATTTCAGCCCCTCTCTTTCAGCCCCTCTGTTTCTCCCCCTCTGTTTCTCCCCCTCTCTTTCAGCCCCTCTGCTTCTCGCCCTCTGTTTCAGCCCCTCCATTTCAGACCCTCTGTTTCTCCCCCTCTGTTTCTCCCCCTCTGTTTCAGTTCCTCTGTTTCAGCCCCTCTGTTTCTGCCCATCCATTTCAGACCCTCTGTTTCTCCCCCCCTGTTTCTCCCCCCCTGTTTCTCCCCCCCTGTTTCTCCCCCCCTGTTTCTCCCCCCCTGTTTCTCCCCCCCTGTTTCTCCCCCTCTGTTTCTCCCCCTCTCTTTCAGCCCCTCTGCTTCTCGCCCTCTGTTTCAGCCCCTCTGTTTCTCCCCCTCTGTTTCTCCCCCTCTGTTTCTCCCCCTCTGTTTCTCCCCCTCTGTTTCAGTTCCTCTGTTTCTCGCCCGCTGTGTGAGCACCTCTGTTCCTCAACCTCCGTTTCAGCCCCTTTATTTCAGCCCCTCTGTGTTAGCCCCTCAATTTCTACCCCTCTCTTTCAGCCCCTCTGTTTCAGTCCCTCTGTTGCTCACCCACTGTTTCAGCCCTTCTGTTTCTTGCCATCTGTTTCCGGCCCTCTGTGTCAGTTCTCTGTTTCAGCCCCTCTGTTTCAGCCCCTCAGTTTACCCCCCTCTGTGTCTCCCCCTCTGTGTCAGCCCCTCTGTGTCAGCCCCTCTGTGTCAGCCCCTCTGTGTCAGCCCCTCAGTTTCTCCCCCTCTGTTTCAGCCCCTCTGTTTCTCCCCCTCTGTTTCTCCCCCTCTGTTTCTCCCCCTCTGTTTCTCCCCCTCGGTTTCTCCCCCTCGGTTTCTCCCCCTCGGTTTCTCCCCCTCGGTTTCTCCCCCTCAGTTTCAGCCCCTCAGTTTCAGCTCCTCTGTTTCAGCCCCTCTGTTTCACTCCGTCTGTTTCACTCCGTCTGTTTCACTCCGTCTGTTTCACTCCCTCTGTTTCAGCCCCACTGTTTCTCCCCCTCTGTTTCTCCCCCTCTGTTTCTCCCCCTCTGTTTCTCCCTCTCTATTTCAGCCCCTCTCTTTCAGCCCCTCTGTTTCTCCCCCTCTGTTTCTCCCCCTCTCTTTCAGCCCCTCTGCTTCTCGCCCTCTGTTTCAGCCCCTCCATTTCAGACCCTCTGTTTCTCCCCCTCTGTTTCTCCCCCTCTGTTTCAGTTCCTCTGTTTCAGCCCCTCTGTTTCTGCCCATCCATTTCAGACCCTCTGTTTCTCCCCCCCTGTTTCTCCCCCCCTGTTTCTCCCCCCCTGTTTCTCCCCCCCTGTTTCTCCCCCCCTGTTTCTCCCCCCCTGTTTCTCCCCCTCTGTTTCTCCCCCTCTCTTTCAGCCCCTCTGCTTCTCGCCCTCTGTTTCAGCCCCTCTGTTTCTCCCCCTCTGTTTCTCCCCCTCTGTTTCTCCCCCTCTGTTTCTCCCCCTCTGTTTCAGTTCCTCTGTTTCTCGCCCGCTGTGTGAGCACCTCTGTTCCTCAACCTCCGTTTCAGCCCCTTTATTTCAGCCCCTCTGTGTTAGCCCCTCAATTTCTACCCCTCTCTTTCAGCCCCTCTGTTTCAGTCCCTCTGTTGCTCACCCTCTGTTTCAGCCCTTCTGTTTCTTGCCATCTGTTTCCGGCCCTCTGTGTCAGTTCTCTGTTTCAGCCCCTCTGTTTCAGCCCCTCAGTTTACCCCCCTCTGTGTCTCCCCCTCTGTGTCAGCCCCTCTGTGTCAGCCCCTCTGTGTCAGCCCCTCTGTGTCAGCCCCTCAGTTTCTCCCCCTCTGTTTCAGCCCCTCTGTTTCTCCCCCTCTGTTTCTCCCCCTCTGTTTCTCCCCCTCTGTTTCTCCCCCTCGGTTTCTCCCCCTCGGTTTCTCCCCCTCGGTTTCTCCCCCTCGGTTTCTCCCCCTCAGTTTCAGCCCCTCAGTTTCAGCTCCTCTGTTTCAGCCCCTCTGTTTCACTCCGTCTGTTTCACTCCGTCTGTTTCACTCCGTCTGTTTCACTCCCTCTGTTTCAGCCCCACTGTTTCTCCCCCTCTGTTTCAGCTCCTCTGTTTCTCGCCCTCTGTTTCTCATCCTCTGTTTCTCCCTCTCTATTTCAGCCCCTCTCTTTCAGCCCCTCTGTTTCTCCCCCTCTGTTTCTCCCCCTCTCTTTCAGCCCCTCTGCTTCTCGCCCTCTGTTTCAGCCCCTCAGTTTCAGCTCCTCTGTTTCAGCCCCTCTGTTTCACTCCGTCTGTTTCACTCCGTCTGTTTCACTCCCTCTGTTTCAGCCCCACTGTTTCTCCCCCTCTGTTTCAGCTCCTCTGTTTCTCGCCCTCTGTTTCTCATCCTCTGTTTCTGGCTCTGTGCTTCAGCCCCTCTGTTTCAGCCCCTCTGTTTCTCGCCCTCTGTTTGACACCCTCTGTTTGATCCCCTCTGTTTCAGCACCTGTTTCTCCCTCTCTGTTTCTTGCCCTCTGTTTCTGTGGCTCTGTTTCTCGCCTTCTGTTTTAGCCCCTCTGTTTCTCGCCCTCTGTTTCTGCCCCTTTGAATCAGCCCCTCTGTGTCTCATACTCTGTTTCTCCCCCTCTGTTTCAGCCCTTCTGTTTCAGCCCGTGTATCAGCACCTCAGTTTCCCCACCTCTGTGTCTCCCCCTCTGTTTCTCCACCGCTGTTTCAGACCCACTGTTTCTCCCCCTCTGTTTCTCCCCCTCTGTTTCTCCCCCTCTGTTTCTCCCCCTCTGTTTCTCCCCCTCTGTTTCTCCCTCTCTATTTCAGCCCCTCTCTTTCAGCCCCTCTGTTTCTCCCCCTCTGTTTCTCCCCCTCTCTTTCAGCCCCTCTGCTTCTCGCCCTCTGTTTCAGCCCCTCCATTTCAGACCCTCTGTTTCTCCCCCTCTGTTTCTCCCCCTCTGTTTCTCCCCCTCTGTTTCTCCCCCTCTCTTTCAGCCCCTCTGCTTCTCGCCCTCTGTTTCAGCTCCTCCATTTCAGACCCTCTGTTTCTCCCCCTCTGTTTCTCCCCCTCTGTTTCAGTCCCTCTGTTTCTCGCCCGCTGTGTGAGCACCTCTGTTCCTCAACCTCCGTTTCAGCCCCTTTATTTCAGCCCCTCTGTGTTAGCCCCTCAATTTCTACCCCTCTCTTTCAGCCCCTCTGTTTCAGTCCCTCTGTTGCTCACCCTCTGTTTCAGCCCTTCTGTTTCTTGCCATCTGTTTCCGGCCCTCTGTGTCAGTTCTCTGTTTCAGCCCCTCTGTTTCAGCCCCTCAGTTTACCCCCCTCTGTGTCTCCCCCTCTGTGTCTCCCCCTCTGTGTCAGCCCCTCTGTGTCAGCCCCTCTGTGTCAGCCCCTCTGTGTCAGCCCCTCTGTGTCAGCCCCTCAGTTTCTCCCCCTCTGTTTCAGCCCCTCTGTTTCTCCCCCTCTGTTTCTCCCCCTCTGTTTCTCCCCCTCTGTTTCTCCCCCTCGGTTTCTCCCCCTCGGTTTCTCCCCCTCAGTTTCAGCCCCTCAGTTTCAGCTCCTCTGTTTCAGCCCCTCTGTTTCACTCCGTCTGTTTCACTCCGTCTGTTTCACTCCCTCTGTTTCAGCCCCACTGTTTCTCCCCCTCTGTTTCTCCCCCTCTGTTTCTCCCCCT
The DNA here is from genome assembly GCF_047496795.1 of Chiloscyllium punctatum. Classification (NCBI taxonomy): domain Eukaryota; kingdom Metazoa; phylum Chordata; class Chondrichthyes; order Orectolobiformes; family Hemiscylliidae; genus Chiloscyllium; species Chiloscyllium punctatum. The sequence goes on along the minus strand of NC_092782.1, from coordinate 24,913,150 downwards.
CTGTTTCTCCCTCTCTATTTCAGCCCCTCTCTTTCAGCCCCTCTGTTTCTCCCCCTCTGTTTCTCCCCCTCTCTTTCAGCCCCTCTGCTTCTCGCCCTCTGTTTCAGCCCCTCCATTTCAGACCCTCTGTTTCTCCCCCTCTGTTTCTCCCCCTCTGTTTCAGTTCCTCTGTTTCAGCCCCTCTGTTTCTGCCCATCCATTTCAGACCCTCTGTTTCTCCCCCCCTGTTTCTCCCCCCCTGTTTCTCCCCCCCTGTTTCTCCCCCCCTGTTTCTCCCCCCCTGTTTCTCCCCCTCTGTTTCTCCCCCTCTCTTTCAGCCCCTCTGCTTCTCGCCCTCTGTTTCAGCTCCTCCATTTCAGACCCTCTGTTTCTCCCCCTCTGTTTCTCCCCCTCTGTTTCTCCCCCTCTGTTTCTCCCCCTCTGTTTCAGTCCCTCTGTTTCTCGCCCGCTGTGTGAGCACCTCTGTTCCTCAACCTCCGTTTCAGCCCCTTTATTTCAGCCCCTCTGTGTTAGCCCCTCAATTTCTACCCCTCTCTTTCAGCCCCTCTGTTTCAGTCCCTCTGTTGCTCACCCTCTGTTTCAGCCCTTCTGTTTCTTGCCATCTGTTTCCGGCCCTCTGTGTCAGTTCTCTGTTTCAGCCCCTCTGTTTCAGCCCCTCAGTTTACCCCCCTCTGTGTCAGCCCCTCTGTGTCAGCCCCTCTGTGTCAGCCCCTCTGTGTCAGCCCCTCAGTTTCTCCCCCTCTGTTTCAGCCCCTCTGTTTCTCCCCCTCTGTTTCTCCCCCTCTGTTTCTCCCCCTCTGTTTCTCCCCCTCGGTTTCTCCCCCTCGGTTTCTCCCCCTCGGTTTCTCCCCCTCGGTTTCTCCCCCTCGGTTTCTCCCCCTCAGTTTCAGCCCCTCAGTTTCAGCTCCTCTGTTTCAGCCCCTCTGTTTCACTCCGTCTGTTTCACTCCGTCTGTTTCACTCCGTCTGTTTCACTCCCTCTGTTTCAGCCCCACTGTTTCTCCCCCTCTGTTTCAGCTCCTCTGTTTCTCGCCCTCTGTTTCTCATCCTCTGTTTCTCCCTCTCTATTTCAGCCCCTCTCTTTCAGCCCCTCTGTTTCTCCCCCTCTGTTTCTCCCCCTCTCTTTCAGCCCCTCTGCTTCTCGCCCTCTGTTTCAGCCCCTCAGTTTCAGCTCCTCTGTTTCAGCCCCTCTGTTTCACTCCGTCTGTTTCACTCCGTCTGTTTCACTCCCTCTGTTTCAGCCCCACTGTTTCTCCCCCTCTGTTTCAGCTCCTCTGTTTCTCGCCCTCTGTTTCTCATCCTCTGTTTCTGGCTCTGTGCTTCAGCCCCTCTGTTTCAGCCCCTCTGTTTCTCGCCCTCTGTTTGACACCCTCTGTTTGATCCCCTCTGTTTCAGCACCTGTTTCTCCCTCTCTGTTTCTTGCCCTCTGTTTCTGTGGCTCTGTTTCTCGCCTTCTGTTTTAGCCCCTCTGTTTCTCGCCCTCTGTTTCTGCCCCTTTGAATCAGCCCCTCTGTGTCTCATACTCTGTTTCTCCCCCTCTGTTTCAGCCCTTCTGTTTCAGCCCGTGTATCAGCACCTCAGTTTCCCCACCTCTGTGTCTCCCCCTCTGTTTCTCCACCGCTGTTTCAGACCCACTGTTTCTCCCCCTCTGTTTCTCCCCCTCTGTTTCTCCCCCTCTGTTTCTCCCCCTCTGTTTCTCCCTCTCTATTTCAGCCCCTCTCTTTCAGCCCCTCTGTTTCTCCCCCTCTGTTTCTCCCCCTCTCTTTCAGCCCCTCTGCTTCTCGCCCTCTGTTTCAGCCCCTCCATTTCAGACCCTCTGTTTCTCCCCCTCTGTTTCTCCCCCTCTGTTTCAGTTCCTCTGTTTCAGCCCCTCTGTTTCTGCCCATCCATTTCAGACCCTCTGTTTCTCCCCCCCGTTTCTCCCCCCCTGTTTCTCCCCCTCTGTTTCTCCCCCTCTGTTTCTCCCCCTCTCTTTCAGCCCCTCTGCTTCTCGCCCTCTGTTTCAGCTCCTCCATTTCAGACCCTCTGTTTCTCCCCCTCTGTTTCTCCCCCTCTGTTTCTCCCCCTCTGTTTCAGTCCCTCTGTTTCTCGCCCGCTGTGTGAGCACCTCTGTTCCTCAACCTCCGTTTCAGCCCCTTTATTTCAGCCCCTCTGTGTTAGCCCCTCAATTTCTACCCCTCTCTTTCAGCCCCTCTGTTTCAGTCCCTCTGTTGCTCACCCTCTGTTTCAGCCCTTCTGTTTCTTGCCATCTGTTTCCGGCCCTCTGTGTCAGTTCTCTGTTTCAGCCCCTCTGTTTCAGCCCCTCAGTTTACCCCCCTCTGTGTCTCCCCCTCTGTGTCTCCCCCTCTGTGTCAGCCCCTCTGTGTCAGCCCCTCTGTGTCAGCCCCTCTGTGTCAGCCCCTCAGTTTCTCCCCCTCTGTTTCAGCCCCTCTGTTTCTCCCCCTCTGTTTCTCCCCCTCTGTTTCTCCCCCTCTGTTTCTCCCCCTCGGTTTCTCCCCCTCGGTTTCTCCCCCTCAGTTTCAGCCCCTCAGTTTCAGCTCCTCTGTTTCAGCCCCTCTGTTTCACTCCGTCTGTTTCACTCCGTCTGTTTCACTCCCTCTGTTTCAGCCCCACTGTTTCTCCCCCTATGTTTCATCTCCTCTGTTTCTCGCCCTCTGTTTCTCATCCTCTGTTTCTCCCTCTCTATTTCAGCCCCTCTCTTTCAGCCCCTCTGCTTCTCGCCCTCTGTTTCAGCCCCTCAGTTTCAGCTCCTCTGTTTCAGCCCCTCTGTTTCACTCCGTCTGTTTCACTCCGTCTGTTTCACTCCCTCTGTTTCAGCCCCACTGTTTCTCCCCCTCTGTTTCAGCTCCTCTGTTTCTCGCCCTCTGTTTCTCATCCTCTGTTTCTGGCTCTGTGCTTCAGCCCCTCTGTTTCAGCCCCTCTGTTACTCGCCCTCTGTTTGACACCCTCTGTTTGATCCCCTCTGTTTCAGCACCTGTTTCTCCCTCTCTGTTTCTTGCCCTCTGTTTCTGTGGCTCTGTTTCTCGCCTTCTGTTTTAGCCCCTCTGTTTCTCGCCCTCTGTTTCTGCTCCTTTGAATCAGCCCCTCTGTGTCTCATACTCTGTTTCTCCCCCTCTGTTTCAGCCCTTCTGTTTCAGCCCGTGTATCAGCACCTCAGTTTCCCCACCTCTGTGTCTCCCCCTCTGTGTCTCCCCCTCTGTGTCTCCCCCTCTGTGTCTCCCCCTCTTTTTCAGCCCTTCTGTTTCTCCCCCTCTATTTCTCGCCTTCTGTTTCAGCCCCTCTGTTTCAGCGCCTCTGTTTCAGCCCATCCATTTCTGACCCTCTGTTTCTCCCCCTCTGTTTCTCCACCGCTGTTTCAGACCCACTGTTTCTCCCCCTCTGTTTCTCCCTCTCTATTTCAGCCCCTCTCTTTCAGCCCCTCTGTTTCTCCCCCTCTGTTTCTCCCCCTCTCTTTCAGCCCCTCTGCTTCTCGCCCTCTGTTTCAGCCCCTCCATTTCAGACCCTCTGTTTCTCCCCCTCTGTTTCTCCCCCTCTGTTTCTCCCCCTCTGTTTCTCGCCCGCTGTGTGAGCACCTCTGTTCCTCAACCTCCGTTTCAGCCCCTTTATTTCAGCCCCTCTGTGTTAGCCCCTCAGTTTCTACCCCTCTCTTTCAGCCCCTCTGTTTCAGTCCCTCTGTTGCTCACCCTCTGTTTCAGCCCTTCTGTTTCTCCCCATCTGTTTCCGGCCCTCTGTGTCAGTTCTCTGTTTCAGCCCCTCTGTTTCTTGCCATCTGTTTCCGGCCCTCTGTGTCAGTTCTCTGTTTCAGCCCCTCTGTTTCAGCCCCTCAGTTTACCCCCCTCTGTGTCTCCCCCTCTGTGTCTCCCCCTCTGTGTCTCCCCCTCTGTGTCAGCCCCTCAGTGTCAGCCCCTCAGTTTCAGCCCCTCAGTTTCAGCCCCTCAGTTTCAGCCCCTCTGTTTCAGCCCCTCTGTTTCAGCCCCTCTGTTTCTCCCCCTCTGTTTCTCCCCCTCGGTTTCTCCCCCTCGGTTTCTCCCCCTCGGTTTCAGCCCCTCAGTTTCAGCCCCTCAGTTTCAGCTCCTCTGTTTCAGCCCCTCTGTTTCACTCCGTCTGTTTCACTCCCTCTGTTTCAGCCCTACTGTTTCTCCCCCTCTGTTTCAGCTCCTCTGTTTTTCGCCCTCTGTTTCTCATCCTCTGTTTCTGGCTCTGTGCTTCAGCCCCTCTGTTTCAGCCCCTCTGTTTCAGCCCCTCTGTTTCTCGCCCTCTGTTTCTCGCCCTCTGTTTCTTGCCCTCTGTTTCTCGCCCTCTGTTTCTCGCCCTCTGTTTCTCGCCCTCTGTTTCTGCCCCTTTGAATCAGCCCCTCTGTTTCTCATACTCTTTTTCTTGCCCTATGCTTCAGCCCCTCTGTTTCAGCTCCTCTGTTTCTCCCCCTCTGATTCTCGCCTTCTGTTTCAGCCCCTCTGTTTTAGCACCTCTGTTTCAGCCCATCCATTTCAGACCCTCTGTGTCTCCCCCTCTGTGTCTCCTCCGCTGTTTCTCGCCCTCTGTTTTAGCCCCTCTGTTTTAGCCCCTCTGTTTCTCTCTCTCTGTTTCTCGCCCTTTGCTTCAGCCCCGTTTCTCACACTTTATCTCGTCCTCTGTTTCAGTTCCTCTGTTTCTCCCCTTCCGTTTCAGCCCCTCCGTTTAAGCCCCCGTGTTTCAGCCCCCGTGTTTCAGCCCCTGTGTTTCAGCCCCTCTGTTTCTCGCCCTCTGTTTCTTGGCCTCTGTTTCAGCCTCTCTGTTTCAGCCTCTTTGTTTCAGCCTCTCTGTTTCTGGCCCTCTGTTTCTGGCCCTCTGTTTCAGCCTCTCTGTTTCAGCCTCTCTGTTTCTGGCCCTGTGTTTCTCTTCCTCTGTTTCAGCCTCTCTGTTTCAGCCTCTCTGTTTCTGGCCCTCTGTTTCTGGCCCTCTGTGTCTGCCCCTCTGTTTCACCCCTGTGTTTCATCCCCTCAGTATGTCCCTCTCTGTGTCTCCCCATCTGTTTCAGCCCCTTTGTTTCAGTCCCTCTGTTTCTCGTCCTCTGTGTCAGTCCCTCTGTTTCGCACCCACCATTTCTGCCCCTCTCTGTCATCCCCTCTCTGTCATCCCCTCTGTGTCAGCCCCTCAGTTTCTACCCCTCTTTTTCAGCCCCTCTGTTTCAGCCCCTCTGCTTCTCGCCCTCTGTTTGACACCCTCTGTTTGATCCCCTCTGTTTCAGCACCTGTTTCTCCCTCTCTGTTTCTTGCCCTCTGTTTCTGCGGCTGTGTTTCTCGCCTTCTGTTTTAGCCCCTCTGTTTCTCGCCCTCTGTTTCTGCCCCTTTGAATCAGCCCCTCTGTTTCTCATACTCTGTTTCTCCCCCTCTGTTTCAGCCCTTCGGTTTCAGCCCCTGTTTCAGCACCTCAGTTTCCCCACCTCTGTGTCTCCCCCTCTGTGTCTCCCCCTCTGTGTCTCCCCCTCTGTGTCTCCCCCTCTGTGTCTCCTCCTCTGTTTCTCCCCCTCGGTTTCTCCCCCTCGGTTTCTCCCCCTCTGTTTCTCCCCCTCTGTTTCTCCCCCTCAGTTTCAGCCCCTCAGTTTCAGCCCCGCAGTTTCAGCCCCGCAGTTTCAGCCCCGCAGTTTCAGCCCCTCTGTTTCAGCTCCTCTGTTTCAGCCCCTCTATTTCACTCCGTCTGTTTCACTCCGTCTGTTTCACTCCGTCTGTTTCACTCCGTCTGTTTCTCCCCCTCTGTTTCAGCTCCTCTGTTTCTCGCCCTCTGTTTCTCGCCCTCTGTTTCTCACCCTCTGTTTCTGCCTCTGTCCTTCAGCCCCTCTGTTTCAGCCCCTCTGTTTCTCGCCCTCTGTTTCTCGCCCTCTGTTTCTCGCCCTCTGTTTCTCGCCCTCTGTTTCTCGCTCTTTGTTTCTGGCCCTCTGTTTCTGGCCCTCTGTTTCTGGCCCTCTGTTTCTGGCCCTCTGTTTCTGGCCCTCTGTTTCTCGCCCTCTGTTTCTCGCCCTCTGTTTCTCGCCCTCTGTTTCTCGCCCTCTGTTTCTCGCCCTCTGTTTCTCGCCCTCTGTGTCTGCCCCTCTGTTTCACCCCTGTGTTTCATCCCCTCAGTATGTCCCTCTCTGTGTCTCCCCATCAGTTTCAGCCCCTCTGTTTCACTCCGTCTGTTTCACTCTGTCTGTTTCACTCCGTCTGTTTCACTCTGTCTGTTTCTCCCCCTCTGTTTCAGCCCCACTGTTTCTCCCCCTCTGTTTCAGCTCCTCTGTTTCTTGCCCTCTGTTTCTCATCCTCTGTTTCTGGCTCTGTGCTTCAGCCCCTCAGTTTCAGCCCCTCAGTTTCAGCCCCTCTGTTTCAGCTCCTCTGTTTCACTCCCTCTGTTTCACTCCGTCTGTTTCAGCCCCACTGTTTCTCCCCCTCTGTTTCTCCCCCTCTGTTTCTCCCCCTCTCTTTCTCGCCCTCTGTTTCTCACCCTCTGTTTCTGCCTCTGTGCTTCAGCCCCTCTGTTTCAGCCCCTCTGTTTCTCGCCCTCTGTTTCTCGCCCTCTGTTTCTCGCCCTCTGTTTCTCGCCCTCTGTTTCTCGCCCTCTGTGTCTGCCCCTCTGTTTCACTCCTGTGTTTCATCCCCTCAGTATGTCCCTCTCTGTGTCTCCCCATCAGTTTCAGCCCCTCTGTTTCAGCCCCTTTGTTTCAGTCCCTCTGTTTCTCGTCCTCTGTGTCAGTCCCTCTGTTTCGCACCCACCGTTTCTGCCCCTCTCTGTCATCCCCTCTCTGTCATCCCCTCTGTGTCAGCCCCTCAGTTTCTACCCCTCTTTTTCAGCCCCTCTGTTTCAGCCCCTCTGCTTCTCGCCCTCTGTTTGACACCCTCTGTTTGATCCCCTCTGTTTCAGCACCTGTTTCTCCCTCTCTGTTTCTTGCCCTCTGTTTCTGCGGCTCTGTTTCTCGCCTTCTGTTTTAGCCCCTCTGTTTCTCGCCCTCTGTTTCTGCCCCTTTGAATCAGCCCCTCTGTTTCTCATACTCTGTTTCTCCCCCTCTGTTTCAGCCCTTCGGTTTCAGCCCCTGTTTCAGCACCTCAGTTTCCCCACCTCTGTGTCTCCCCCTCTGTGTCTCCCCCTCTGTGTCTCCCCCTCTGTGTCTCCCCCTCTGTGTCTCGCCTTCTGTTTCAGCCCCTCTGTTTCTGTGCCTCTGTTTCAGCCCATCCATTTCAGACCCTCTGTTTCTCGCCCTCTGTTTCAGCCTCTCTGTTTCAGCCCCTCTGTTTCTCGCCCTCTGTTTCTCTCCCTCTGTTTCTGGCCCTGTGTTTCAGCCCCACTGTTTCAGCCTCACTGTTTCAGCCCCACTGTTTCAGCCCCACTGTTTCAGCCCCACTGTTTCAGCCCCACTGTTTCAGCCCCACTGTTTCAGCCCCTCTGTTTCAGCCCCTCTGTTTCAGCCCCTCTGTTTCAGCCCTCTGTTCTAGCCCCTCTGTTCTAGCCCCTCTGTTCTAGCCCCTCTGTTCTAGCCCCTCTGTTCTAGCCCCTCTGTTTCTCCCCCTCTGTTTCTCCCCCTCTGTTTCTCCCCCTCTGTTTCTCCCCCTCTGTTTCTCCCCCTCTGTTTCAGCCCTCTGTTTGAGCCCCTCTGCTTCTCGCCCTCTGTTTCAGCCCCTCTGTTTCAGCCCCTCTATTTCTCCCCCTCTGTCTCTCCCCCTCTGTTTCTCCCCCTCTGTTTCTCCCCTCTGTTTCTCGCCTTCTGTTTCAGCCCCTTTGTTTCTCGCCCTCTGCTTCAGCCCTCTGTTCCTCACACTCTTTTTCTCGCCCTATGCTTCAGCCCCTCTGTTTCAAATGCTCTGTTTCTCCCCCTCTGTATCAGCCCTTCGGATTCCGCCACTGTTTCAGCACCTCAGTTTCCCCACCTCTGTGTCTCCCCCTCTGTTTCTTGCCTTCTGTTTCAGTAGCTCTGTTTAAGCGCCTCTGTTACAGCCCCTCTGTTTCTCGCCCTCTGTTTCTCGCCCTCTGTTTCTCGCCCTCTGTTTCTCGCCCTCTGTTTCTCGCCCTCTGTTTCAGCCCCCCTGTTTCAGCCCCCCTATTGCAGCCCCCCTGTTTTAGCCCCCCTGTTTCTCCCCTTTTGTTTCTCCCCCTCTGTTTCTCCCCCTCTGTTTCTCCCCCTCTGTTTCTTGCCCTCTATTTCAGCCCCTCTGTTTCTCGCCCTCTGTTTCAGCCCTTTTGTTTCAGCCCTTTTGTTTCAGCCCTTTTGTTTCAGCCCTTTTGTTTCAGCCCTTTTGTTTCAGCCCTTCAGTTTCTCCCCCTCTGTTTCAGCCCCTCCGTTTCAGCTCCTCTGTTTCTCCACCTCTGTTTCAGCCCCTCTGCTTCTCGCCCTCTGTTTGAGCCCCTCTGCTTCAGCCCCTCTGTTTCTCACACTCTTTTTCTCCCCCTGTGTTTCAGCCCCTCATCTTCCCCCCCTCTGTGTCTCCCCCTCTGTGTCTCCCCCTCTGTGTCTCCCCCTCTGTGTCTCCCCTGCTGTTTCAGCCCCTCTGTTTCAGCCCCTCTGTTTCAGCCCCTCTGTTTCTCCCCTCTGTTTCTCCCCCTCTGTTTCAGCCCCTATGTTTAAGCCCCTCTGTTTCTCCACCGCTGTTTCTCCCCCTCTGTTTCTCCCCCTCTGTTTCTCCCCCTCTGTTTCTCCCCCTCTGTTTCTCCCCCTCTGTTTCAGCCCCTCTGTTTCTTCCCCTCTGTTTCTCCCCCTTTGTTTCTCCAACGCTGTTTCTCCCCCTCTGTTTCTCCCCCTCTGTTTCTCCCCCTCTGTTTCTCCCCCTCTGTTTCTTCCCCTCTGTTTCTCCCCCTCTGTTTCAGCCCCTCTGCTTCTCGCCCTCTGTTTCAGCCCCTCCATTTCAGACCCTCTGTTTCTCCCCCTCTGTTTCTCCCCCTCTGTTTCTCCCCCTCTGTTTCTCCCCCTCTGTTTCAGCCCCTCTGTTTCTCCCCCTCTGTTTCTCCCCCTCTGTTTCAGTCCCTCTGTTTCTCGCCCGCTGTGTGAGCACCTCTGTTTCTTAACCACCGTTTCAGCCCCTTTATTTCAGCCCCTCTGTGTTAGCCCCTCAGTTTCTACCCCTCTCTTTCAGCCCCTCTGTTTCAGTCCCTCTGTTGCTCACCCTCTCTTTCAGCCCCTCTGTTTCTCGCCATCTGTTTCCGGCCCTCTGTGTCAGTTCTCTGTTTCAGCCCCTCTGTTTCAGCCCCTCAGTTTACCCCCCACTGTGTCTCCCCCTCTGTTTCAGCCCCTCTGTGTCAGCCCCTCAGTTTCTCCCCATCTGTGTCAGCCCCTCTGTTTCTCACCCTCTGGTTCAGCCCCTCTGTTTCTGCCCCTCTGTTTCTCCCCCTCTGTTTCTCCCCCTCTGTTTCTCCCCCTCTGTTTCTCCCCCTCTGTTTCTCCCCCTCTGTTTCTCCCCCTCGGTTTCTCCCCCTCGGTTTCTTCCCCTCGGTTTCAGCCCCTCAGTTTCACTCCGTCTGTTTCACTCCGTCTGTTTCACTCCGTCTGTTTCACTCCGTCTGTTTCACTCCCTCTGTTTCAGCCCCACTGTTTCTCCCCCTCTGTTTCAGCTCCTCTGTTTCTCACCCTCTGTTTCTCACCCTCTGTTTCTGGCTCTGTGCTTCAGCCCCTCTGTTTCTCGCCCTCTGTTTCTCGCCCTCTGTTTCTCGCCCTCTGTGTCTGCCCCTCTGTTTCACTCCTGTGTTTCATCCCCTCAGTATGTCCCTCTCTGTGTCTCCTCATCTGTTTCAGCCCCTTTGTTTCAGTCCCTCTGTTTCTCGTCCTCTGTGTCAGTCCCTCTGTTTCGCGCCCACCGTTTCTGTCCCTCTCTGTCATCCCCTCTCTGTCATCCCCTCTGTGTCAGCCCCTCAGTTTCTACCCCTCTTTTTCAGCCCCTTTGTTTCAGCCCCTCTGCTTCTCGCCCTCTGTTTGACACCCTCTGTTTGATCCCCTCTGTTTCAGCACCTGTTTCTCCCTCTCTGTTTCTTGCCCTCTGTTTCTGCGGCTGTGTTTCTCGCCTTCTGTTTTAGCCCCTCTGTTTCTCGCCCTCTGTTTCTGCCCCTTTGAATCAGCCCCTCTGTTTCTCATACTCTGTTTCTCCCCCTCTGTTTCAGCCCTTCGGTTTCAGCCCCTGTTTCAGCACCTCAGTTTCCCCACCTCTGTGTCTCCCCCTCTGTGTCTCCCCCTCTGTGTCTCCCCCTCTGTGTCTCCCCCTCTGTGTCTCCCCCTCTGTGTCTCCCCCTCGGTTTCTCCCCCTCGGTTTCTCCCCCTCGGTTTCTCCCCCTCAGTTTCAGCCCCTCAGTTTCAGCCCCTCTGTTTCAGCCCCTCTGTTTCAGCCCCTCTGTTTCAGCTCCTCTGTTTCATCCCCTCTGTTTCACTCCGTCTGTTTCACTCCGTCTGTTTCACTCCGTCTGTTTCACTCCGTCTGTTTCTCCCCCTCTGTTTCAGCTCCTCTGTTTCTCACCCTCTGTTTCTGCCTCTGTCCTTCAGCCCCTCTGTTTCTCGCCCTCTGTTTCTGGCCCTCTGTTTCTCGCCCTCTGTTTCTGGCCCTCTGTTTCTCGCCCTCTGTTTCTGGCCCTCTGTTTCTGGCCCTCTGTTTCTCGCCCTCTGTTTCTCGCCCTCTGTTTCACCCCTGTGTTTCATCCCCTCAGTATGTCCCTCTCTGTGTCTCCCCATCAGTTTCAGCCCCTCTGTTTCACTCCGTCTGTTTCACTCCGTCTGTTTCACTCCGTCTGTTTCTCCCCCTCTGTTTCAGCCCCACTGTTTCTCCCCCTCTGTTTCAGCTCCTCTGTTTCTTGCCCTCTGTTTCTCATCCTCTGTTTCTGGCTCTGTGCTTCAGCCCCTCAGTTTCAGCCCCTCTGTTTCAGCCCCTCTGTTTCAGCTCCTCTGTTTCAGCTCCTCTGTTTCACTCCGTCTGTTTCACTCCGTCTGTTTCACTCCGTCTGTTTCACTCCCTCTGTTTCAGCCCCACTGTTTCTCCCCCTCTGTTTCTCGCCCTCTGTTTCTCACCCTCTGTTTCTGGCTCTGTGCTTCAGCCCCTCTGTTTCAGCCCCTCTGTTTCAGCCCCTCTGTTTCAGCCCCTCTGTTTCTCGCCCTCTGTTTCTCGCCCTCTGTTTCTCGCCCTCTGTTTCTCGCCCTCTGTTTCTCGCCCTCTGTGTCTGCCCCTCTGTTTCACCCCTGTGTTTCATCCCCTCAGTATGTCCCTCTCTGTGTCTCCCCATCAGTTTCAGCCCCTTTGTTTCAGTCCCTCTGTTTCTCGTCCTCTGTGTCAGTCCCTCTGTTTCGCACCCACCGTTTCTGCCCCTCTCTGTCATCCCCTCTGTGTCATCCCCTCTGTGTCAGCCCCTCTGTGTCAGCCCCTCAGTTTCTACCCCTCTTTTTCAGCCCCTCTGTTTCAGCCCCTCTGCTTCTCGTCCTCTGTTTGATACCCTCTGTTTGATCCCCTCTGTTTCAGCACCTGTTTCTACCCCTCTGTTTCTTGCCCTCTGTTTCTGCGGCTGTGTTTCTCGCCTTCTGTTTTAGCCCCTCTGTTTCTCGCCCTCTGTTTCTGCCCCTTTGAATCAGCCCCTCTGTTTCTCATACTCTGTTTCTCCCCCTCTGTTTCAGCCCTTCGGTTTCAGCCCCTGTTTCAGCGCCTCAGTTTCCCCACCTCTGTGTCTCCCCCTCTGTGTCTCCCCCTCTGTGTCTCCCCCTCTGTGTCTCCCCCTCTGTGTCTCCCCCTCTGTGTCTCCCCCTCTGTGTCAGCCCCTCTGTGTCAGCCCCTCAGTTTCTCCCCCTCTGTTTCAGCCCCTCTGTTTCTCGCCCTCTGTGTCAGCCCCTCTGTTTCTCACCCTCTGTTTCAGCCCCTCTGTTTCAGCCCCTCTGTTTCAGCCCCTCTGTTTCTCCCCCTCTGTTTCTCCCCCTCTGTTTCTCCCCCTCGGTTTCTCCCCCTCGGTTTCTCCCCCTCGGTTTCTCCCCCTCGGTTTCAGCCCCTCAGTTTCAGCCCCTCAGTTTCAGCCCCTCAGTTTCAGCCCCTCAGTTTCAGCTCCTCTGTTTCAGCCCCTCTGTTTCAGCCCCTCTGTTTCACTCCGTCTGTTTCACTCCCTCTGTTTCAGCCCCACTGTTTCTCCCCCTCTGTTTCAGCTCCTCTGTTTCTTGCCCTCTGTTTCTCATCCTCTGTTTCTGGCTCTGTGCTTCAGCCCCTCTGTTTCAGCCCCTCTGTTTCAGCCCCTCTGTTTCTCTCCCTCTGTTTCTCGCCCTCTGTTTCTGCCCCTTTGAATCAGCCCCACTGTTTCTCATACCCTTTTTCTTGCCCTATGCTTCAGCCCCTCTCTTTCAGCTCCTCTGTTTCTCCCCCTCTGATTCTCGCCTTCTGTTTCAGCCCCTGTGTTTCAGCCCATCCATTTCAGACCCTCTGTGTCTCCCCCTCTGTGTCTCCCCCTCTGTGTCTCCCCCTCTGTGTCTCCCCCTCTGTGTCTCCTCCTCTGTTTCTCGCCCTCTGTTTTAGCCCCTATGTTTTAGCCCCTCTGTTTCTCTCTCTCTGTTTCTCGCCCTTTGCTTCAGCCCCTGTTTCTCACACTTTATCTCGTCCTCTGTTTCAGTTCCTCTGTTTCTCCCCTTCCGTTTCAGCCCCTCCATTTCAGCCCCCGTGTTTCAGCCCCCGTGTTTCAGCCCCCGTGTTTCAGCCCCCGTGTTTCAGCCCCCGTGTTTTAGCCCCTCTGTTTCTCGCCCTCTGTTTCGCACCCACCATTTCTGTCCCTCTCTGTCATCCCCTCTGTGTCATCCCCTCTGTGTCAGCCCCTCAGTTTCTACCCCTCTTTTACAGCCCCTCTGTTTCAGCCCCTCTGTTTCTCCCCCTCTGTTTCTCCCCCTCTGTTTCAGCGCCTCTGTTTCAGCCCCTCTGTTTCAGCCCCTCTGTTTCTGCCCATCCATTTCAGACCCTCTGTGTCTCCCCCTCTGTGTCTCCCCCTCTGTGTCTCCCCCTCTGTGTCTCCCCTGCTGTTTCTTGCCCTCTGTTTCTTGCACTCTGTTTCTCCCCCTCTGTTTCAGCCATTCCATTTCTCGCCCTTAGCTTCAGCCCCTCTGTTTATCACACTTTATCTCGCCCTCTGTTTCAAATCCTCTGTTTCTCCCCCTCTGTTTCAGCCCTTCGGATTCCGCCACTGTTTCAGCACCTCAGTTTCCCCACCTCTGTGTCTCCCCCTCTGTTTCTTGACTTCTGTTTCAGTAGCTTTGTTTAAGCGCCTCTGTTACAGCCCCTCTGTTTCTCGCCCTCTGTTTCTCACCCTCTGTTTCATCCCCCCTGTTTCATCCCCCCTGTTTCATCCCCCCTGTTTCAGCCCCCCTGTTTCAGCCCCCCTGTTTCAGCCCCCCTGTTTCAGCCCCCCTGTTTCTCCCCTTTTGTTTCTCCCCCTCTGTTTCTCCCCCTCTGTTTCTCCCCCTCTGTTTCTCCCCCTCTGTTTCTCCCCCTCTGTTTCTTGCCCTCTATTTCAGCCCCTCTGTTTCTCGCCCTCTGTTTCAGCCCTTTTGTTTCAGCCCTTCAATTTCTCCCTCTCTGTTTCAGCCCCTCCGTTTCAGCTCCTCTGTTTCTCCCCCTCTGTTTCAGCCCCTCTGCTTCTCGCCCTCTGTTTGAGCCCCTCTGCTTCAGCCCCTCTGTTTCTCACACTCTTTTTCTCCCCCTGTGTTTCAGCCCCTCATCTTCCCCCCCTCTGTGTCTCCCCCTCTGTGTCTCCCCCTCTGTGTCTCCCCCTCTGTGTCTCCCCCTCTGTGTCTCCCCTGCTGTTTCAGCCCCTCTGTTTCAGCCCCTCTGTTTCAGCCCCTCTGTTTCTCCCCTCTGTTTCTCCCCCTCTGTTTCAGCCCCTATGTTTAAGCCCCTCTGTTTCTCCCCCTTTGTTTCTCCACCGCTGTTTCTCCCCCTCTGTTTCTCCCCCTCTGTTTCAGCCCCTCTGTTTCAGCCCCTCTGTGTCTTCCCCTCTGTTTCTCCCCCTTTGTTTCTCCACCGCTGTTTCTTCCCCTCTGTTTCTTCCCCTCTGTTTCTTCCCCTCTGTTTCTTCCCCTCTGTTTCTCCCCCTCTGTTTCTCCCCCTCTCTTTCAGCCCCTCTGCTTCTCGCCCTCTGTTTCAGCTCCTCCATTTCAGACCCTCTGTTTCTCCCCCTCTGTTTCTCCCCCTCTGTTTCTCCCCCTCTGTTTCTCCCCCTCTGTTTCAGTCCCTCTGTTTCACGCCCGCTGTGTGAGCACCTCTGTTTCTCAACCTCCGTTTCAGCCCCTTTATTTCAGCCCCTCTGTGTTAGCCCCTCAGTTTCTACCCCTCTCTTTCAGCCCCTCTGTTTCAGTCCCTCTGTTGCTCACCCTCTGTTTCAGCCCTTCTGTTTCTCGCCATCTGTTTCCGGCCCTCTGTGTCAGTTCTCTGTTTCAGCCCCTCTGTTTCTCGCCATCTGTTTCCGGCCCTCTGTGTCAGTTCTCTGTTTCAGCCCCTCTGTTTCAGCCCCTCTGTTTCAGCCCCTCAGTTTACCCCCCTCTGTGTCTCCCCCTCTGTTTCAGCCCCTCTGTGTCAGCCCCTCTGTGTCAGCCCCTCAGTTTCTCCCCCTCTGTGTCAGCCCCTCTGTTTCTCAGCCTCTGTTTCAGCCCCTCGGTTTCTCCCCCTCGGTTTCTCCCCCTCGGTTTCTCCCCTTCGGTTTCTCCCCCTCGGTTTCTCCCCCTCGGTTTCAGCCCCTCGGTTTCAGCCCCTCGGTTTCAGCCCCTCAGTTTCAGCCCCTCAGTTTCAGCTCCTCTGTTTCAGCTCCTCTGTTTCACTCCGTCTGTTTCACTCCGTCTGTTTCACTCCGTCTGTTTCACTCCGTCTGTTTCACTCCCTCTGTTTCAGCCCCACTGTTTCTCCCCCTCTGTTTCAGCTCCTCTGTTTCTCACCCTCTGTTTCTCACCCTCTGTTTCTGGCTCTGTGCTTCAGCCCCTCTGTTTCAGCCCCTCTGTTTCTCGCCCTCTGTTTCTCGCCATCTGTGTCTGCCCCTCTGTTTCACCCTTGTGTTTCATCCCCTCAGTATGTCCCTCTCTGTGTCTCCCCATCTGTTTCAGCCCCTTTGTTTCAGTCCCTCTGTTTCTCGTCCTCTGTGTCAGTCCCTCTGTTTCGCACCCACCGTTTCTGTCCCTCTCTGTCATCCCCTCTCTGTCATCCCCTCTGTGTCAGCCCCTCAGTTTCTACCCCTCTTTTTCAGCCCCTTTGTTTCAGCCCCTCTGCTTCTCGCCCTCTGTTTGACACCCTCTGTTTGACACCCTCTGTTTGATCCCCTCTGTTTCAGCACCTGTTTCTCCCTCTCTGTTTCTTGCCCTCTGTTTCTGCGGCTGTGTTTCTCGCCTTCTGTTTTAGCCCCTCTGTTTCTCGCCCTCTGTTTCTGCCCCTTTGAATCAGCCCCTCTGTTTCTCATACTCTGTTTCTCCCCCTCTGTTTCAGCCCTTCGGTTTCAGCCCCTGTTTCAGCACCTCAGTTTCCCCACCTCTGTGTCTCCCCCTCTGTGTCTCCCCCTCTGTGTCTCCCCCTCTGTGTCTCCCCCTCTGTGTCTCCCCCTCTGTGTCTCCCCCTCTGTTTCTCCCCCTCTGTTTCTCCCCCTCTGTTTCTCCCCCTCTGTTTCTCCCCCTCGGTTTCAGCCCCTCAGTTTCAGCCCCGCAGTTTCAGCCCCTCTGTTTCAGCTCCTCTGTTTCACTCCGTCTGTTTCACTCCGTCTGTTTCTCCCCCTCTGTTTCTCGCCCTCTGTTTCTCACCCTCTGTTTCTGCCTCTGTGCTTCAGCCCCTCTGTTTCAGCCCCTCTGTTTCTCGCCCTCTGTTTCTCGCCCTCTGTTTCTCGCTCTTTGTTTCTGGCCCTCTGTTTCAGCCCCTCTGTTTCTCGCCCTCTGTTTCTCGCCCTCTGTTTCTCGCCCTCTGTTTCTCGCCCTCTGTGTCTGCCCCTCTGTTTCACCCCTGTGTTTCATCCCCACAGTATGTCCCTCTCTGTGTCTCCCCATCAGTTTCAGCCCCTCTGTTTCACTCCGTCTGTTTCACTCCGTCTGTTTCACTCCGTCTGTTTCACTCCGTCTGTTTCACTCCGTCTGTTTCACTCCGTCTGTTTCACTCCGTCTGTTTCTCCCCCTCTGTTTCAGCCCCACTGTTTCTCCCCCTCTGTTTCAGCTCCTCTGTTTCTTGCCCTCTGTTTCTCATCCTCTGTTTCTGGCTCTGTGCTTCAGCCCCTCAGTTTCAGCTCCTCTGTTTCAGCTCCTCTGTTTCACTCCGTCTGTTTCACTCCGTCTGTTTCACTCCCTCTGTTTCTGGCCCTCTGTGTCAGCCCCTCTGTTTCTCACCCTCTGTTTCAGCCCCTCTGTTTCAGCCCCTCTGCTTCTCCCCCTCGGTTTCTCCCCCTCGGTTTCTCCCCCTCGGTTTCAGCCCCTCAGTTTCAGCCCCTCAGTTTCAGCCCCTCAGTTTCAGCCCCTCAGTTTCAGCTCCTCTGTTTCACTCCATCTGTTTCACTCCCTCTGTTTCACTCCCACTGTTTCTCCCCCTCTGTTTCAGCTCCTCTGTTTCTTGCCCTCTGTTTCTCATCCTCTGTTTCTGGCTCTGTGCTTCAGCCCCTCTGTTTCAGCCCCTCTGTTTCTCTCCCTCTGTTTCTCGCCCTCTGTTTCTGCCCCTTTGAATCAGCCCCTCTGTTTCTCATACCCTTTTTCTTGCCCTATGCTTCAGCCCCTCTCTTTCAGCTCCTCTGTTTCTCCCCCTCTGATTCTCGCCTTCTGTTTCTGTGCCTCTGTTTCAGCCCATCCATTTCAGACCCTCTGTGTCTCCCCCTCTGTGTCTCCCCCTCTGTGTCTCCCCCTCTGTGTCTCCTCCGCTGTGTCTCCCCCTCTGTGTCTCCCCCTCTGTGTCTCCTCCTCTGTTTCTCGCCCTCTGTTTTAGCCCCTCTGTTTCTCTCTCTCTGTTTCTCGCCCTTTGCTTCAGCCCCTGTTTCTCACACTTTATCTCGTCCTCTGTTTCAGTTCCTCTGTTTCTCCCCTTCCGTTTCAGCCCCTCCGTTTCAGCCCCTCCGTTTCAGCCCCTCCATTTCAGCCCCTGTGTTTCAGCCCCCGTGTTTCAGCCCCCGTGTTTCAGCCCCCGTGTTTCAGCCCCCGTGTTTCAGCCCCCGTGTTTCAGCCCCCGTGTTTCAGCCCCTCTGTTTCTCGCCCTCTGTTTCTCGCCCTCTGTTTCTCGCCCTCTGTTTCAGCCTCTCTGTTTCAGCCTCTCTGTTTCAGCCTCTCTGTTTCAGCCTCTCTGTTTCTGGCCCTGTGTTTCTCTCCCTCTGTTTCAGCCTCTCTGTTTCAGCCTCTCTGTTTCAGCCTCTCTGTTTCTGGCCCTCTGTTTCTGGCCCTCTGTGTCTGCCCCTCTGTTTCACCCCTGTGTTTCATCCCCTCAGTATGTCCCTCTCTGTGTCTCCCCATCTGTTTCAGCCCCTTTGTTTCAGCCCCTCTGTTTCTCACACTCTTTTTCTCCCCCTGTGTTTCAGCCCCTCATCTTCCCCCCCTCTGTGTCTCCCCCTCTGTGTCTCCCCCTCTGTGTCTCCCCCTCTGTGTCTCCCCCGCTGTTTCAGCCCCTCTGTTTCAGCCCCTCTGTTTCAGCCCCTCTGTTTCTCCCCTCTGTTTCTCCCCCTCTGTTTCAGCCCCTATGTTTAAGCCCCTCTGTTTCTCCCCCTTTGTTTCTCCCCCTCTGTTTCTCCCCCTCTGTTTCTCCCCCTCTGTTTCTCCCCCTCTGTTTCAGCCACTCTGTTTCAGCCCCTCTGTTTCTTCCCCTCTGTTTCTTCCCCTCTGTTTCTTCCCCTCTGTTTCTTCCCCTCTGTTTCTCCCCCTTTGTTTCTCCACCGCTGTTTCTCCCCCTCTGTTTCTTCCCCTCTGTTTCTTCCCCTCTGTTTCTCCCCCTCTGTTTCTCCCCCTCTCTTTCAGCCCCTCTGCTTCTCGCCCTCTGTTTCAGCTCCTCCATTTCAGACCCTCTGTTTCTCCCCCTCTGTTTCTCCCCCTCTGTTTCTCCCCCTCTGTTTCTCCCCCTCTGTTTCTCCCCCTCTGTTTCTCCCCCTCTGTTTCAGTCCCTCTGTTTCTCGCCCGCTGTGTGAGCACCTCTGTTTCTCAACCTCCGTTTCAGCCCCTTTATTTCAGCCCCTCTGTGTTAGCCCCTCAGTTTCTACCCCTCTCTTTCAGCCCCTCTGTTTCAGTCCCTCTGTTGCTCACCCTCTCTTTCAGCCCTTCTGTTTCTCGCCATCTGTTTCCGGCCCTCTGTGTCAGTTCTCTGTTTCAGCCCCTCTGTTTCTCGCCATCTGTTTCCGGCCCTCTGTGTCAGTTCTCTGTTTCAGCCCCTCAGTTTACCCCCCTCTGTGTCTCCCCCTCTGTTTCAGCCCCTCTGTGTCAGCCCCTCTGTGTCAGCCCCTCAGTTTCTCCCCCTCGGTTTCTCCCCTTCGGTTTCTCCCCCTCGGTTTCTCCCCCTCGGTTTCAGCCCCTCGGTTTCAGCCCCTCAGTTTCAGCCCCTCAGTTTCAGCCCCTCTGTTTCACTCCGTCTGTTTCACTCCCTCTGTTTCACTCCCACTGTTTCTCCCCCTCTGTTTCAGCTCCTCTGTTTCTTGCCCTCTGTTTCTCATCCTCTGTTTCTGGCTCTGTGCTTCAGCCCCTCTGTTTCAGCCTCGGTTTCTCCCCCTCGGTTTCAGCCCCTCGGTTTCAGCCCCTCAGTTTCAGCCCCTCAGTTTCAGCCCCTCTGTTTCACTCCGTCTGTTTCACTCCCTCTGTTTCACTCCCACTGTGTCTCCCCCTCTGTTTCAGCCCCTCTGTTTCTCAGCCTCTGTTTCAGCCCCTCGGTTTCTCCCCCTCGGTTTCTCCCCTTCGGTTTCTCCCCCTCGGTTTCTCCCCCTCGGTTTCTCCCCCTCGGTTTCAGCCCCTCGGTTTCAGCCCCTCAGTTTCAGCCCCTCAGTTTCAGCTCCTCTGTTTCAGCTCCTCTGTTTCAGCTCCTCTGTTTCACTCCGTCTGTTTCACTCCCTCTGTTTCACTCCCTCTGTTTCAGCCCCACTGTTTCTCCCCCTCTGTTTCAGCTCCTCTGTTTCTCACCCTCTGTTTCTCACCCTCTGTTTCTGGCTCTGTGCTTCAGCCCCTCTGTTTCAGCCCCTCTGTTTCTCGCCCTCTGTTTCTCGCCCTCTGTTTCTCGCCATCTGTGTCTGCCCCTCTGTTTCACCCTTGTGTTTCATCCCCTCAGTATGTCCCTCTCTGTGTCTCCCCATCTGTTTCAGCCCCTTTGTTTCAGTCCCTCTGTTTCTCGTCCTCTGTGTCAGTCCCTCTGTTTCGCACCCACCGTTTCTGTCCCTCTCTGTCATCCCCTCTCTGTCATCCCCTCTGTGTCAGCCCCTCAGTTTCTACCCCTCTTTTTCAGCCCCTTTGTTTCAGCCCCTCTGCTTCTCGCCCTCTGTTTGACACCCTCTGTTTGACACCCTCTGTTTGATCCCCTCTGTTTCAGCACCTGTTTCTCCCTCTCTGTTTCTTGCCCTCTGTTTCTGCGGCTGTGTTTCTCGCCTTCTGTTTTAGCCCCTCTGTTTCTCGCCCTCTGTTTCTGCCCCTTTGAATCAGCCCCTCTGTTTCTCATACTCTGTTTCTCCCCCTCTGTTTCAGCCCTTCGGTTTCAGCCCCTGTTTCAGCACCTCAGTTTCCCCACCTCTGTGTCTCCCCCTCTGTGTCTCCCCCTCTGTGTCTCCCCCTCTGTGTCTCCCCCTCTGTGTCTCCCCCTCTGTGTCTCCCCCTCTGTGTCTCCCCCTCTGTGTCTCCCCCTCTGTGTCTCCCCCTCTGTGTCTCCCCCTCTGTTTCTCCCCCTCTGTTTCTCCCCCTCTGTTTCTCCCCCTCGGTTTCAGCCCCTCAGTTTCAGCCCCGCAGTTTCAGCCCCACTGTTTCAGCTCCTCTGTTTCACTCCGTCTGTTTCACTCCGTCTGTTTCTTGCCCTCTGTTTCTCGCCCTCTGTTTCTCACCCTGTGTTTCTGCCTCTGTGCTTCAGCCCCTCTGTTTCAGCCCCTCTGTTTCTCGCCCTCTGTTTCTCGCCCTCTGTTTCTCGCTCTTTGTTTCTGGCCCTCTGTTTCTGGCCCTCTGTTTCAGCCCCTCTGTTTCTCGCCCTCTGTTTCTCGCCCTCTGTTTTTCGCCCTCTGTGTCTGCCTCTGTGCTTCAGCCCCTCAGTTTCAGCCCCTCAGTTTCAGCCCCTCAGTTTCAGCCCCTCAGTTTCAGCTCCTCTGTTTCACTCCATCTGTTTCACTCCCTCTGTTTCACTCCCACTGTTTCTCCCCCTCTGTTTCAGCTCCTCTGTTTCTTGCCCTCTGTTTCTCATCCTCTGTTTCTGGCTCTGTGCTTCAGCCCCTCTGTTTCAGCCCCTCTGTTTCTCTCCCTCTGTTTCTCGCCCTCTGTTTCTGCCCCTTTGAATCAGCCCCTCTGTTTCTCATACCCTTTTTCTTGCCCTATGCTTCAGCCCCTCTCTTTCAGCTCCTCTGTTTCTCCCCCTCTGATTCTCGCCTTCTGTTTCTGTGCCTCTGTTTCAGCCCATCCATTTCAGACCCTCTGTGTCTCCCCCTCTGTGTCTCCCCCTCTGTGTCTCCCCCTCTGTGTCTCCTCCGCTGTGTCTCCCCCTCTGTGTCTCCCCCTCTGTGTCTCCTCCTCTGTTTCTCGCCCTCTGTTTTAGCCCCTCTGTTTCTCTCTCTCTGTTTCTCGCCCTTTGCTTCAGCCCCTGTTTCTCACACTTTATCTCGTCCTCTGTTTCAGTTCCTCTGTTTCTCCCCTTCCGTTTCAGCCCCTCCGTTTCAGCCCCTCCGTTTCAGCCCCTCCATTTCAGCCCCTGTGTTTCAGCCCCCGTGTTTCAGCCCCCGTGTTTCAGCCCCCGTGTTTCAGCCCCCGTGTTTCAGCCCCCGTGTTTCAGCCCCCGTGTTTCAGCCCCTCTGTTTCTCGCCCTCTGTTTCTCGCCCTCTGTTTCTCGCCCTCTGTTTCAGCCTCTCTGTTTCAGCCTCTCTGTTTCAGCCTCTCTGTTTCAGCCTCTCTGTTTCTGGCCCTGTGTTTCTCTCCCTCTGTTTCAGCCTCTCTGTTTCAGCCTCTCTGTTTCAGCCTCTCTGTTTCTGGCCCTCTGTTTCTGGCCCTCTGTGTCTGCCCCTCTGTTTCACCCCTGTGTTTCATCCCCTCAGTATGTCCCTCTCTGTGTCTCCCCATCTGTTTCAGCCCCTTTGTTTCAGCCCCTCTGTTTCTCACACTCTTTTTCTCCCCCTGTGTTTCAGCCCCTCATCTTCCCCCCCTCTGTGTCTCCCCCTCTGTGTCTCCCCCTCTGTGTCTCCCCCTCTGTGTCTCCCCCTCTGTGTCTCCCCCTCTGTGTCTCCCCCTCTGTGTCTCCCCCTCTGTGTCTCCCCCGCTGTTTCAGCCTCTCTGTTTCAGCCCCTCTGTTTCAGCCCCTCTGTTTCTCCCCTCTGTTTCTCCCCCTCTGTTTCAGCCCCTATGTTTAAGCCCCTCTGTTTCTCCCCCTTTGTTTCTCCCCCTCTGTTTCTCCCCCTCTGTTTCTCCCCCTCTGTTTCAGCCACTCTGTTTCAGCCCCTCTGTTTCTTCCCCTCTGTTTCTCCCCCTTTGTTTCTCCACCGCTGTTTCTCCCCCTCTGTTTCTCCCCCTCTGTTTCTTCCCCTCTGTTTCTTCCCCTCTGTTTCTCCCCCTCTGTTTCTCCCCCTCTCTTTCAGCCCCTCTGCTTCTCGCCCTCTGTTTCAGCTCCTCCATTTCAGACCCTCTGTTTCTCCCCCTCTGTTTCTCCCCCTCTGTTTCTCCCCCTCTGTTTCTCCCCCTCTGTTTCTCCCCCTCTGTTTCTCCCCCTCTGTTTCTCCCCCTCTGTTTCTCCCCCTCTGTTTCAGTCCCTCTGTTTCTCGCCCGCTGTGTGAGCACCTCTGTTTCTCAACCTCCGTTTCAGCCCCTTTATTTCAGCCCCTCTGTGTTAGCCCCTCAGTTTCTACCCCTCTCTTTCAGCCCCTCTGTTTCAGTCCCTCTGTTGCTCACCCTCTCTTTCAGCCCTTCTGTTTCTCGCCATCTGTTTCCGGCCCTCTGTGTCAGTTCTCTGTTTCAGCCCCTCTGTTTCTCGCCATCTGTTTCCGGCCCTCTGTGTCAGTTCTCTGTTTCAGCCCCTCAGTTTACCCCCCTCTGTGTCTCCCCCTCTGTTTCAGCCCCTCTGTGTCAGCCCCTCTGTGTCAGCCCCTCAGTTTCTCCCCCTCGGTTTCTCCCCTTCGGTTTCTCCCCCTCGGTTTCTCCCCCTCGGTTTCTCCCCCTCGGTTTCAGCCCCTCGGTTTCAGCCCCTCAGTTTCAGCCCCTCAGTTTCAGCCCCTCTGTTTCACTCCGTCTGTTTCACTCCCTCTGTTTCACTCCCACTGTTTCTCCCCCTCTGTTTCAGCTCCTCTGTTTCTTGCCCTCTGTTTCTCATCCTCTGTTTCTGGCTCTGTGCTTCAGCCCCTCTGTTTCAGCCTCGGTTTCTCCCCCTCGGTTTCAGCCCCTCGGTTTCAGCCCCTCAGTTTCAGCCCCTCAGTTTCAGCCCCTCTGTTTCACTCCGTCTGTTTCACTCCCTCTGTTTCACTCCCACTGTGTCTCCCCCTCTGTTTCAGCCCCTCTGTTTCTCAGCCTCTGTTTCAGCCCCTCGGTTTCTCCCCCTCGGTTTCTCCCCTTCGGTTTCTCCCCCTCGGTTTCTCCCCCTCGGTTTCTCCCCCTCGGTTTCAGCCCCTCGGTTTCAGCCCCTCGGTTTCAGCCCCTCAGTTTCAGCTCCTCTGTTTCAGCTCCTCTGTTTCAGCTCCTCTGTTTCACTCCGTCTGTTTCACTCCGTCTGTTTCACTCCCTCTGTTTCAGCCCCACTGTTTCTCCCCCTCTGTTTCAGCTCCTCTGTTTCTCACCCTCTGTTTCTCACCCTCTGTTTCTGGCTCTGTGCTTCAGCCCCTCTGTTTCAGCCCCTCTGTTTCTCGCCCTCTGTTTCTCGCCCTCTGTTTCTCGCCATCTGTTTCAGCCCCTTTGTTTCAGTCCCTCTGTTTCTCGTCCTCTGTGTCAGTCCCTCTGTTTCGCACCCACCGTTTCTGTCCCTCTCTGTCATCCCCTCTCTGTCATCCCCTCTCTGTCATCCCCTCTCTGTCATCCCCTCTGTGTCAGCCCCTCAGTTTCTACCCCTCTTTTTCAGCCCCTTTGTTTCAGCCCCTCTGCTTCTCGCCCTCTGTTTGACACCCTCTGTTTGACACCCTCTGTTTGATCCCCTCTGTTTCAGCACCTGTTTCTCCCTCTCTGTTTCTTGCCCTCTGTTTCTGCGGCTGTGTTTCTCGCCTTCTGTTTTAGCCCCTCTGTTTCTCGCCCTCTGTTTCTGCCCCTTTGAATCAGCCCCTCTGTTTCTCATACTCTGTTTCTCCCCCTCTGTTTCAGCCCTTCGGTTTCAGCCCCTGTTTCAGCACCTCAGTTTCCCCACCTCTGTGTCTCCCCCTCTGTGTCTCCCCCTCTGTGTCTCCCCCTCTGTGTCTCCCCCTCTGTGTCTCCCCCTCTGTGTCTCCCCCTCTGTGTCTCCCCCTCTGTGTCTCCCCCTCTGTTTCTCCCCCTCTGTTTCTCCCCCTCGGTTTCAGCCCCTCAGTTTCAGCCCCGCAGTTTCAGCCCCTCTGTTTCAGCTCCTCTGTTTCACTCCGTCTGTTTCACTCCGTCTGTTTCTCCCCCTCTGTTTCAGCTCCTCTGTTTCTCGCCCTCTGTTTCTCACCCTCTGTTTCTGCCTCTGTGCTTCAGCCCCTCTGTTTCAGCCCCTCTGTTTCAGCCCCTCTGTTTCTCGCCCTCTGTTTCTCGCCCTCTGTTTCTCGCTCTTTGTTTCTGGCCCTCTGTTTCTGGCCCTCTGTTTCAGCCCCTCTGTTTCTCGCCCTCTGTTTCTCGCCCTCTGTTTTTCGCCCTCTGTGTCTGCCCCTCTGTTTCACCCCTGTGTTTCATCCCCACAGTATGTCCCTCTCTGTGTCTCCCCATCAGTTTCAGCCCCTCTGTTTCACTCCGTCTGTTTCACTCCGTCTGTTTCACTCCGTCTGTTTCACTCCGTCTGTTTCACTCCGTCTGTTTCTCCCCCTCTGTTTCAGCCCCACTGTTTCTCCCCCTCTGTTTCAGCTCCTCTGTTTCAGCCCCTCTGCTTCTCCCCCTCTGTTTCTCCCCCTCGGTTTCTCCCCCTCAGTTTCAGCCCCTCAGTTTCAGCCCCTCAGTTTCAGCTCCTCTGTTTCAGCCCCTCTGTTTCACTCCGTCTGTTTCACTCCCTCTGTTTCACTCCCACTGTTTCTCCCCCTCTGTTTCAGCTCCTCTGTTTCTTGCCCTCTGTTTCTCATCCTCTGTTTCTGGCTCTGTGCTTCAGCCCCTCTGTTTCAGCCCCTCTGTTTCTCTCCCTCTGTTTCTCGCCCTCTGTTTCTGCCCCTTTGAATCAGCCCCTCTGTTTCTCATACCCTTTTTCTTGCCCTATGCTTCAGCCCCTCTCTTTCAGCTCCTCTGTTTCTCCCCCTCTGATTCTCGCCTTCTGTTTCTGTGCCTCTGTTTCAGTCCATCCATTTCAGACCCTCTGTGTCTCCCCCTCTGTGTCTCCCCCTCTGTGTCTCCCCCTCTGTGTCTCCCCCTCTGTGTCTCCCCCTCTGTGTCTCCCCCTCTGTGTCTCCTCCGCTGTGTCTCCCCCTCTGTGTCTCCCCCTCTGTGTCTCCTCCTCTGTTTCTCGCCCTCTGTTTTAGCCCCTCTGTTTCTCGCCCTTTGCTTCAGCCCCTGTTTCTCATACTTTATCTCGTCCTCTGTTTCAGTTCCTCTGTTTCTCCCCTTCCGTTTCAGCCCTTCCGTTTCAGCCCCTCCGTTACAGCCCCTCCATTTCAGCCCCTGTGTTTCAGCCCCTGTGTTTCAGCCCCCGTGTTTCAGCCCCCGTGTTTCAGCCCCCGTGTTTCAGCCCCCGTGTTTCAGCCCCCGTGTTTCAGCCCCCGTGTTTCAGCCCCTCTGTTTCTCGCCCTCTGTTTCTCGCCCTCTGTTTCAGCCTCTCTGTTTCAGCCTCTCTGTTTCAGCCTCTCTGTTTCTGGCCCTGTGTTTCTCTCGCTCTGTTTCAGCCTCTCTGTTTCAGCCTCTCTGTTTCAGCCTCTCTGTTTCAGCCTCTCTGTTTCTGGCCCTCTGTTTCTGGCCCTCTGTGTCTGCCCCTCTGTTTCACCCCTGTGTTTCATCCCCTCAGTATGTCCCTCTCTGTGTCTCCCCATCTGTTTCAGCCCCTTTGTTTCAGTCCCTCTGTTTCTCGTCCTCTGTGTCAGTCCATCTGTTTCGCACCCTCCGTTTCTGCCCCTCTCTGTCATCCCCTCTGTGTCAGCCCCTCAGTTTCTACCCCTCTTTTTCAGCCCCCCTGTTTGAGCCCCCCCTGTTTCAGCCCCCCTGTTTCAGCCCCCCTGTTTCTCCCCTTTTGTTTCTCCCCCTCTGTTTCTCCCCCTCTGTTTCTCCCCCTCTGTTTCTTGCCCTCCATTTCAGCCCCTCTGTTTCTCGCCCTCTGTTTCAGCCCTTTTGTTTCAGCCCTTCAGTTTCTCCCCCTCTGTTTCAACCCCTCCGTTTCAGCTCCTCTGTTTCTCCCCCTCTGTTTGAGCCCATCTGTTTGAGCCCCTCTGCTTCAGCCCCTCTGTGTCTCCCCCTCTGTGTCTCCCCCTCTGTGTCTCCCCCTCTGTGTCTCCCCCTCTGTGTCTCCCCTGCTGTTTCTTTCCCTCTGTTTCTTGCCCTCTGTTTCTCCCCCTCTGTTTCAGCTCCTCTGTTTCTTCCCTTCTGTTTCAGCCCCTGTGTGTCAGCCCCTGTGTGTCAGCCCCTGTGTGTCAGCCCCTGTGTGTCAGCCCCTGTGTGTCAGCCCCTGTGTGTCAGCCCCTCTGTTTCAGCCCCTCTGTTTCTCGCCCTCTGTTTCAGCCCTTTTGTTTCAGCCCTTCAGTTTCTCCCCCTCTGTTTCAGCCCCACTGCCTCTCGCCCTCTGTTTGAGCCCTTCTGTTTGAGCCCCTCTGCTTCAGCCCCTCTGTTTCTCACACTCTTTTTCTCCCCCTGTGTTTCAGCCTCTCATCTTCTCCCCCTCTGTGTCTCCCCCTCTGTTTGAGCCCCTCAGTTTCAGCTCCTCTGTTTCAGCTCCTCTGTTTCACTCCCTCTGTTTCACTCCCTCTGTTTCACTCCCTCTGTTTCAGCCCCACTGTTTCTCCCCCTCTGTTTCAGCTCCTCTGTTTCTCACCCTCTGTTTCTCACCCTCTGTTTCTGGCTCTGTGCTTCAGCACCTCTGTTTCAGCCCCTCTGTTTCAGCCCCTCTGTTTCTCGCCCTCTGTTTCTCGCCCTCTGTGTCTGCCCCTCTGTTTCACCCTTGTGTTTCATCCCCTCAGTATGTCCCTCTCTGTGTCTCCCCATCTGTTTCAGCCCCTTTGTTTCAGTCCCTCTGTTTCTCGTCCTCTGTGTCAGTCCCTCTGTTTCGCACCCACCGTTTCTGTCCCTCTCTGTCATCCCCTCTCTGTCATCCCCTCTGTGTCAGCCCCTCAGTTTCTACCCCTCTTTTACAGCCCCTCTGTTTCAGCCCCTCTGCTTCTCGCCCTCTGTTTGACACCCTCTGTTTGATCCCCTCTGTTTCAGCACCTGTTTCTCCCTCTCTGTTTCTTGCCCTCTGTTTCTGCGGCTGTGTTTCTCGCCTTCTGTTTTAGCCCCTCTGTTTCTCGCCCTCTGTTTCTGCCCCTTTGAATCAGCCCCTCTGTTTCTCATACTCTGTTTCTCCCCCTCTGTTTCAGCCCTTCGGTTTCAGCCCCTGTTTCAGCACCTCAGTTTCCCCACCTCTGTGTCTCCCCCTCTGTGTCTCCCCCTCTGTGTCTCCCCCTCTGTGTCTCCCCCTCTGTGTCTCCCCCTCGGTTTCTCCCCCTCGGTTTCTCCCCCTCGGTTTCAGCCCCTCGGTTTCAGCCCCTAAGTTTCAGCCCCTAAGTTTCAGCCCCTCTGTTTCAGCCCCTCTGTTTCAGCTCCTCTGTGTCAGCCCCTCTGTTTCACTCCGTCTGTTTCACTCCGTCTGTTTCACTCCGTCTGTTTCACTCCGTCTGTTTCACTCCGTCTGTTTCTCCCCCTCTGTTTCAGCTCCTCTGTTTCTCGCCCTCTGTTTCTCACCCTCTGTTTCTGCCTCTGTGCTTCAGCCCCTCTGTTTCAGCCCCTCTGTTTCAGCCCCTCTGTTTCAGCCCCTCTGTTTCTCGCCCTCTGTTTCTCGCCCTCTGTTTCTGGCCCTCTGTTTCTGGCCCTCTGTTTCTGGCCCTCTGATTCTGGCCCTCTGATTCTGGCCCTCTGTTTCTGGCCCTCTGTTTCTGGCCCTCTGTTTCTGGCCCTCTGTTTCAGCCCCTCTGTTTCTCGCCCTCTGTTTCTCGCCCTCTGTTTCTCGCCCTCTGTGTCTGCCCCTCTGTTTCACTCCTGTGTTTCATCCCCTCAGTATGTCCCTCTCTGTGTCTCCCCATCTGTTTCAGCCCCTTTGTTTCAGTCCCTCTGTTTCTCGTCCTCTGTGTCAGTCCCTCTGTTTCGCACCCACCATTTCTGCCCCTCTCTGTCATCCCCTCTCTGTCATCCCCTCTGTGTCAGCCCCTCAGTTTCTACCCCTCTTTTTCAGCCCCTCTGTTTCAGCCCCTCTGCTTCTCGCCCTCTGTTTGACACCCTCTGTTTGATCCCCTCTGTTTCAGCACCTGTTTCTCCCTCTCTGTTTCTTGCCCTCTGCTTCTGCGGCTGTGTTTCTCGCCTTCTGTTTTAGCCCCTCTGTGTCTCCCCCTCTGTTTCAGCCCTTCTGTTTCTCGCCTTCTGTTTCAGCCCCTCTGTTATAGCCCCTCTGTTTCTGTGCCTCTGGTTCTGTGCCTCTGTTTCAGCCCATCCATTTCAGACCCTCTGTTTCTCCCCCTCTGTTTCTCCCCCTCTGTTTCTCCCCCTCTGTTTCTCCCCCTCTGTTTCTCCCCCTCTGTTTCTCCCCCTCTGTTTCAGCCCCTCTGTTTCTGCCCATCCATTTCAGACCCTCTGTTTCTCCCCCTCTGTTTCTCCCCCTCTGTTTCTCCCCCTCTGGGTCTCCCCCTCTGTGTTTCCCCCTCTGTGTCTCCCCTGCTATTTCTTGCCCTCTGTTTCTTGCACTCTGTTTCTCCCCCTCTGTTTCAGCCACTCCGTTTCTCGCCCTTTGCTTCAGCCCCTCTGTTTCTCACCCTTTATCTCGCCCTCTGTTTCAGCTCCTCTGTTTCTTCCCTTCTGTTTCAGCCTCTCGGTTTCAGCCCCTGTGTGTCAGCCCCTGTGTGTCAGCCCCTGTGTGTCAGCCCCTGTGTGTCAGCCCCTGTGTGTCAGCGCCTCTGTTTCTCGCCCTCTGTTTCAGCCTCTCTGTTTCAGCCCCTCTGTTTCTCGCCCTCTGTTTCTCTCCCTCTGTTTCTGGCCCTGTGTTTCAGCCCCACTGTTTCAGCCCCACTGTTTCAGCCCCACTGTTTCAGCCTCACTGTTTCAGCCTCACTGTTTCAGCCCCACTGTTTCAGCCCCACTGTTTCAGCCCCACTGTTTCAGCCCCTCTGTTTCAGCCCCTCTGTTTCAGCTCCTCTGTTTCAGCCCTCTGTTCTAGCCCCTCTGTTCTAGCCCCTCTGTTCTAGCCCCTCTGTTCTAGCCCCTCTGTTTCAGCTCCTCTGTTTCAGCTCCTCTGTTTCAGCCCCTCTGTTTCAGCCCCTCTGTTTCAGCCCCTCTGTTTCAGCCCCTCTGTTTCAGCCCCTCTGTTTCTCCCCCTCTGTTTCTCCCCCTCTGTTTCTCCCCCTCTGTTTCTCCCCCTCTGTTTCTCCCCCTCTGTTTCTCTCCCTGTTTCAGCCCCTCTGTTTCAGCCCTCTGTTTCAGCCCCTCTGCTTCTTGCCCTCTGTTTGAGCCCCTCTGCTTCTCGCCCTCTGCTTCTCGCCTTCTGCTTCTCGCCCTCTGTTTCAGCCCCTCTGTTTCAGCCCCTCTATTTCTCCCCCTCTGTCTCTCCCCCTCTGTTTCTCCCCTCTGTTTCTCGCCTTCTGTTTCAGCCCCTTTGTTTCTCGCCCTCTGCTTCAGCCCTCTGTTCCTCACACTCTTTTTCTCGCCCTATGC
The DNA here is from genome assembly GCF_047496795.1 of Chiloscyllium punctatum. Taxonomy (NCBI): domain Eukaryota; kingdom Metazoa; phylum Chordata; class Chondrichthyes; order Orectolobiformes; family Hemiscylliidae; genus Chiloscyllium; species Chiloscyllium punctatum. The sequence continues at coordinate 24,884,113 of NC_092782.1, read as the reverse complement.
TTCAGCCCCTCTGTTTCAAATGCTCTGTTTCTCCCCCTCTGTTTCAGCCCTTCGGATTCCGCCACTGTTTCAGCACCTCAGTTTCCCCACCTCTGTGTCTCCCCCTCTGTTTCTTGCCTTCTGTTTCAGTAGCTCTGTTTAAGCGCCTCTGTTACAGCCCCTCTGTTTCTCGCCCTCTGTTTCTCGCCCTCTGTTTCAGAACCCCTGTTTCAGCCCCCCTGTTTCTCCCCTTTTGTTTCTCTCCCTCTGTTTCTCCCCCTCTGTTTCTCCCCCTCTGTTTCTTGCCCTCTATTTCAGCCCCTCTGTTTCTCGCCCTCTGTTTCAGCCCTTTTGTTTCAGCCCTTTTGTTTCAGCCCTTCAGTTTCTCCCCCTCTGTTTCAGCCCCTCCGTTTCAGCTCCTCTGTTTCTCCCCCTCTGTTTCAGCCCCTCTGCTTCTCGCCCTCTGTTTGAGCCCCTCTGCTTCAGCCCCTCTGTTTCTCACACTCTTTTTCTCCCCCTGTGTTTCAGCCCCTCATCTTCCCCCCCTCTGTGTCTCCCCCTCTGTGTCTCCCCCTCTGTGTCTCCCCCTCTGTGTCTCCCCCTCTGTGTCTCCCCTGCTGTTTCTTTCCCTCTGTTTCAGCCCCTCTGTTTCAGCCCCTCTGTTTCAGCCCCTCTGTTTCTCCCCTCTGTTTCTCTCCCTCTGTTTCAGCCCCTCTGCTTCTTGCCCTCTGTTTCAGCCCCTCTGCTTCTCGCCCACTGCTTTTCGACCTCTGTTTCTTCTCCTCTGTTTCAGCCCCTCTGTTTCTCCCCCTCTGTTTCTCCCCCTCTGTTTCTCCCCCTCTGTTTTTCCCCCTCTGTTTTTCCCCCTCTGTTTCTCCCCCTCTGTTTTAGCCCCTTTCTTCCTCGCACTCTATTTCAGCCCTTCTGTTTCAGACCCTGTTTCTCGCCCTCTGTTTCTCGCCCTCTGTTTCTCGCCCTCTGTTTCACACCCTCTGTTTCACACCCTCTGTTTCACACCCTCTGTTTCACACCCTCTGTTTCTCCCCCTCTGTTTCTCCCCCTCTGTTTCAGCCCCTCTGTTTCTCCCCCTCTGTTTCTCCCCCTCTGTTTCTCCCCCTCTGTTTCTCCCCCTCTGTTTTTCCCCCTCTGTTTCTCCCCCTCTGTTTTAGCCCCTTTCTTCCTCGCACTCTGTTTCAGCCCTTCTGTTTCAGACCCTGTTTCTTGCCCTCTGTTTCACACCCTCTGTTTCACACCCTCTGTTTCACACCCTCTGTTTCACACCCTCTGTTTCACACCCTCTGTTTCTCCCCCTCTGTTTCAGCCCCTCTGTTTCAGTCCCTCTGTTTCTCCCCCTTTGTTTCTCCACCGCTGTTTCAGCCCCTCTGTTTTTCCCCCTCTGTTTCTCCCCCTCTGTTTCTCCCCCTCTCTTTCAGCCCCTCTGCTTCTCGCCCTCTGTTTCAGCCCCTCCATTTCAGACCCTCTGTGTCTCCCCCTCTGTGTCTCCCCCTCTGTGTCTCCCCCTCTGTGTCTCCCCTGCTGTTTCTTGCCCTCTGTTTCTTGCACTCTGTTTCTCCCCCTCTGTTTCAGCCATTCCGTTTCTCGCCCTTAGCTTCAGCCCCTCTGTTTCTCACACTTTATCTCGCCCTCTGCTTCAGCTCCTCTGTTTCTTCCCTTCTGTTTCAGCCTCTCGGTTTCAGCCCCTGTGTGTCAGCCCCTGTGTGTCAGCCCCTGTGTGTCAGCCCCTGTGTGTCAGCCCCTGTGTGTCAGCCCCTGTGTGTCAGCCCCTGTGTGTCAGCCCCTGTGTTTCAGCGCCTCTGTTTCTCGCCCTCTTGTTTCAGCCTCTCTGTTTCTCGCCCTCTGTTTCTGGCCCTGTGTTTCAGCCCCACTGTTTCAGCCCCACTGTTTCAGCCCCTCTGTTTCAGCCCCTCTGTTTCAGCTCCTCTGTTTCAGCCCTCTGTTCTAGCCCCTCTGTTCTAGCCCCTCTGTTCTAGCCCCTCTGTTCTAGCCCCTCTGTTCTAGCCCCTCTGTTTCAGCTCCTCTGTTTCAGCTCCTCTGTTTCAGCCCCTCTGTTTCAGCCCCTCTGTTTCAGCCCCTCTGTTTCTCCCCCTCTGTTTCTCCCCCTCTGTTTCTCTCCCTCTGTTTCAGCCCCTCTGTTTCAGCCCTCTGTTTCAGCCCCTCTGCTTCTTGCCCTCTGTTTGAGCCCCTCTGCTTCTCGCCCTCTGCTTCTCGCCTTCTGCTTCTCGCCCTCTGTTTCAGCCCCTCTGTTTCAGCCCCTCTATTTCTCCCCCTCTGTCTCTCCCCCTCTGTTTCTCCCCTCTGTTTCTCGCCTTCTGTTTCAGCCCCTTTGTTTCTTGCCCTCTGCTTCAGCCCTCTGTTCCTCACACTCTTTTTCTCGCCCTATGCTTCAGCCCCTCTGTTTCAAATCCTCTGTTTCTCCCCCTCTGTTTCAGCCCTTCGGATTCCGCCATTTTTTCAGCACCTCAGTTTCCCCACCTCTGTGTCTCCCCCTCTGTTTCTTGCCTTCTGTTTCAGTAGCTCTGTTTAAGCGCCTCTGTTACAGCCCCTCTGTTTCTCGCCCTCTGTTTCTCGCCCTCTGTTTCAGAACCCCTGTTTCAGCCCCCCTGTTTCTCCCCTTTTGTTTCTCCCCCTCTGTTTCTCCCCCTCTGTTTCTCCCCCTCTGTTTCTCCCCCTCTTTTTCTCCCCCTCTGTTTCTCCCCCTCTGTTTCTTGCCCTCTATTTCAGCCCCTCTGTTTCTCGCCCTCTGTTTCAGCCCTTTTGTTTCAGCCCTTTTGTTTCAGCCCTTCAGTTTCTCCACCTCTGTTTCAGCCCCTCTGTTTGAGCCCCTCTGCTTCAGCCCCTCTGTTTCTCACACTCTTTTTCTCCCCCTGTGTTTCAGCCCCTCATCTTCCCCCCCTCTGTGTCTCCCCCTCTGTGTCTCCCCCTCTGTGTCTCCCCCTCTGTGTCTCCCCTGCTGTTTCTTTCCCTCTGTTTCAGCCCCTCTGTTTCAGCCCCTCTGTTTCAGCCCCTCTGTTTCTCCCCTCTGTTTCTCTCCCTCTGTTTCAGCCCCTCTGCTTCTTGCCCTCTGTTTCAGCCCCTCTGCTTCTCGCCCACTGCTTTTCGACCTCTGTTTCTTCTCCTCTGTTTCAGCTCCTCTGTTTCAGCCCCTGTTTCTCCCCCTCTGTTTCTCCCCCTCTGTTTCTCCCCCTCTGTTTCTCCCCCTCTGTTTCTCCCCCTCTGTTTTTCCCCCTCTGTTTCTCCCCCTCTGTTTCTCCCCCTCTGTTTTAGCCCCTTTCTTCCTCGCACTCTGTTTCAGCCCTTCTGTTTCAGACCCTGTTTCTCGCCCTCTGTTTCACACCCTCTGTTTCACACCCTCTGTTTCACACCCTCTGTTTCACACCCTCTGTTTCACACCCTCTGTTTCTCCCCCTCTGTTTCTCCCCCTCTGTTTCAGCCCCTCTGTTTCAGCCCCTATGTTTCTCCCCCTTTGTTTCTCCACCGCTGTTTCAGCCCCTCTGTTTCAGCCCCTCTGTTTCAGCCCCTCTGTTTCTCCCCCTCTGTTTCTCCCCCTCTGTTTCTCCCCCTCTCTTTCAGCCCCTCTGCTTCTCGCCCTCTGTTTCAGCCCCTCCATTTCAGACCCTCTGTTTCTCCCACTCTGTTTCTCCCCCTCTGTTTCAGTCCCTTTGTTTCTCGCCCGCTGTGTGAGCACCTCTGTTCCTCAACCTCCGTTTCAGCCCCTTTATTTCAGCCCCTCTGTGTTAGCCCCTCAGTTTCTACCCCTCTCTTTCAGCCCCTCTGTTTCAGTCCCTCTGTTGCTCACCCTCTGTTTCAGCCCCTCTGTTTCTCGCCATCTGTTTCCGGCCCTCTGTGTCAGTTCTCTGTTTCAGCCCCTCTGTTTCTCGCCATCTGTTTCCGGCCCTCTGTGTCAGTTCTCTGTTTCAGCCCCTCTGTTTCAGCCCCTCTGTTTCAGCCCCTCAGCTTACACCCCTCTGTGTGTCCCCCTCTGTTTCAGCCCCTCTGTGTCAGCCCCTCAGTTTCTCCCCCTCTGTTTCAGCCCCTCTGTTTCTCGCCCTCTGTTTCAGCCCCTCTGTTTCTCCCCCTCTGTTTCTCCCCCTCTGTTTCTCCCCCTCTGTTTCTCCCCCTCTGTTTCAACCCCTCTGTTTCTCCCCCTCTGTTTCTCCCCCTCTGTTTCTCCCCCTCTGTTTCTCCCCCTCTCTTTCAGCCCCTCTCTTTCAGCCCCTCTCTTTCAGCCCCTCTGTTTCAGCCCCTATGTTTCAGCGCCTCTGTTTCTCCCCCTCTGTTTCTCCCCCTCTCTTTCAGCCCATCCATTTCAGACCCTCTGTTTCTCCCCTTTTCTTTCAGCCCCTCTGTTTCAGCCCCTCTGTTTCAGCCCCTATGTTTCAGCGCCTCTGTTTCTCGCCCTCTGTTTCAGCTACTCTGTTTCTCACCCTCTGTTTCTCCCCCTCGGTTTCAGCCCCTGTATTTCAGCCCCTCATTTTCTCCCCCTCTGTGTCTCCCCCTCTGTGTCTCCCCCTCTGTTTCTCCCCCTCTGTTTCTCCCCCTCTGTTTCTCCCCCTCTGTTTCTCCCCCTCTGTTTCAGCCCCTCTGTTTCTCCCCCTCTGTTTCTCCCCCTCTGTTTCTCCCCCTCTGTTTCTCCCCCTCTGTTGCTCCCCCTCTCTTTCAGCCCCTCTGTTTCAGCCCCTCTCTTTCAGCCCCTCTGTTTCTCGCCTCTGTTTCAGCCCATCCATTTCAGACCCTCTGTTTCTCCCCCTCTGTTTCTCCCCCTCTGTTTCTCCCCCTCTGTTGCTCCCCCTCTGTTTCAGCCCCTCTGTTTCAGCCCCTCTGTTTCCGGCCCTCTGTTTCAGCCCCTCTGTTTCTCCCCCTTTGTTTCTCCCCCTTTGTTTCTCCCCCTTTGTTTCTCCTCCTTTGTTTCTCCCCCTCTGTTTCAGCCCCTCTGTTTCAGTCCCTCAGTTTGCCCCTCTCTGTGTCTCCCCATCTGTTTCAGCCCCATTGTTTCAGTCCCTCTGTTTCTCGCCCTCAGTTTCAGCCCTTCAGTTTCTCCTCCTCTGTTTCTTGCCCTCTGTTTCTCTCCATCTGTTTCTCTCCCTCTGGTTTTCCCCCTCTGTTTCAGCCCCTCTGTTTCAGCCCATCTGTTTCTTACCCTCTGTTTCAGCCCCTCTCCTTCTTGCCCTCTGTTTCAGTCCCTCTGTTGTTCCCACTCCGTTTTTCCCCCTCTGTTTCAGACCCTCTGTTTCTCGCTCTCTGTCTCAGCCCCTCTGTTTCTACCCCTCTGTTTCTCCCCCTCTGTGTCAGCCCCTCTGTTTCAGCCCCTGAGTTTCAGTCCCTCAGTTTGCCCCTCTCTGTGTCTGCCCATCTGTTTCAGCCCCATTGTTTCAGTCCCTCTGTTTCTCGCCCTCTGTTTCAGCCCATCTGTTTCAGCCCTTCAGTTTCTCCTCCTCTCTTTCTTGCTCTCTGTCTCAGCCCCTCTGTTTCTCCCCCTCTGTTTCTCCCCCTCTGTTTCTCCCCCTCTGTTTCTCCCCCTCTGTTTCTCCCCCTCTGTTTCTCCCCCTCTGTTTCTCCCCCTCTGTTTCTCCCCCTCTGTTTCAGCCCCTCTGTTTCTCCCCCTCTGTTTCTACCCCTCCGTTTCAGCCCCTCTGTTTCTCGCCCTCCATTTCTCACCCTCTGTTTCAGTTCCCGTTTCAGCCGCTCTGTTTCTCCCCCTCTGTTTCTCCCCCTCTGTTTCTCCCCCTCTGTTTCTCCCCCTCTGTTTCTCCCCCTCTGTTTCTCTCCCTCTGTTTCTCTCCCTCTGTTTCTCTCCCTCTGTTTCTCTCCCTCTGTTTCTCTCCCTCTGTTTCTCTCCCTCTGTTTCAGCCCCTCTGTTTCAGCCCCTCTGCTTCTTGCCCTCTGCTTTTTGACCTCTGTTTCTCCTCCTCTGTTTGAGCCCCTCTGTTTCAGCCCCTCAGTTTCTCGTCCTCTGTGTCAGTCCCTCTGTTTCGCACCCTCCGTTTCTGCCCCTCTGTTTCTACCCCTCTATTTCAGTCCCTCTGTTTCAGCCTCTCTGTTTCTCCCTCTCTGTTTCTCCCCCTCTGTTTTAGCCCCTCGGTTTCAGCCTTTGTTTCAGCACCTCTGTGTCTCCCCCACTGTGCCTCCCCCCCTGTGCCTCCCCCCACTGTGCCTCCCCCCACTGTGCCTCCCCCCACTGTGCCTCCCCCCACTGTGCCTCCCCCCACTGTGCCTCCCCCCACTGTGCCTCCCCCTCTGTGTCTCCCCCTCTGTGTCTCCCCCTCTGTGTCTCGCACTCTGTTTCTCGCACTCTGTTTCAGGCCCTCTGTTTCTCTCCCTCTATTTCTCTCCCTCTGTTTCAGCCCCTCTGTTTCAGCCCCACTGTTTCAGCCCCTTTGTTTCAGCCCTTCAGTTTCTCCTCTGTTTCTCGCACTCTGTTTCTTTGTCCTCTGTTTCAGCCCCTCTGTTTCTCACACTCGGTTTCAGCCCTTCGGATCCCGCCACTGTTTCAGCACCTCAGTTTCCCCATCTCTGTGTCTCCCCCTCTGTGTCTCCCCCTCGGTGTTTCCCCTCTGTTTCAGCGCCTCTGTTTCAGCGCCTATGTTTCATCCCATCCATTTCAGCCCCTCTGTTTCTCCCCCTCTGTTTCAGCCCCTCTGCTTCTCGCCTCTGTTTCAGCCCATCCATTTCAGACCCTCTGTTTCTCCCCTTCTGTTTCTCCCCTTCTGTTTCTCCCCTTCTGTTTCTCCCCTTCTGTTTCTCGCCCTCTGTTTCTCCCCCTCTGTTTCTCCCCCTCTGTTTCAGCCCATCCATTTCAGACCCTCTGTTTCTCCCCTTTTGTTTCAGCCCCTCTGTTTCAGCCCCTCAGCTTCAGTGCCTCTGTTTGTCACAATCTGTTTCAGCTCCTCTGTTTCAGCCCCTCTGTTTCACCCCTGTTTCTTGCCCACTGGTTCTCCCCCTATGTTTCAGCCCCTCTGTTTCTCAAACTCTTTTTCTCGCCCTGTGTTTCAGCCCCTCTGTTTCAGCTACTCTGTGTCTCCCCCTCTGTGTCTCCCCCTCTGTGTCTCCCCCTCTGTGTCTCCCCCTCTGTGTCTCCCCCTCTGTGTCTCCCCCTCTGTGTCTCCCCCTCTGTTTCTCCCCCTCTGTTTCTCCCCCTCTGTTTCTACCCCTCTGTTTCTCCCCCTCTGTTTCTCCCCCTCTGTTTCAGCCCCTCTGCTTCTCGCCCTCTGTTTCAGCCCATCCATTTCAGACCCTCTGTTTCTCCCCTTTTGTTTCAGCCCCTCTGTTTCAGCCCCTCTGTTTCAGCTCTTCTGTTTCTCGCCCTCTATTTCTCGCCCTCTGTTTCTCACCCTCTGTGTCTGGCCCTGTGTTTCAGCCCCACTGTTTCTGCCCCTCTGTTTCTCACTCTCTGTTTCTCGCCTTCTGTTTCTGGCCCTCAGTGTCTGCCCCTCTGTTTCAGCCCCTGTGTTTCATCCCCTCAGTTTGCTCCTCTCTGTGTCTCCCCATCCGTTTCAGCCCCTTTGTTTCACTCTCTCTGTTTCTCGTCCTTTGTGTCAGTCCCTCCGTTTCTCGCCCTCTGTTTCTCCCCCTCTGTTTCTCCCCCTCTGTTTCTCCCCCTCTGTTTCACTCCCTCTGTTTCTACCCCTCTGTTTCTCCCCCTCTGTTTCAGCCCCTCTGCTTCTCGCCCTCTGTTTCAGCCCATCCATTTCAGACCCTCTGTTTCTCCCCTTTTGTTTCAGTCCCTCTGTTTCAGCCCCTCTGTTTCAGCTCTTCTGTTTCTCGCCCTCTATTTCTCGCCCTCTGTTTCTCACCCTCTGTGTCTGGCCCTGTGTTTCAGCCCCACTGTTTCTGCCCCTCTGTTTCTCACTCTCTGTTTCTCGCCTTCTGTTTCTGGCCCTCAGTGTCTGCCCCTCTGTTTCAGCCCCTGTGTTTCATCCCCTCAGTTTGCTCCTCTCTGTGTCTCCCCATCCGTTTCAGCCCCTTTGTTTCACTCTCTCTGTTTCTCGTCCTTTGTGTCAGTCCCTCCGTTTCTCGCCCTCCGTTTCTCGCCCTCCGTTTCTCCCCCTCTGTTTTTCTCCCTCTGTTTTTCTCCCTCTGTTTTAGCCCCTCTCTTCCTCGCACTCTGTTTCAGCCCTTCTGTTTCAGACCCTGTTTCTCGCCCTCTGTTTCACGCCCTCTGTTTCAGCGGCTCTGTTTCTCGCCTTCTGTTTCAGACCCTCTGTTTCAGACCCTGTGCTTCTCCCCTTCTGTTTCTCTCCTTCTGTTTCTCCCCTTCTGTTTCTCCCGTTCTATTTCTCCCCCTTTGTTTCTCCCCCTCTGTTTTAGCCCCTTTCTTCCTCGCACTCTGTTTCAGCCCTTCTGTTTCAGACCGTTTCTCGCCCTCTGTTTCTCGCCCTCTGTTTCTCCCCCTCTGTTTCTCCCCCTCTGTTTCTCCCCCTCTGTTTCTCCCCCTCTGTTTCAGCCCCTCTGTTTCAGCCCCTCTGTTTGAGCTCCTCTGTTTCAGCCCCTCTGTTTCAGCCCCTCTGTTTCAGCCCCTCTGTTTCAGCCCCTCTTTATCAGCCCCTCCATTTCAGACCCACTGTTTCTCCCCCTTTGTTTCTCCACCGCTGTTTCCGACCCAATGTTTCTCCCCCTCTGTTTCTCCCTCTCTCTTTCAGCCCCTCTGTTTCTCCCCCTCTGTTTCTCCCCCTCTTTTTCAGCCCGTCTGTTTCTACCCCTCTGTTTCAGCCACTCTGCTTCTCGCCCTCTGTTTCAGCCCCTCCATTTCAGACCCTCTGTTTCTCCCCTTTTGTTTCTCCCCTTTTGTTTCTCCCCCTCTGTTTCTTGCCCTCTGTTTCAGGCCCTCTGTTTCAGCCCCTCTGTTTCTCTCGCTCTGTTTCTCTCCCTCTGTTTCAGCTCCTCTGTTTCAGCTCCTCTGTTTCAGGCCCTCTGTTTCAGCGCCTCTGTTTCAGCGCCTCTGTGTCTCCCCCTCTGTGTCTCCCCCTCTGTTCCCGCCCCTCTGTTCCAGCCCCTCTGTTCCAGCCCCTCTGTTTCAGCCCCTCTTTTTCTCCCCCTCTGTTTCTTCCTCTCTCTTTCAGCCCCTCTGTTTCTCCCCCTCTGTTTCTCCCCCTCTTTTTCAGCCCCTCTGTTTCTACCCCTCTGTTTCTACCCCTCTGTTTCAGCCACTCTGCTTCTCGCCCTCTGTTTCAGACCCTCTGTTTCTCCCCTTTTGTTTCTCCCCCTCTGTTTCAGCCCCTCTGTTTCTCTCGCTCTGTTTCTCTCCCTCTGTTTCAGCTCCTCTGTTTCAGGCCCTCTGTTTCAGCGCCTCTGTTTCAGCGCCTCTGTGTCTCCCCCTCTGTGTCTCCCCCTCTGTTCCAGCCCCTCTTTTTCTCCCCCTCTGTTTCTCCCCCTCTGTTTCTCTCCCTCTGTTTCAGCCCCGCTGATTCAGCTCCTCTGTTTCTCCCCCTCTGTTTCAGCCCCTCTCTTTCTCCCCCTCTGTTTCAGCCCCTCGGTTTCAGCACCTCAGTTTCCCCACCTCTGTGTCTCCCCCCTCTGTTTCAGCCCCTCTGGTTCACTCCCTCTGTTTCTACCCCTCTCTTTCACTCCCTCTGTTTCAGCTCTTCTGTTTCTCGCCCTCTATTTCTCGCCCTCTGTTTCTCACCCTCTGTTTCAGCCCCACTGTTTCAGCCCCACTGTTTCAGCCCCACTGTTTCAGCCCCACTGTTTCAGCCCCACCATTTCAGCCCCACTGTTTCAGCCCCTCTGTTTCTCGCCTTCTGTTTCTCGCCTTCTGTTTCTGGCCCTCAGTGTCTGCCCCTCTGTTTCAGCCCCTGTGTTTCAGCCCCTCAGTTTGCCCCTCTCTGTGTCTCCCCATCCGTTTCAGCCCCTTTGTTTCACTCCCTCTTTTTCTCGTCCTTTGTGTCAGTCCCTCTGTTCCTCGCCCTCCGTTTCTCACCCTCCGTTTCTCCCCCTCTGTTTTTCCCCCTCTGTTTCTCCCCCTCTGTTTTAGCCCCTTTCTTCCTCGCACTCTGTTTCAGCCCTTCTGTTTCAGTCCCTGTTTCTCGCCCTCTGTTTCTCGCCCTCTGTTTCTCGCCCTCTGTTTCTCGCCCTCTGTTTCAGCCCCACTGTTTCAGCCCATCCATTTCAGACCCTCTGTTTCACACCCTCTGTTTCTCCCCCTTTGTTACAGCCCCTCTGTTCCAGCCCATCTGTTTCTCGCCCTCTGTTTCAGACCCTCTGTTTTTCCCCCTCTGTTTTACCCCCTCTGTTCCTCACACTCTGTTTCACCTTCTGTTTTAGACCCTTTTTCTCGCCCTCTGTTTCACGCCCTCTGTTTCTCGCCTTCTGTTTCAGCCCATCCATTTCAGACCCTCTGTTTCTCCCCCTCAGTTTTTTCCCCTCTGTTTCTCCCCCTTTGTTTCTCCCCCTTTGTTTCTCCCCCTCTGTTTCTTGCCCTCTGCTTCTCGCCCTCTGCTTCTCGCTCTCTGTTTCAGCCCCTCTGTTTCTCCCCCTTTGTTTCTCCACTCTGTTTCAGCCCGTCCGTTTCAGCTACTCTGTTTCTCGCCCTGTTTCTCGCTCTGTTTCTCCCCCTCAGTGTCTCCCCCTCAGTGTCTCCCCCTCAGTGTCTGCCCCTCTGTTTCAGTCCCTCAGTTTGCCACTCTCTGTGTCTCCCCATCTGTTTCAGCCCCATTGTTTCAGTCCCTCTGTTTCTCGCCCTCTGTTTCAGCCCATCTGTTTCAGCCCTTCAGTTTCACCTCCTCTGTTTCTTGCCCTCTCTTTCTCTCCATCTGTTTCTCTCCATCTGTTTCTCTCCCTCTGGTTTTCCCCCTCTGTTTGAGCGCCTCTGTTTCAGCCCCTCTGTTGCTCTCCCTCAGTTTTAGCCCCTCTGTTTCAGCCCATCTGTTTCTTACCCTCTGTTTCAGCCCCTCTCCTTCTTGCCCTCTGTTTCAGTCCCTCTGTTGTTCCCACTCCGTTTTTTCCCCCTCTGTTTCAGACCCTCTGTTTCTCGCTCTCTGTCTCAGCCCCTCTGTTTCTACCCCTCTGTTTCTCTCCCTCTGTTTCAGCCCCGCTGATTCAGCTCCTCTGTTTCTCCCCCTCTGTTTCTGCCCCTCTCTTTCTCCCCCTCTGTTTCAGCCCCTCGGTTTCAGCACCTCAGTTTCCCCACCTCTGTGTCTCCCCTTCTGTGTCTCCCCTTCTGTGTCTCCCCTTCTGTGTCTCCCCCTCTGTTTCTCGCCCTCTGTTTCAGCCCCTCTGTTTCTCACCCTCTGTTTCAGCCCCTCTGTTCCAGCCCCTCTGTTTCTCCCCCTCTGTTTCAACCCTCTTTTTCTCCCCCTCTGTTTCTCTCCCTCTGTTTCAGCCCCGCTGATTCAGCTCCTCTGTTTCTCCCCCTCTGTTTCTGCCCCTCTCTTTCTCCCCCTCTGTTTCAGCCCCTCGGTTTCAGCACCTCAGTTTCCCCACCTCTGTGTCTCCCCTTCTGTGTCTCCCCTTCTGTGTCTCCCCTTCTGTGTCTCCCCTTCTGTGTCTCCCCCTCTGTTTCTCGCCCTCTGTTTCAGCCCCTCTGTTTCAGCCCCTCTGTTTCAGCCCATCCACTTCAGACCCTCTGTTTCACACCCTGTGTTTCTCCCCTTCTGTTTCTCCCCTTCTGTTTCTCCCCTTCTGTTTCTCCCCCTTTGTTTCTCCCGTTCTGTTTCAGCCCCTCTGTTTCAGCCCCTCTGTTTCAGCCCCTTTGTTTCTTCCCCTGTGTTTCTCCCCCTTTGTTTCGCCCCCTCTGTTTCTTGCCCTCTGCTTCTCGCCCTCTGCTTCTCGCCTTCTGTTTCTCGCCTTCTGTTTCAGCCCATCCATTTCAGCCCCTCTGTTTCAGCCCCTCTGTTTCTTCCCCTTTGTTTCTCCCCCTTTGTTTCTCCCCCTTTGTTTCTCCCCCTTTGTTTCTCCCCCTCTGTTTCTCCCCCTCTGTTTCTCCCCCTCTGTTTCTCCCCCTCTGTTTCTCCCCCTCTGTTTCAGCCCCTCTGTTTCTCGCCCTCCGTTTCTCCCCCTCTGTTTTACCCCCTTTGTTCCTCACACTCTGTTTCACCTTCTGTTTTAGACCCTTTTTCTCGGCCTCTGTTTCACGCCCTCTGTTTCTCGCCTTCTGTTTCAGCCCATCCATTTCAGCCCCTCTGTTTCTCCCCCTCTGTTTCTTCCCCTCTGTTTCGCCCCCTTTGTTTCGCCCCCTTTGTTTCGCCCCCTTTGTTTCGCCCCCTCTGTTTCTTGCCCTCTGCTTCTCGCCCTCTGCTTCTCGCCCTCTGTTTCAGCCCCTTTGTTTCTCCCCCTTTGTTTCTCCCCCTTTGTTTCTCCCCTCCGTTTCAGCCCGTCCGTTTCAGCTACTCTGTTTCTCGCCCTGTTTCTCCCCCTCAGTGTCTGCCCCTCAGTGTCTGCCCCTCAGTGTCTGCCCCTCTGTTTCAGTCCCTCAGTTTGCCCCTCTCTGTGTCTCCCCATCTGTTTCAGCCCCATTGTTTCAGTCCCTCTGTTTCTCGCCCTCTGTTTCAGCCCATCTGTTTCAGCCCTTCAGTTTCTCCTCCTCTCTTTCTTGCTCTCTGTCTCAGCCCCTCTGTTTCTCCCCCTCTGTTTCTCCCCCTCTGTTTCTCCCCCTCTGTTTCTCCCCCTCTGTTTCTCCCCCTCTGTTTCTACCCCTCTGTTTCTACCCCTCCGTTTCAGCCCCTCTGTTTCTCGCCCTCCATTTCTCACCCTCTGTTTCAGTTCCCGTTTCAGCCGCTCTGTTTCTCCCCCTCTGTTTCTCCCCCTCTGTTTCTCCCCCTCTGTTTCTCTCCCTCTGTTTCTCTCCCTCTGTTTCTCTCCCTCTGTTTCTCTCCCTCTGTTTCAGCCCCTCTGCTTCTTGCCCTCTGCTTTTTGACCTCTGTTTCTCCTCCTCTGTTTGAGCCCCTCTGTTTCAGCCCCTCAGTTTCTCGTCCTCTGTGTCAGTCCCTCTGTTTCGCACCCTCCGTTTCTGCCCCTCTGTTTCTACCCCTCTATTTCAGCCCCTCTGTTTCAGCCTCTCTGTTTCTCCCTCTCTGTTTCTCCCCCTCTGTTTTAGCCCCTCGGTTTCAGCCTTTGTTTCAGCACCTCTGTGTCTCCCCCACTGTGCCTACCCCCCTGTGCCTCCCCCCACTGTGCCTCCCCCCACTGTGCCTCCCCCCACTGTGCCTCCCCCCACTGTGCCTCCCCCCACTGTGCCTCCCCCTCTGTGTCTCCCCCTCTGTGTCTCCCCCTCTGTGTCTCGCACTCTGTTTCTCGCACTCTGTTTCAGGCCCTCTGTTTCTCTCCCTCTATTTCTCTCCCTCTGTTTCAGCCCCTCTGTTTCAGCCCCACTGTTTCAGCCCCTTTGTTTCAGCCCTTCAGTTTCTCCTCTGTTTCTCGCACTCTGTTTCTTTGTCCTCTGTTTCAGCCCCTCTGTTTCTCACACTCGGTTTCAGCCCTTCGGATCCCGCCACTGTTTCAGCACCTCAGTTTCCCCATCTCTGTGTCTCCCCCTCTGTGTCTCCCCCTCGGTGTTTCCCCTCTGTTTCAGCGCCTCTGTTTCAGCGCCTATGTTTCATCCCATCCATTTCAGCCCCTCTGTTTCTCCCCCTCTGTTTCAGCCCCTCTGCTTCTCGCCTCTGTTTCAGCCCATCCATTTCAGACCCTCTGTGTCTCCCCCTCTGTTTCTCCCCCTCTGTTTCTCCCCCTCTGTTTCTCCCCCTCTGTTTCTCCCCCTCTGTTTCTCCCCCTCTGTTTCAGCCCCTCTGTTTCTCCCCCTCTGTTTCTCCCCTTTTGTTTCAGCCCCTCTGTTTCAGCCCCTCAGCTTCAGTGCCTCTGTTTGTCACAATCTGTTTCAGCTCCTCTGTTTCAGCCCCTCTGTTTCACCCCTGTTTCTTGCCCACTGGTTCTCCCCCTATGTTTCAGCCCCTCTGTTTCTCAAACTCTTTTTCTCGCCCTGTGTTTCAGCCCCTCTGTTTCAGCTACTCTGTGTCTCCCCCTCTGTGTCTCCCCCTCTGTGTCTCCCCCTCTGTGTCTCCCCCTCTGTGTCTCCCCCTCTGTGTCTCCCCCTCTGTGTCTCCTCCTCTGTTTCTCCCCCTCTGTTTCTCCCCCTCTGTTTCACTCCCTCTGTTTCTACCCCTCTGTTTCTCCCCCTCTGTTTCAGCCCCTCTGCTTCTCGCCCTCTGTTTCAGCCCATCCATTTCAGACCCTCTGTTTCTCCCCTTTTGTTTCAGCCCCTCTGTTTCAGCCCCTCTGTTTCAGCTCTTCTGTTTCTCGCCCTCTATTTCTCGCCCTCTGTTTCTCACCCTCTGTGTCTGGCCCTGTGTTTCAGCCCCACTGTTTCTGCCCCTCTGTTTCTCACTCTCTGTTTCTCGCCTTCTGTTTCTGGCCCTCAGTGTCTGCCCCTCTGTTTCAGCCCCTGTGTTTCATCCCCTCAGTTTGCTCCTCTCTGTGTCTCCCCATCCGTTTCAGCCCCTTTGTTTCACTCTCTCTGTTTCTCGTCCTTTGTGTCAGTCCCTCCGTTTCTCGCCCTCCGTTTCTCCCCCTCCGTTTCTCCCCCTCTGTTTCTCCCCCTCTGTTTCACTCCCTCTGTTTCTACCCCTCTGTTTCTCCCCCTCTGTTTCAGCCCCTCTGCTTCTCGCCCTCTGTTTCAGCCCATCCATTTCAGACCCTCTGTTTCTCCCCTTTTGTTTCAGTCCCTCTGTTTCAGCCCCTCTGTTTCAGCTCTTCTGTTTCTCGCCCTCTATTTCTCGCCCTCTGTTTCTCACCCTCTGTGTCTGGCCCTGTGTTTCAGCCCCACTGTTTCTGCCCCTCTGTTTCTCACTCTCTGTTTCTCGCCTTCTGTTTCTGGCCCTCAGTGTCTGCCCCTCTGTTTCAGCCCCTGTGTTTCATCCCCTCAGTTTGCTCCTCTCTGTGTCTCCCCATCCGTTTCAGCCCCTTTGTTTCACTCTCTCTGTTTCTCGTCCTTTGTGTCAGTCCCTCCGTTTCTCCCCCTCTGTTTTTCTCCCTCTGTTTTTCTCCCTCTGTTTTAGCCCCTCTCTTCCTCGCACTCTGTTTCAGCCCTTCTGTTTCAGACCCTGTTTCTCGCCCTCTGTTTCACGCCCTCTGTTTCAGCGGCTCTGTTTCTCGCCTTCTGTTTCAGACCCTCTGTTTCAGACCCTGTGCTTCTCCCCTTCTGTTTCTCTCCTTCTGTTTCTCCCCTTCTGTTTCTCCCGTTCTATTTCTCCCCCTTTGTTTCTCCCCCTCTGTTTTAGCCCCTTTCTTCCTCGCACTCTGTTTCAGCCCTTCTGTTTCAGACCCTGTTTCTCGCCCTCTGTTTCTCCCCCTCTGTTTCTCCCCCTCTGTTTCTCCCCCTCTGTTTCTCCCCCTCTGTTTCAGCCCCTCTGTTTCAGCCCCTCTGTTTCAGCCCCTCTGTTTGAGCCCCTCTGTTTGAGCCCCTCTGTTTCAGCCCCTCTGTTTCAGCCCCTCTGTTTCAGCCCCTCTTTATCAGCCCCTCCATTTCAGACCCACTGTTTCTCCCCCTTTGTTTCTCCACCGCTGTTTCCGACCCAATGTTTCTCCCCCTCTGTTTCTCCCTCTCTCTTTCAGCCCCTCTGTTTCTCCCCCTCTGTTTCTCCCCCTCTTTTTCAGCCCGTCTGTTTCTACCCCTCTGTTTCAGCCACTCTGCTTCTCGCCCTCTGTTTCAGCCCCTCCATTTCAGACCCTCTGTTTCTCCCCTTTTGTTTCTCCCCCTCTGTTTCTTGCCCTCTGTTTCAGGCCCTCTGTTTCAGCCCCTCTGTTTCTCTCGCTCTGTTTCTCTCCCTCTGTTTCAGCTCCTCTGTTTCAGCTCCTCTGTTTCAGGCCCTCTGTTTCAGCGCCTCTGTTTCAGCGCCTCTGTGTCTCCCCCTCTGTGTCTCCCCCTCTGTTCCCGCCCCTCTGTTCCAGCCCCTCTGTTCCAGCCCCTCTGTTTCAGCCCCTCTTTTTCTCCCCCTCTGTTTCTTCCTCTCTCTTTCAGCCCCTCTGTTTCTCCCCCTCTGTTTCTCCCCCTCTTTTTCAGCCCCTCTGTTTCTACCCCTCTGTTTCTACCCCTCTGTTTCAGCCCCTCTGTTTCTACCCCTCTGTTTCAGCCACTCTGCTTCTCGCCCTCTGTTTCAGACCCTCTGTTTCTCCCCTTTTGTTTCTCCCCCTCTGTTTCAGCCCCTCTGTTTCTCTCGCTCTGTTTCTCTCCCTCTGTTTCTGGCCCTCAGTGTCTGCCCCTCTGTTTCAGCCCCTGTGTTTCATCCCCTCAGTTTGCTCCTCTCTGTGTCTCCCCATCCGTTTCAGCCCCTTTGTTTCACTCTCTCTGTTTCTCGTCCTTTGTGTCAGTCCCTCCGTTTCTCGCCCTCCGTTTCTCCCCCTCTGTTTCTCCCCCTCTGTTTCTCCCCCTCTGTTTCTCCCCCTCTGTTTCACTCCCTCTGTTTCTACCCCTCTGTTTCTCCCCCTCTGTTTCAGCCCCTCTGCTTCTCGCCCTCTGTTTCAGCCCATCCATTTCAGACCCTCTGTTTCTCCCCTTTTGTTTCAGTCCCTCTGTTTCAGCCCCTCTGTTTCAGCTCTTCTGTTTCTCGCCCTCTATTTCTCGCCCTCTGTTTCTCACCCTCTGTGTCTGGCCCTGTGTTTCAGCCCCACTGTTTCTGCCCCTCTGTTTCTCACTCTCTGTTTCTCGCCTTCTGTTTCTGGCCCTCAGTGTCTGCCCCTCTGTTTCAGCCCCTGTGTTTCATCCCCTCAGTTTGCTCCTCTCTGTGTCTCCCCATCCGTTTCAGCCCCTTTGTTTCACTCTCTCTGTTTCTCGTCCTTTGTGTCAGTCCCTCCGTTTCTCGCCCTCCGTTTCTCGCCCTCCGTTTCTCCCCCTCTGTTTTTCTCCCTCTGTTTTTCTCCCTCTGTTTTAGCCCCTCTCTTCCTCGCACTCTGTTTCAGCCCTTCTGTTTCAGACCCTGTTTCTCGCCCTCTGTTTCACGCCCTCTGTTTCAGCGGCTCTGTTTCTCGCCTTCTGTTTCAGACCCTCTGTTTCAGACCCTGTGCTTCTCCCCTTCTGTTTCTCTCCTTCTGTTTCTCCCCTTCTGTTTCTCCCGTTCTATTTCTCCCCCTTTGTTTCTCCCCCTCTGTTTTAGCCCCTTTCTTCCTCGCACTCTGTTTCAGCCCTTCTGTTTCAGACCCTGTTTCTCGCCCTCTGTTTCTCGCCGTCTGTTTCTCCCCCTCTGTTTCTCCCCCTCTGTTTCAGCCCCTCTGTTTCAGCCCCTCTGTTTGAGCCCCTCTGTTTCAGCCCCTCTGTTTCAGCCCCTCTGTTTCAGCCCCTCTGTTTCAGCCCCACTGTTTCAGCCCATCCATTTCAGACCCTCTGTTTCACACCCTCTGTTTCTCCCCCTTTGTTACAGCCCCTCTGTTCCAGCCCATCTGTTTCTCGCCCTCTGTTTCAGACCCTCTGTTTTTCCCCCTCTGTTCCTCACACTCTGTTTCACCTTCTGTTTTAGACCCTTTTTCTCGCCCTCTGTTTCACGCCCTCTGTTTCTCGCCTTCTGTTTCAGCCCATCCATTTCAGACCCTCTGTTTCTCCCCCTCAGTTTTTTCCCCTCTGTTTCTCCCCCTTTGTTTCTCCCCCTTTGTTTCTCCCCCTCTGTTTCTTGCCCTCTGCTTCTCGCCCTCTGCTTCTCGCTCTCTGTTTCAGCCCCTCTGTTTCTCCCCCTTTGTTTCTCCACTCTGTTTCAGCCCGTCCGTTTCAGCTACTCTGTTTCTCGCCCTGTTTCTCGCTCTGTTTCTCCCCCTCAGTGTCTGCCCCTCTGTTTCAGTCCCTCAGTTTGCCACTCTCTGTGTCTCCCCATCTGTTTCAGCCCCATTGTTTCAGTCCCTCTGTTTCTCGCCCTCTGTTTCAGCCCATCTGTTTCAGCCCTTCAGTTTCTCCTCCTCTGTTTCTTGCCCTCTGTTTCTCTCCATCTGTTTCTCTCCCTCTGGTTTTCCCCCTCTGTTTGAGCGCCTCTGTTTCAGCCCCTCTGTTGCTCTCCCTCAGTTTTAGCCCCTCTGTTTCAGCCCATCTGTTTCTTACCCTCTGTTTCAGCCCCTCTCCTTCTTGCCCTCTGTTTCAGTCCCTCTGTTGTTCCCACTCCGTTTTTTCCCCCTCTGTTTCAGACCCTCTGTTTCTCGCTCTCTGTCTCAGCCCCTCTGTTTCTACCCCTCTGTTTCTCCCCCTCTGTGTCAGCCCCTCTGTTTCAGCCCCTGAGTTTCAGTCCCTCAGTTTGCCCCTCTCTGTGTCTCCCCATCTGTTTCAGCCCCATTGTTTCAGTCCCTCTGTTTCTCGCCCTCTGTTTCAGCCCATCTGTTTCAGCCCTTCAGTTTCTCCTCCTCTGTTTCTTGCCCTCTGTTTCTATCCAACTGTTTCTCTCCCTCTGGTTTTCAGCCCCTCTGTTTCAGCCCCTCTGTTTCAGCCCCTCTGTTTCTCCCCCTGTTTCTCCCCCTCCGTTTCAGCCCCTCTGTTTCTCGCCCTCCATTTCTCACCCTCTGTTTCAGCCGCTCTGTTTCAGCCCCTCTGTTTCTCGCCCTCTGTTTCAGCCCCTGTGTTTCAGCCCTTCAGTGTCCCCGTCTCTGTGTCTCCCCCTCTGTTTTAGCCCCTCTGTTTCTCATTCTCTGTTTCTCCCCCTCTGTTTCTGCCCCTCTGTTTCTCCCCCTCTGTTTCAGCCCCTCTCCTTCTTGCCCTCTGTGTCAGTCCCTCTGTTTCTCGCTCTCTGTCTCAGCCCCTCTGTTTCTCCCCCTCCGTTTCAGCCCCTCTGTTTCTCGCCCTCTGTTTCAGACCCTCTGTTTGCCACTCTCTTTCTCGCCCTCTTTTTCAGTCCCTCTGTTTCTCGCTCTCTGTCTCAGCTCCTCTGTTTCTCCCCCTCCGTTTCAGCCCCTCTGTTTCTCACCCTCTGTTTCAGCCCCTCTGTTTCAGCCCCTCAAGTTTCAGCCCCTCAGTTTCCACCACTCTGTCTCCCCCTCTGTTTCAGCCCCTCTGTTTCTCGACCTCTGTTCCTCCCCCTCTGTTTCAGCCCCTCTTAGCAGCTCCTCTGAGCTCGAAAACCAACAACTTAAGCACATTCATAGTATTATGCTGATTGTATAACAGGCCTAAAGGGCAGAACAAGCATTTACAAATGTGCATGTATGCAAATACTGCAAAGGGCTTCATACAAAGGAAAAGGAGGCATGTTCAGTGTAGGAAAAGCAGTATTCTCACTACATGGATCTGGCTACCGTTATATGGCTGGAATATACTAGTCAAAAAGTTTATCCTACTACACACTATATCATGCAGATGAACAGCCAATGACAATATGCACACATACAATGAAAGAAACCAATACAATTTAAAGATCAAGCGCAATGCATATGCAGAGAATGAAGAAAATAAATAACTTCTAATGCATGAGAAGAGTTGTGTGCCTAATGGGTAACTCAACATATACATGATAATGCATGTAATGTTTTTGTATTAAGAGGGGATGTTTGGGATAGAAAATACAATCTGTACCAATGCACCTCCCTGCTTACCAGTCAGGTGGCCTCAATCATGGGTGGGGGCTGCCATCTTAAGGCCTGTTTCAATAAAGTCACAGTATAGGCCAGACTAACGTTGTGAGACTTGTACAGTATTGATTTCTGTAATATAGCTCCATTGTATGGGTTGTTAAATCCTTTCCTCAGTATTTAATTAGCATGTGACTACTGAAGTCAGTATTACATTATATCATTAACATTTCTGTTCTCATTATGCTACAGGCATCTCATGATGAAGACTTACTTGGACAGTGTCACCTGCCCTTTGGCTACTTAATCTGGGGAATATGAATGATGGGTAATTGTTTCTCACACATATAGGTTATGAACCCAACCCAAAAACCAAAGATACACCATAAGTTTCTACTATGTGAAGAAGCTGCAATCAATTTACTTCATATGTTTCTGTACGTAGCTACCTTCACAATTTTTTTTAAAAGTCCAGAATTCATAAGAAAATGTAAGTGAAGGTCTTTGACATTTCTAGTAGCTAAAAGGCATGGAGCAGTCTCAGTTTATTTGCATCTCTCACTCTAACCGATGTTCCTCTGACTTGCAGCACTACCAACTCTCAGGTCCAATCCTAACACTGTATTTAAACCTGCTGACAAGTACAGCATTGCATTGTTAGGCAAAGACATTTACCTTGCAGAGGTTTAACATTTATCAATACCTCATCGTATTTCTCCAATTCCCCTCTCATCACTGATCACCAAACCTTCATTCCCCAGATAACATTCATTGCATAATCAACACTAGAGATTTTTCCTCACAAACTTTCAACTTTAGATTCCAACATCCCACTGCCCTCCTTCTGAAGATCCGCACATAGGATTGTTCTGGTCGATCCATGCTTTCAGCCTGATCTCGTCCTACAAAATTTCTTCCTTCCTAATTCACCATTGTTTTCCTCCACTTGTCTAGTCTTTCCTGACCAATGTACATGATTCTTACCACCCCATTCAAAACTTTACCAGCTTCTAGTTTTCTGCCTGGGGAAACCAGCCTTTCCTTCACACAAGCAGCCAGACACCCTTCATCTTCATTGCCTATAAAGAAAACTTGAGGTTTGTCTAAAACATTGCAGTAACAATTAAACTATGTACTGCAACACATGGACAGAGAACCATTACACCAATGACTCATTATTCATTTATGAAGAGAACAGTAAACAATCTCTTCATCTTTTAAAAAAATGTTCTATCAGTTTCCAGGACTACCGTGGGCTGCCTATGTATTATTAAATTGAACTTATATTGTAAATATTGAGAACTTGAAGCAGAGTGGTCTGACTTATAACATCAATTGGCTTCATGACCTTTGGGTATCTAACATCTGAATTCCCATGTTAAATTTTCATTGTTGATCTGAAAACATTCCCAAAAGAATAATCTTGTTTTTAAAACAATTCACTCCTTTTCATTCTTAAAAAGCAGAAGTTAAACAATCCATAAGTAATACATGTTTTGTAAATACACTAACAGTTAAATGAAAGCCTAGCTGCCATAAAAAAAATTGTCAAATTTATTTGGATATTTTGAAATATTTACAACAGTTCATTTTAAGTCACGTAACAGGGTAAATTCAAGTTTATCTGTGTCTGAAGTCACAAACTTTATACATTTACTTTTCACTGCATGCCTGTTGCTATTGTGTTGTACAGACTGAGGAATATTTTCTTCTCATTTATCACCAGGTGACTGCAAAAGGCATATATGTGAAAAAGCAGTATATTTTGAACTGCAATGGATGATACATAAAAGATGAGGCAGCACTGGCACCTTTGGAATACGACTATTCAGCTAAAGTGCCTGTCAAAAATGGTAGTGGGTTCAAATATTGCCAAAATCAAAATAAAATGCTCTCTTGAAAATTCCAGGTTCTGAACTTCAATCTGAGACATGGGAACAAGAAAGAAGCAGCTCTGTTGCAGTTTAATTGCAAGAACTCAGGATAACAAAATGATCCAAAGTTGATGGTGTAAGTTGAAGTAGCTACATTTCTGAAAATATTTGCATAGTCTCAGCATTACAAAGCACAGGAGCATCCAGTTGCACCATCATACAAAAACAGAGATTCTAAAAAGGAATATGTTTGATATGAAACAGCTTTGTGATTGTGGATAATTTGAAAAAAAATAAAGCTGACTCTGGAAAAAGGTCAAATCAATATAAACTAGGAGAACCATTTCTAAAAGTAAAACAACTTCAGAAAAAAATTAAATATCTATCGCATTATTATACAGAATGTGGAAAATAAATATTCCTTTTAACAGTATTACGAAGATCTGCCTCTTAGCAGTTAGTAAACCTTACAAACACTTTTTCAAAAACAAAGGAAATAAAAGTCAAATAGCAAGATGGCTGAAGAATAATTGGCATTACAAAATGACCTTAAAAAAACTAATCAGAAATCCATAAAAAGGGTATAATATGGAATATAACAACATTCGGGCAAAACGCTTGTTTTTGACATTAGAGTAATCCTTTTCCTGAAACTTCCTTTGTATATATTTGCAGGAGAGCAGAATTGAGGTGTGGGAAGTGCAGTTAATTGGATGGATCTCTTCCAAAACATACAAATCCTTCAGTAATCTGCTAAGGAACAAGAGCAGAACTCAATGGAAGGATATTTAGGTGGTAAAGGTCTATTGGCTGAGATTCTGTGAAGTATAATTTTCCGTCGCTCTTGCTGTAGCCAGAAGAGCATCTCCACTTTGTCCCGTTGCATTTTCTCTATATATGGCCGGCCCTATAATCAGAAGTTTGAGGAAACATTATTAAGAGGTAGGTAGCAGAATGCACGTCGTGCACAGGGATTATCACAACACTGCAAAACTGTAAGTAAACTAAAGTAAAAGAATGTCATTTTTAAAAAAAATTCCTTAAAAATATTAGTTTAACCTAACTATTAATCAGACTGTCTTAGAATTAACCTTACTGAATACAACTGGACTGGTTACCCAAAGACCCTGAAAATGCTCAGAAAAAGATTGTAATTATAAGTTTAACAATGACCATTAAACCATTGTTGATTATCATTGTAGGTTGCTAATATCCTTTAATGAAGGAAATGTGACCTCACCTAATCTAGCCTATATGAGACTCCAGACCCACAGTAATGTGGTTGATTCACAACTGTTTTCTGAAATGAACTACCAAGCCATTCAGTCTCAATTGCTAAACAGCCTCAAAAGGAATTATATTGGATCGATCACTTGGCAACATCCAAGAAACTGAAACCAATAATGGCAAACTCAGCCCTGCAAAGACCACCTTACTGACATCTGGGGGCTAGTGCTGAAATTGGGAGAGCTGTGTCTCGGACACTTCAGGCAACACGTGATATAGTCTAGGTGATCTGGGAATCCTCAAAATTGCCTCCAGACCCCATTAAATCTCATGGCATCAGGAGAAACATGGGCAAAGAAACTTCTGTTGATTACCATGTACCACTTGATCCCTCAGTTGATGAATCAGCACTCCTCCAAGTTGAAATATTGAGGGTAGCAATGGCACAGAATTTATTCCGGGTGGAGGACTTCAATATCCACCAACAAGAGTGGTTCAGCAGCACACTACTGATTGAGCTGATCGAGACCTGAAGGACGTAACTGCTTGGTTGGGTCCATGGCAGATGATGAGGGAACAATCTACCTGCCGCACATGCATCTGTCCTGACAGCAATGGTAGATGTCACGATTACAAAGACTTTGTGGAGGCCATCTTCACATTAAAGATATTCTCCATTGTCTTGTGTGTCACTACGAATGTGCTAAATGGGATAGATTTTGAACACATCTAGTAACTCAGACCTGAATCTATGAGGCATTATAAGTCATCAGCAACAACAAAACTTATACAAACACAAAAAAACCCAAAGAACTGCAGATGCTGGAAGTCAGAAATACAAACAAAAATTGCTAGAAAAGCTCAGCAAGTCTGGCAGCATCTATGGAGAGAAAGGTGAGTTAACATTTCAGGTCCGGTGATGCTTCTTCAGAACTTCAGAACAACAGTACAATCTGCAACCTCATGGCTTCATATATCCCCAATTTTACCATTATCATCAAATCAAGAATTAACTCTGGTTAAATGAAAAGTGCAGGACGGTATGCCTGAGCAGCACTAAATGAGCCAAACTGGTGAATCTATAACACAGGATGAGTTACCTGTCAAAAAACATAAGCAGCAAGTGATAGACAAAGATAAATTCCACAACCGATGGATCAGATCTAAGTTATGTAATTTGGCTGCATGCTATCATGAATGGTGTTGGACAATTAAACAACTCACTGCAGGAGGAAACTCTACAATTATCCCCATTCTCAGGTAATGGTGGAACCTAGCAGATCAGTGCAGAAGATAAGGCTGAACCATTTGCAACAACCTTCAACCAGAAGTGTTAAGCAGATGACTTATCTCAGCCGCTTCAGAATGTTCCAGCAGCACAGATGTTGTTGGGGGTTGAATAGCTCAATTGGCTGGACAGCTGGTTTGCTATACAGCGTAACACTAACAGCACAGGTTTAATTCCCACAGCAGTATAAGTTACCATGAAGGTCCTGGTTTCTCAACTTTGCTGTTGCTTGAGATTCGGTGACCCTCAAATTAAATTCAGAACCAGTTACATCTCTCTCTCTCATTTAGAAAGAAGCTCTATGGCCCTCTGAAACTAAGGTCTTCACCTATTCTGATTCATTCAAAGAAATGGCTAAGGAATTGGATGCTGTAAAGGCTATGGGCATTGGCAATATTCTGTCAATAATTTGGAAGATATATTCTGTGAATTTAGCCAAGCATACAGCAACATGCTGGCATCTACCTAGCAATGTATTCAGGTTTGATCTGCCATAAAAAAAGGCAGATACCATCTGATCAAGTATTGGTCAGTTAGTCTACTCTCAATCATCAATAAAGTGTTGGAAGGGATCATCAAGTGTGCTGTGAAGCAACACCTGCTTAGCAAAAAGCTGCTTACTGATGGTAAGTTTGCATTCTGCCGGGACCAGTCAGCTGATTATCGCCATACGGCCTTGGTTCAAATATGGACAGAACAGCTGACAGCAGAGGTGAGTTGAGAGTGACTACCCTTGACATCAAAGTAGCAATATATCATGTTGTAGCTAAACTAGAATACTGTAAAAATAGGAAGCCGGGGAAATGGCTGTGATTGTTGGAAGTCAGTCAGCTCAGTCTAAGAACATCGCTACAGGAATTCCTCAGGGTAGTATCCTAAGCCTAAACATTTTCAGCTGCCGGGTCCATGACCATTCCTCCATCCTTTCACTGTCACTGATTCAAAATCATGGAACTCACTCCCTACATCATTGGGCTGTATCCACACCAAATGGGCTCCACTAGTTTAAGAAAAAGCTCATCACCACCTTCTCAAATACAATTATGGACGGGCAATAAATGCTGGCACAGCCAGTGAAGTCCACACCCCTGAATGAATTACAAAGAAAAATTAGTTGAGTTTAAGTTCCACAAACTGAAAAAACAAAATTACTATGAAAAAAACTCATACACAGTTTAACTAAGATACTTAGCGGAAATAAAGATATATACAATAATATTGCATTTCTTATGTAAGTATCAAAACTAAAGTTAATGGGAATAGGTAGTTACCTCACCACTGGATGGAGTCATACCCTAGTACAAAGAAAGATGGTTGTGGTTGTTGGAGATCAGTCATCTCAGGTCTGGAAACTTTCAGCAGGAGTTTCTCAAAGTGGTTTCTTAGACCTAACCATTTTCAGCTATTCAAAAAAGACCTTCCCTCTATCATAAGGTCAGAAGTTGGGATGTCCTCCAGATTATTCCACAATGGTCAGCATTATCCACAACTCCTCATATGCTGAAACAGTCCATTTCCAAACACCCGGACAATATCTAGGTTCAGGCTGCCAAGTGACAAGTAACATGAATGCCATATTCTGCAGGTAATAACCATCTCCATCAAGAAAATCTACACATAGCTCATTGAAATTCAATGGCGCTACCATCACTGGATCCATCACTATCAAGATCTTGGTGTTACCAATGACTAGAAACTGAGCTGTACTAGCCATGTAAATCTGTGGCTACAAGATCAGGTCAGAAACCAGTAATGGAAATGAGTGATTCCTTACTCCCCAAAGCTCTTCCATCATCTACAAGGCACAAGTGAGAATTGTGATAGTAAAGTCCTCACCACATGAACGACTAAATCTTGAAAAACATTCAAGAAGCCATTCAGGACAACATTCAGGATAACGCAGCCTGTTTGATTGGCACCACATCCTCAAATGTTCACTCCTTCCACCATCAACACATTGTAGCAGTAGCATGTATCATAAAAGTACAAGATTTGAAGAAGCAGAATAGGCCATTCAGTCTATCAAGTCTGATCCACCATTCAATGAGATCATTGCAAATCTAATAATCCTCAACTCAATTTTCCTGCTTTTTCCCTGTTAACCCTTGATTCCCTTACTAACTAAAAATCTGCCTAAAACTAAATATCTCAGCACTGCATATACTTAAGACACCCTCTACATTTCTCTGTGGTAAAGAGTTCCACAGATTCAATAGCCTCTGAGAGAAGCAATTCCTCCACAGCTCTGTCTGAAATTGGCGAACCTTCATTTGGAGATTACTCCCTCTGGTCCCAGATTTTCCCACAAGAGAAAACAACATCTCTGCATCTAAAATGTCAAGTCCCCTAAGAATCTGGTATGTTTCACTATGGTGGCCTCTAAATCTTCTAGTTTCCAATGAGTACAGACCCAACCTACCTACCAACTTACTTAACTTCTCATTATAAGACAGTGCCTCCACACTCAGGACCAGCTAGTCAATTGTCTTTGGACTATCTTCAATGCAAGTATATCTTTTCTTCAAAAAGTGTCCACAACTGTTCACAGTATTCCAGCACGAGGTCTGACTAGTGTGTTGTGTAGTTATAGCAACTCCTGCTATAACTACACAACTCCATTCCCTTTGAAATAAAGGCCACCATTAATTTGCATTTCCTTTTACCTGCTGACCTTGTGTACTAGTTTTTAGTGATTTATGCATGAGGACTCCCAAATCTTACAGCGATACAGCTTTAAGAGGGTTTGAGCTATAGGGAGAAGCTGAATACAATGGAGCTGTTTTCCCTGGAGCATTGGAGACTGAGGGGTAACCTTATAGATGTTTATAAAATCATAAGAGGCATGGATAGGGTAAGTAGACAAGGTCTTTTCCCTTACTTGGGGGAGTTCAGAACTAGAGGACATAGGTTTAGGGTGAGAGGGAAAAGATTTAAAAGGGACCTAAGGGGCACTTTTATCACACAGAGGGTGGTGTGTGTATGGAATGAATTGCCAGAGGAAATGATGGAGGCTGGTACAATTACAACATTTAAAAGGCATCTGCTTGAGTATATAAATAAGAAGGGTTTCGAGGGATATGGGCCAAGTGCTCGGAAATGGGACTACATTAGTTTAGGAGTTGGACCAAAGGGTCTGTTTCCATGCTGTTTTTCTCAATGACTCTATGTCTCTAATAATTTGCTTCTTTATTCTTCCTGACAAAGTGCATAATCTAATTTTTCCACATTACATTCAATTTGTCAGATTTTTGCCAACTCACTTAAACTGTCTACCGTATGTACTCAAGTAATAATCAAAGATTTTATTGCTATCATAAATTGGTGTTTCTACCTTGAAGGTAACTACATCCTCAAAATTGTTTTTGATTTTCTTCAAAATTGTTGACAATTGATTTTCAATTTGTGCTATATCAGAGTAAAGCTTATCCCTCTCTTTGGACTCCCTTAATCTTGCGATTGAAGTACCCCAGTAACCTGTAACATAGAAAAATAGAAGAGACACAGCATTACCACCAAATTTATTCTTGAAGGGTCGAATGCACTGGGATATTTTTATAGGTTTAGACATATTGTGATGTACCTCTGTAGCAGGTCAGAATTGAACCCAGACCGCTTGGCTCAGAAATAGGGACACTACCACAAAAACCATGATGGCCATTTTTATATAAATAAAAATGTATATCCATAAAATTAATTAATCAATACCCGAAACCAGTTTCTCTTAATTGTTTCAGCTATTAGGTAGTTAATGTCCATTAACAGAACCTATTAGATTCTAATACTAGCAATGTATGTAGTCCACATTTTACCTGGATTTGATTATACCTGGATATCCACATTGCAGAATAATGTGGGTATCCAGGTATAATTACTAATTCTCAGCTCCTCCAGGAGAGTATGGTGTTGAGGTCCTCCATGAGTGCAATCCTGAAGAAATCAGTGAATTTATGAGAACTTTCAGTTTTATTGTTGAGTGCAATGTTTTTATCAGTGTGTCAAGCTTGTAATCAGAGCAAGACAACCTAACTAGCCCAGAAAGGCTAAATACATATTTATGCAATGTCAAATTTCTTCATTATGATAAAGAAAATTCCACATTAGTTAAAACAAATTTTGAAATGTTCGTTTATGATGATTAACTTGTCTTACCATTCTCTTATATTTAGCTATCTGAAAACTCCTGAGAAACTTAAAAATAACTTTTATGGATTAATTACCAAGTAGAATGCTGGTAAGTGTGATCCTTGATTTGAAGACATTATGCTTATAGAGTGGTAAAGACCAAAACATTGTTAGAAGGAACTTGGTTACTAGATGTCCATTTGTTGATACATGATTCATAAGATTTAATGAAGGAGATTCTGTTTAAAAGGACAATGAAAATTTCACCCTGGTGGGATGTGGAGAAGAGTTCTTGTTGAAGTGGAAGGAAGTTGGACTCTAAACACAAGACTATATTCTGCTGACATTGTAGTGTTTTTTAATGTATAATATGGAGCTTTCAATTTTGTTGAGTAGTTCATGGGGAATATGTTCTCTATAATTTAGTGTATTAGCTGTCTACTATGTAATATTTGGTCCATGTTGATTTTAATTTGTTTGTAACATTAAAAGTCTTAAAATGTGATATTTTGTTATGCAATTCACTATGTTGGTCATTAGGAAGTTGAATATTCTTTTAAGAGTTGTCATTTTCTGGAAGGATTTTAAAAATAATAATACATTCTTTGCTACAATAGTAAAAATTTATAAGTTTAGACACTTCATGACAACAATCCCGATGTTAAGTGGAAGCAAAATATACAACACTTCTTTCAGTTGAGCAATCAAAACCATCAATGACAACCTATTTACATCACTAAGAAAAAATGCCAACCTTAATCTCAACCAATTTAAGTTATTCACGTACACTCTCTTTAATACTCTGAAATTATTTATAAAGATAGAAAGACAGAAGATTGAATTATAACTGAATTCCTTGGCAAAACCCCACAATGCATACGGATCTGCTCAGTAAAATCTAACACGGTCAAAAAAAACAAATAATTCTTGGCAAACCACACTTACCTAGTACCACTCAAAACTGGAAAACACTTAGAAGTTTCAAAAGACTGATTCCCAATATAACTCAATCCAGGAATGTCACAAACATAATATAGTTCAAACAAAGTTGTTCAAATGCAATTGGAAACCTGTTTGTCACCAGATAGAACAAATCCTGTTTCTGCAGGGTAATGATTTTATGAGACTTTTCATCATTTGTCCTCTCCAAAGCCTACCTTTCACAAAAAATCGATTAGGGTTTGACGCAAATCTCTCAAATTGTTCAAGGTTACTCAAAATGCACTCTCGCTCTTTAATCAGCTTTACAGCTGCTTCCCAGGCCTCCAGAGCCTAAAACAAAGAAAGAAAGGGATGCAGTTCTTACTATTATACCAAATATACTGAATTTATGTATGACCAGTACTATGAATGAGGGAAATAAGTGTGATAATAGTTAGCTTCATTCTTTTTCAGTGTAGAATGTATTTTCGATCACCACGATCCCTGTAGCTACCTTAAAACATGGCCAACTCTCGCCGTTTCCTACCTTGAATTTTATTCTCTATTCTCTTAAAAAGCGCACCTTTGTGGCCTTTCAAGGTTTAATAAGAATGTATTGGGTTATTTCAAGGTTAAATGTGCTTGCTCAGCACAGTAGCACTGTTTTACAGAATCTAGATAAGGTTATGCAACTTTGCAAAAATAAAGTTTTTAATTAGTGAATTTGGTATCTGGACTGTATGATATTAAATTATATTATATCCAGAGTCACTATGGCAATTTCCATAGTGATAGGATACATGCTTAAAGCATTGAGGGCATACTAATTATTTTTGGCACTTAGCACAAAAGGCTTTTGTAACAGACATTTATCTTCCAGTGTCGAATGTGCAAATGCACTAATAAAAATAAATTTGTCTGTGCTCAAAATAAAATCACAATTTAAAATTATGGATCAGACAGTTCATCGCTATAAACGAAGTTATCATTGATCATTTTCCACAGCTCTTTTAACTGAAAGACAATGATGATGAGATTTAGAAGCACGCTAATATTAAACAAAGTCTTCATGACATTGCATACCATGTTCTAGTACCATCTTTGGGTCAAGTGTGGTCCGAATGAGAGGAAGAACTGCAACACTGGGTTCAGAAAAGTCTGAGAGAATATGAATATCAGAGCATTAGAGCACAGCGCTGAAGCAAAATGTAGGAATTTGCTTCGAGACAGGTGTTATAGCCTCAAAAGGAACAATGGTGTAAAGGGAGATTATAGCACACAGATGGCCTGAAAATCATGCAACAGGGATTCTATATTCCACAGGTATCAAATCTTTACAGCATGATGAGTAATTAAGGATAAACTTGGAAAATAGACATCTGGATTTTCAAATGGCCAGACAGTCGTTAAGCCAGTGTAAATAGTACCTTGGTGTTTTGATCGGGAGGGTTTGTGGCTACTGGACCAGATGTGTTGAGTGTGTCCTGCCCAGAGGCAGCTTGAACTTCTACAAGGCTGATGGTGGCATGCAGGATGGAAGTGGAATGTGCAGCAACATCTGGACCATTTTAAGAGGTACTTAAATGTGACTTCTCTTCTGGCTGAATGCCAACTGGAACAAACCTGTCTCTTTATGAGCAAGGAGCATCTGGAGTGAGGTCAAGATGCCTCGTTATGCTGATGTGTTACTGTTGGTGCCGTAATAGAATGTAGTCTGTACACATAACCAGCAGTTACCAAGTGTGCTTGACTTGCCTCTCCACAGCCACCAACTTGTCCACGGAGGAAGCACAGCACACGCAGTGTTGGTGACTCCTCCAATATTTACCCACTGCCTCTGTCAAACCTGCCTACTCCAGTGTCTTCTCGTGCATTTTAATGAAGTTGTTAATTGCCAAGATCAGGGGTCCTCATCTGCCTGAGGCTGAACAGGTGCCTGCTGTCTGGCAGTCCTCAGAGAATGCTCCTGACTGTAAGCAAGCTAAAAGGGAGCATGTCACTGGAGGAGTAGCCAGGGCAGGAGGTGGAAAACCTGTGGTTGGAGGAGCAATTTTGGAGGTTACCAAGGTCAGAGCAAATTAAGCGGAGATGTCACTCTGTCTGCTTGAGCGAGGTGACTGCCTAATAGGCTGTGCCCTGAGTTTCAGCTGGAAAGTTGGAGCAGAGGGTGTGAAGTGTGGCAGGATGGAGCAATCCAACTGGTGGGGAAGGTCCAGTACCAAGTCCAAGGGAAATATTCCCACCCTGACCCAGCTCCAGTTCCAGTTCCTCAGCTCCACCTTGGCCAGCTTCTCCATCTGCCCCAAAGTGGAAACGGACTTCAGAGAGACCACTGATTCCTTCGCCATATGGTGGATGAGACTGGCCAGGGGCTGGGATCTTGCGGCTACTCATGGGGTTTT
Organism: Chiloscyllium punctatum; assembly: GCF_047496795.1. Lineage (NCBI taxonomy): Eukaryota > Metazoa > Chordata > Chondrichthyes > Orectolobiformes > Hemiscylliidae > Chiloscyllium > Chiloscyllium punctatum. The sequence continues at coordinate 24,852,821 of NC_092782.1, read as the reverse complement.
CAGCCCCAAGTAATGATCACATTAGCTTGAAGCTGAGACATCACATACGAGGTGGTGGTCATTTGGAGCTGTGGTAGAGTTGGAAAGAATGGGCACAGTGCAGGCTAGCCTGGTTTTGAAGAAGGTTTCTGCAAACTACAGAATTAAAGGAACAATGTTGTGAGAATTAACCACTTTCCAGTTCATTACAACATGTCGTGGACAACTGTATTTCATCTCTGCCAATTGATGCTGGAGGTTGAGAAATTTAAAGTTTAGGATATAAGTTTTTTTAGGATATGATTTTTTTTGGAAACAAAATATTGATCAGCTACAATATTGTGAGGCAAAGTTTAGTTCTAAAAGTCCAAGGTAATTAACAGTGATGCAACAGAACAAATATTTTGTGCTAATAAAATTGAACATCGTTACATAACAATGCAGCTCAATATCTCATCAGTAAAGTACTTTACATTACATTGTGAAGAAGAATGCCCATTTGGGAAGTTTGAATAATACACAAAATAGCTTCCATTTTCAAAACATTGGAGAAGTGAACTAGTGTGGAATAATCAAATTCTAAACAGCTGAAATTCCATACAACATTTTGTGTTCCTTATATTGTAGTATAAGTCATTACTAGGGTCTACAATTTAAAGGACACAATGACTGAACACCCTGAATTTTTCAACTGAGAAGAAAAAAATTGTAACTGATAGATTAAACCTGACAAACCTCAATGCTTTTTGAAGTAGCAAATAAAGAGGTGAATAGGGGAGTATCTATGAATGTAAGTTACATAGACTTTCAGAAGGCATCTGATGAGGTTTCTCATAAGATACGGTTTGCTAAAGTTGAAGCTTGTGGGATTGAAGGCAAATTAGCAAGTTGTTGGTGGTAAGAGACAAAGTAGTAATGAGCAAGTGTTGTAAATGGATGGATGTGTCCAGCAGGGTCCACACGGTTTTCTACTATGTGCAATGAAAATGAAAAATTAGCCTGTAAGAAAATCTCAAAATTAACTCAAGAAAAAAAAAGTATTTTTTGGTAGCCAAAATGCATCAAGTTGGTTTTCCACCTCACGTGATCTGAATCTTCTCTAACCTTATGTTTATAAGCATGGCTGAGTTGCTGAGGGATAAGCTGACTAAACACGGTTTTTAATCAGCTCCCTGAAAAAAACTCAGAAGCAGAAACACCACAAGATTTTACAGTGTGTCTTTCAGGATCACAAGTGAGGATGGATTTGGTGAAGAAATCATGTCATAAATGTGATTAATTTGCAAAAGTTGGCAATATCTGATGGATAAACTCAGAATGAAAGAGATCAGTGACGGTGGAGATGGGGCAGGGCAGCCAATGGAAAAATCAGGTCAGATCACAGTGGAACTGTTGATCACAAAAATAGAATTATTTAGTGATGGTAGTGAGGCAGCCCAGCACATTAAGGAATATAAAGTGCTAAGAATGGACGTGTGGATACAGGAGAAGTACTGGATGAGGCAGTCCCATTAGGGTGTAGACACATGATCAAAGTCTGGCAGAACAGAGGAGGTCTTGGATGTCCAATAGCAAGCCTCAGGAAACTGGTACGGTTGCAAAACATTAGGAATGATAATTTTCAAAGTAGTATTTAGTTCTAACTGCTAACTGGCATACTGGAGGCCAAGAAATTTTAAACTCCTCCACAGCAACACTTGGTGGCTAAATCTTGCAACTGCGTGTGGAAGAGTTTATTAAAACCCACCGTCACTGCCAAAAGGCAGTTACTGCATTTCACACGTGTATGTGGCAGGTAAGTTGTGACACATTGAATATACTAGTTAGAGTGTCACCTACAGGTATTATAGATAGATAAGTTTCTTCTATGATGTGATTCTACATTGTATTGAAAAGATTAATGTCATCCAATGCATGTACACAAATTAAATATAAAATAGATAAGATCATTAGCACTCTACAGTTATTTCATTAACAAAACCTACATTTTGAGGTGAACAAATGGCAATTCAGATAGCATTAATAACTGGTATATTTGGAGCAACGGTACATAGATCCATTTCTTTAAATATGCTGTCGTTGACCTCTCCTCAAAGAGTCCCTCAACTCCACAGTCCTTCCAAACTACAGGCCCATCTGAAACATCCCAGGATTCTGCAAAATCATTGAATGTGCTGTCACTGCCCAAATCTACGCCCGTATTTCCTGAAATTCTCCATCCGAATTCACTTCATCAGATTTCCAGCTGTGCTGCAGTACCAAAATGACTCTTACTAAGATCATAAGAAATTTCAAACACAACTATGACAAGGATAAACTTTCCCTGCTCATCCTTCTGACCTGTCTGCAGTCTTTGACACATTGACTACACCATCCTCCTCCAACCCTTTGTCACTGCCATCCAGCTGAATGGATCTGCTCTCAAGTTCCAATCTTATCTATCTAAGTGTATTCAGAGTTTCCATTGCAATGATTTATCATTCTGCTCCTACACAATCACTTCTGTAGTCGACTCCTTGATACCCTGCTATTTCTCCCAAGAAAACACAGCATTAGTTTCATACACATGTTGATGAAACCAAGCTTAATCTCAACATTACTTCTCTAAGCACTTCCACTGCTGCTAAATGATCAATATTGACAATATTCTAATTTTAAAATTCTCATCTTCATTTCCAAGTCCCTCCTTGGCCTTGTCCTTCCCTCTCTCTGTAATCCCCTCCAGTCCCACAACACTCCAAGATATCTGTGCCTCTTGAGCACCCTGATTTTATTTTTGTTCTATTATTGCGGCTGCACATTTAGTCAATGAGTCCCCACGTTCTGGAATTCCCTTCTTATATTTCTCCACCTCATTATTTTGCGTTATTCTTTTCAGATTTCCTTAAAACCTATCCTTATAACTAAGGCCTTAGTCATCTGGCCTGTAGTTTGGTGCCATAATTTGTTTTACAATATTACTCTGAAGTACCTTGAAACGTTTTATCAGATTAAAGATATTAGATAATGCATAGCTGTCGTAATATCAAAAAAGTCAGGGCCCTGCACAAAGTCTTGGTGGCCCAAACAGTTTTGGATGCAGTGAGACTGACTGCAATTTGCTTAAGTATTGTATAGGATCCAGTTTTTAATAAATGCTTAGAAATGTGCAAAGATTTGTTATCAAATCCTAGAAGTCACAGTTGCAATCACATGACTTCAAACCACGCGGCACCAAACCTTAGGGGTAAAAATTTGCAACAACATATTATTTGCATTGTTCTGTCAGGATTTTAGGAGCATGGCGTAATCCCGTGTTGATGTCACAGAGTTGCTCCGCACTGGACATTAATAATACAATGAGTGGAGTTAGAGAGGAGTGAGAGAAAAACACACAGAGAGCTAGGCAGAAGCCTACAAGTCCAGCCATGAGAATGGCAGAAATATGTAGAGAGAAGCATGTGAAACAGACTGACAAGCACAGGTTATAGAATTTATGCAATAATCTTTCAATAACGTAACAGTAAGATTAGAATCTGGCATATGTCTGAATACCATTTAGCGTAGCGATTAGTTTTTGTATTTAATAACTAGTGGCATAAAGAAGCAGAAGTCTGAAGATAGTTCTTGACCTTGCTTTTTCCTTGATCACATTAAGCCACGTAACACGGTGTACAAATCTAGGAAATTTGTGTGTCAGACTTTTTCAGAGGAGCCATGATGTGGAGGTGCCAGTGTTGGACTGGAGTGGACAAAGTTATAAATCACACAACACCAGGTTATAGTTGGACTATAACCTGTTTGACTATTACCTGGTGTTGTGTGATTTATAACTTATTCAGGGGATACAGAGCTTTGTAAATGAGCATTAGAAGGTTCAGCAGATATACCTTAGAAATGCTTAGTGATGTTACACCATAAAACTATTAAAAGCTAGATACACACAAACTTCCTTCAAAAAGAATATATGTAAGCACACAATATTTATGGTAAAAGATGCTGAACCAACTTAAGCCTATTCTATCCACATACCTTTGAAACACGAATTTTGTGTTTAAATGAACTGTATTTAATAGCCATATCAAGACGTTCCGAATCAGGGATGTACAGAGTGGTCCAAATATGTTGCAGTCTATTCTGGATCTCCTCTAGATCTTCTAGGTAAGGTTTCTTCCCAAGCCGCTTCTGAACCTCTACATACTCCTATTATGAGAAGGGGGTGAGATGGGTTTGGAGGAATAATAAAAAAATGCAGATAGAGTTTGTCCTTTTTTTTACACGCACTTGAGGCATTTTTATTAAAGAAACCACAGCATCCTTCATTCAAAAGCTTGGGTTTATCAATTTTATCCCGTTCTGAGCCATTCGGTACTGTAGTTTAATTGAAAGTATTTCCTGCTTGCATTTAGGAGGTATACAGCATTCAATGTTGTAGGGAATGGGACAGGATAAGATTTTCTGATATTCCTTCCAGTGAGGCACCACTGGTGACAGTATGGTTGAGATTACAAATTCACAAATCAACAGTTCAACATGAAGTTACTGTGTATCTAGTTGAAGAAAAAACAATCAGAAATAGTTAAAAAGTCAAAAGGATTTCAGAAAGGAAAATCATATCTAACAAACCTGATGGGTGTTATTTTAACAGATATAGGTGGTAGAAAAAATGCAATCAATATGATGTGCATGATTTTTCACACAGGAGGCTATGAAGATTAAATGCATAATTAGGAAACAATGGAAAACTGGATGAAAACCTGGATTGAAGGAGGGAAAAGGGATACTATGGAGTTATTGGAGTTATTGGAAGCAGTGTGAAGGATTCTAAAGGGTTTGGTTTTCAACTTTATTTTTCATTGTTACATGATGATTTATAAGTTCAATCAGAAACAATGGATTCCATATTTGCAGATAATATTCAGTTTTTAAGAGGCAATGTTAATTATTCTGAAAACTAAAGGGAGGCACAAAACAATACAGGTGTATTGATATGAAGCCAATATTAAACATTGGAAGGTTGAATGAAATTGTTCCAGAGAACTTGTCTCCATTTATCTAAAGCCATAGCTTGCTAACAATCATCTATGTAGGTTTACAGACAATGATCTGTAAACTTAAAATCTGAACTAGCCATTGGGAAGACACATGACAAGAAGAATTCTCACTCATCTTTGGAGGTGATAAGGCAAGAAGTGAATGCTGTTAAAAATGTATATGATTTTATTATTAAAGGAATCCATATTGTAAGGGAATTACGTCAAAACTTTATAAGGTGAAGCCCGAGCTGGTATACTGTGTCAAACTATGTACTCCATATGTGGGAAAGAAAGTCAAGGCTATGTAGAGTGTAGAGGAGATTGACTCGAACACTAACAGAGATGAGGGATTTCAGTTATGTGGAAAGACTGGAGAAGTTAAGGTTGTTCTCCTTAGGTCTAAGATAAGATTTAATAGAAATATTCAAAGTTGTGAAAGATTTTGATTGAATAAATGAGGAGAAACTTTTCAATGACAGAAGGGTCTGTAACCAGAAGACACAGATGATAGGGAAGTCACTGCAGCCTTCCTTTAAAGATCCTTAAAGATACACAGTTTCTTTAAAGGTCCTTCTGTACTGTTCGATTCTATTTTATATACATATAACATGATTTGGAGAAATGTATAGGGTTATGGATTAATGACAATTGTTCACATGGCAAACAAATATCAAAATCTTCTTGTTAAATCTCTGGCCTGTTTTGATGTTATTTCTTTGTAATTCTCTGAGAAATAGCACTCCTAGAGTGCATCAAATGCGGAGTGTGGTGCCAAACAAATCTATTTCTTGAGAAAGCTCTTCTATTACGAAGTAGAGCCAAAATCCTTTCCAACTTTACAGGTCCTTGTTAAAAAATTGAATAGTCAAAACTACCTTAAATTAAGTGTTAATACAATCAAAGACAACAATGTCCCAATTTAATCAGCAAAGATGTAATAACATACATAGTAACAATCTTTGCCAATTACCTTTGACTGCAAACAATAATTTTGAGCAATTATGTATTTAATTGAAAATATAGATATTTTCTAATTAACCTGTTCAGAAATGTTAATACATTTGCTGCAAGTGGACAACTGCTTTTCAACTCTCATCTCTGAGAGTTGATCTTTAAGAACCTGTACCCAAGTACTCTAAGCTAAATGAAGAAAAATGCAGCCTTATGGAGAAAATATATACATATCCCATGAGGTTTACCTAAATTCTATTCCATTTTGTCCTCTTCATACGGATCATTTAGCAGTTTAATTTGAAGTCTCTTAGGGATAGCAACTTGTCGAAACACATATTCACACCTCAGAAAAACTCTACTAAAAACACCTTGATGATTAATTGATCCAACTGTAACTTCTAATTTATGAAAAATAAAAGAGTGCAAATAGCTTCAGCAGTAAGGAGAACGTTATTGATAACTTCAATTACAGCAATTTAAAATTCTTGCATGCTACTATGTTAGTAAGCATTCCCTGAAATGAGAAAGTTTATTAATATTCTGTGCTTGTCATGATTATGACATGTGCTTGAAATATATATAGATTTATTTTACTCTAGGTTATTTCAAGGCACTTAGACCTGCTGGTATATGACTATCTGCATTATAACAGGATGTAAAATGATATGACACAAAAGTCATTGTCTCTCACCTGCAGTGGACAACCTTACCTTGGCAACTGTAAAGGCAAAAGAAAAGAAAATGACCAAACCAATACTAAAATAAAACAATTCTATATTTCCTTTAGCCTTGAAGTTATATATCACAGGTAACTGCAGACAATAAAGAACAAATTTGTAAGGAGATCTCAGCTATCTGTAAGAATAATAGGGTGGTTATGGTAGGAGATTTTAACTTTCCATAGACTGGGACTGCCATAGTGTTAAAGGTTTAGATGGAGAGGAATTTCTTAAGTGCGTACAAGATAATTTTCTGATTTAGTATGTGGATGTACCTACTAGAGAAGGTGCAAACCTTGACCTACTCTTGGGAAATAAGGCAGGGCAGGTGACTGAGGTGTCCGTGGGGGAGCACTTTGAGGCCAGCGACCATAATTCTATTAGATTTTAAATAGTGATGGAAAAGGATAGACCAGATCTAAAAGTTGAAGTTCTAAATTGGAGAAAGTCCAATTTTGACGGTATTAGGCAAGAACTTTCGAAAGCTGATTGGGGGCAGATGTTCGCAGGTAAAGGGACAGCTGGAAAATGGGAAGCCTTCAGAAACAAGATAACGAGAATCCAGAGAAAGTATATTCCTGTTAGGGTGAAAGGAAAGGCTGGTAGGTATAGGGATTGCTGGGTGACTAAAGAAATTGAGGGATTGGTTAAGAAAAAGAAGGAAGCATACGTCAGGCATAGACAGGAAAGATCGAGTGAATCTTTAGAAGAGTATAAAGGAAGTAGGAGTATATTTAAAAGGGAAATCAGGAGGGCAAAAAGGGGACATGAGATAGCTTTGGCAAATAGAATTAAGGAGAATTCAAAAGGATTTTACAAATACATTAAGGACAAAAGGGTAACAAGGGAGAGAAGAAGGCCCCTCAAAAATCAGCAAGGTGGTCTTTGTGAGCTGCAGAAAATGGGGGAGATACTAAGTGAGTATTTTGCATCAGTATTTACTGTGGAAAAGGATTTGGAAGATATAGACTGTAGGGAAATGGATGGTGACATCTTGCAAAATGTCCAGATTTCAGAGGAGGAAGTGCTGGATGTCTTGAAATGCATAAAGGTGGATAAATCCCCAGGACCTGATCAGGTATACCCGAGAACTCTGTGGGAAGCTAGAGAAGTGATTGCTGGGCCTCTTGCTGAAATATTTGTATCATCGATAGTCACAGGTGAGGTGCTGGAAGACTGGAGGTTGGCAAACGTGGTGTCACTGTTTAAGAAGGGTGGTAAGGACAAGCCAGGGAACTATAGACCAGTGAACCTGACCTCGGTAGTAGGCAAGTTGTTGGAGGGAATCCTGAGGGACAGGATGTACATGTATTTGGAAAGGCAAGGACTGATTCGGGATAGTCAACATGGCTTTGTGCGTGGGAAATCATGTCTCGCAAACTTGATTGAGTTTTCTGAAGAAGTAACAAAGATGATTGATGAGGGCAGAGTGGTAGATGTGAGCTAAATGGACTTCAGTAAGGCGTTCGACAAGGTTCCCCATGGGAGACTGATTAGCAAGGTTAAATCTCATGGAATACAGGGAGAACTAGCCATTTGGATACAGAACTGGCTCAAAGGTGGTGGCGGAGAGTTGTTTTTCAGACTGGAGGCCTGTGACCAGTGGATTGCCACAAGGATCAGTGCTGGGGCCTCTATTTTTTGTCATTTACATAAATGATTTGGATGTGAGCATAAGAGATACAGTTAGTAAGTTTGCAGATAACACCAAAATTGGAGGTGTAGTGGACAGCGCAGAGGGTTACCTCAGATTACAACAGGATCTTGACCAGATGGGCCAATGTGCAGAGAAGAGGCAAATGGAGTTTAATTCAGATAAATGCGAGGTGCTGCATTTTGGGAAAGCAATTTTTAGCAGGACTTATACACTTAATGGTAAGGTCCTGGGGAGTGTTGCTGAACAAAGAGACCTTGGAGTGGAGGTTCATAGCTCCTTGAAAGTGGAGTAGCAAGTAGATAGGATAGTGAAGAAGGCATTTGGTATGCTTTCTTTTATTGGTCAGAGTATTGAGTACAGGAGTTGGGAGGTCATGTTGTGGCTGTACAGGACATTGGTTAGACCACTGTTGGAATATTGCATGCAATTCTGGTCTCCTTCCTATCGGAAAGATGTTGTGTAACTTGAAAGGGTTCAGAAAAGATTTACAAGGATGTTGCCAGGGTTGGAGGATCTGAGCTATAGGGAGAGGCTGAACAGGCTGGGTCTGTTTTCCCTGGAGCATCGGAGGCTGAGGGATGAACTTATAGAGGTTAACAAAATTATGAGGGGCATGAATAGGGTAAATAGGCAAAGTCGGGGAGTCCAGAACGAGAGGGCATACGTTTAGGGTGAGAGGGGAAAGATATAAAAGAGCCCTAAGGAGCAACATTTTTCACACAAAGGGTGGTACAAGTATGGAATGAGCTGCCAGAGGAAGTGGTGGAGGCTGGTACAATTGCAACATTAAAGAGGCATTTGGATGGGTATATGAATAGGAAGGGTTTGGAAGGATATGGGCCGGGTGCTGGCAGGTGGGACTAGATTGGGTTGGGATATCTGGTCGGCATGGACGGGTTGAACCAAAGCGTCTGTTTCCATGCTGCACATCTGTATGACTCTATGACACTAACCGGTAATTTAGACTCTTCAGAAATAACTCTTCCTCCATTGACAATTTAAAGATCAAAATTCTAATATTCAGAACAACTAAAACACAATGATATAAGAGTAGAGCCATACACAATGGAAACAAGTATTTACTTGAAATAAAGTGCCCAAATGCCACTGAATTTTCAGAAATCTGATTTTCTCAGTTTTATATCAAATAATATTTGTATGGTATCTGGAACTCAATCAAAGATCAACCTTACTTGATACCAATGGGCTTGGTGTTGTATTGTTGAGTGAGTATCTTATGTTTCAAAATAGACAGTTATCCAAATGGAAGAGTTCATATTGCAATATTTGTTGTACATCATTTTTAACTCACCTGTGGTTTTTTTTGCTCTTCAATGCAAATACATTATTCAAAATAATCATCCTTAACACCTACTTTCAGACATTCCACACACTCAGGTGTGCAACCATGCTTAATCCATAAGACATAGGAGCTGAAATTGGGCCATTCAGCCTATCAAATCTGCTCCACCATTCAATCTTGGCTGATAAAAGTTTCTCAAACCCAATTTTCCACTCTCAGCCCATAACCTTTCATTGCCTTTACAATCAGAACCTATCTATCTCTGTCTTAAATATACTCCATGACCTGGCTTCCACAGCCTTCTGTGGCAGTGAATTCCATAGATTCCAGCTGAAGATTCTCCTTATCTCCATTCTATAAGTTCTTCCCTTTATTTTAAGGCTGTGCCCTTGGGTTCAAGTCTATCCTACCAATGGAAATATCTTCCCGACATCCACTCGGGCCATTCAGAATTCTGTAAGTTTCAATTAGATTCCACCCGCCTCCCCACCACATCCCGCCACCAACCCCCACCCAATCCTTCTAAATTCCATACAGTATAGACCCAGAGTCCTCAAACATTCCTCTTATGTTAGGCTGTTCATTCCTGGTACCATTCTTGTGACTCTCTCCTCTGAAACTGCTCCAGAGGTAGTATATCCTTCCTGAGATATGGGGCCCAAGACTGCGCACAATACTCCAAATATGGCCTGACCAGAAAAGTCATTTGGTTTCATCTTATTGGAACATTTTTAGTAGCTCAAACGTAGTAGCCACCACGTATGTACAACATGGTTTATTCTGTAATATTCTGTGATGCGGTGTGCATACAGAGGAAAATGGTTGTAGAAATATATTGCTTTGAAACTTTTTGGTGCTGGATAAGAATCCAATGTGCCAGGTAGCATGGATATTCTTCTCATGCTCTGAAAATGCTGACCATAAAAGATTGAGTTCCTCCATAACTGTGTGCAGTATTCATACCAGAAATATTCTATTAAACACTTATAGGGTCCGACACATGGTAGTAATATCTGGATTACTCCCAGGGCTACAAGCTAGTTAGGACAGAGCAGATGAATGCATGGCTGAGGAGCTGGTGTATGGGAGAAGGATTCACATTTTTGGATCATTGGAATCTCTTTTGGGGTAGAAGTGACCTGTACAAAAAGGATGGATTGCACCTAAATTGGAAGGGGACTAATATACTGGCAGGGAAATTTGCTTGAACTGCTTGGATGGATTTAAACTAGTAAGGGTGGGGGGGGAGGTGGGACCCAGGGAGATAGTGAGGAAAGAGATCAATCTGAGACTGGTACAGTTGAGAACAGAAGTGAATCAAACAGTCAGGGCAGGCAGGGACAAGATAGGACTAATAAATTAAACTTCATTTATCTCAATGCAAGGGGCCTAACAGGGAAGGCAGATGAACTCAGGACACGGTTAGAAACATGGGACTGGGATATCATAGCAATTATAAAAACATGGCTCAGGGATGGGCAGGACTGGCAGCTTAATGTTCCAGGATACAAATGCTACAGGAATGATAGAAAGGGAGGCACGAGAGAAGGGGGAGTTGCATTTTTGATAAGGGATAACATTACAGCTGTGCTGAGGGAGGATATTCCCGAAAATACATCCAGGGAAGTTATTTGGGTGGAACTGAGAAATAAGAAAGGGATTGGGATTGTATTATAGACCCTCCCAATAGTCAGAGGGAGATTGAGGAACAAACTTGAAAGGAGATCTCAGCTATCTGTAAGAATAATAGGGTAATTATGGTCGGGGATTTTAACTTTCCAAACATCGAATGGGACTGCCATAGTGTTAAAAGTTTAGATGAAGAGGAATTTGTTAAATGCGTTCAAGAAAATTTTCTGATTCAGTATGTGGATGCACCTACTAGAGAAGTTGCAAAACTTGACCTGGCTATTGAGGGAGTGCAGCGTAGATTCACGAGGTCAATTCCTGAAATGGCGGAACTACCTTACGCTGAAAGACTGGAGCGATTGGGCTTGTATACCCTTGAGTTCAGAAGGCTGAGAGGGGATCTGATTAAGACATATAAGATTATTAAAGGATTGGACACCCTGGAGGCAGGAAACATGTTTCCACTGATGGGTGAGTGCCGAACCAGAGGACACAGCTTAAAAATACGGGGTAAACCATTTAGGACAGAGATTAGGAGAAACTTCTTCACCCAGAGTGGTGGCTGTGTGGAATGATCTGCCCCAGAGGGCAGTGGAGGCTCAGTCTCTGGATTCATTTAAGAAAGAGTTGGATAGAGCTCTCAACGATAGTGGAATCGAGGGTTATGGAGATAAGGCAGGAACAGGATACTGATTAAGAATGATCAGCCATGATCATATTGAATGGTGGTGCAGGCTCGAAGGGCAGAATGGCCTACTCCTGCACCTATTGTTTATTGTCTATTGTCTTAGGAAATAAGGCAAGGCAGGTGACTGAGGTGTCAGTGGGGGAGCACTTTGGGGCCAGCGACTATAATTCTATTCGTTTTAAAATCGTGATGGAAAAGGATAGACCAGATCTAAAAGTTGAAGTTCTAAACTGGAGAAAGGCCAATTTTGACAGTATTAGGCAAGAACTTTCGAAAGCTGATTGGTGGCAGATGTTCGCAAGTAAAGGGACGGCTGGAAAATGGGAAGCCTTCAGAAATGAGATCACAAGGATCCAGAGAAAGTATATTCCTGTCAGGGTGAAAGGGAAGGCTGGTAGGTATAGGGAATGCTGGATGACTAAAGAAATTGAGGTTTGTTTAAGAAAAAGAAGGAAGCATATGTCAGGTACAGACAGGATAGATCAAGTGAATCCTGAGAGGAGTATAAAGAAAGTAGGAGTGTACTTAAGAGGGAAATCAGGAAGGCAAAAAGGGTACATGAGATAGTGTTGGCATATAGAATTAATGAGAGTCCAAAGGGTTTTTACAAATATATTAAGGACAAAAGGGTAACTAGGGAGAGAATAGCGCCCCTCAAAGATCAGCAAGGCAGCCTTTGTGTGGAGCCACAGAAAATGGGGGAGATACTAAATAAATATTTTGCATCAGTATTTACTTTGGAAAAGGATATGGAAGATATAGACTGTAGGAAAATAGATGGTGACATCTTGCAAAATGTCCAGATTACAGAGGAGGAAGTGCTGGATGTCTTGAAACGCATAAAGTGGATAAATCCCCAGGACCTGATCAGGTATACCCGAGAACTCTGTGGGAAGCTAGAGAAGTGATTGCTCGGCCTCTTGCTGAGGTATTTGTATCATCGATAGTCACAGGTGAGGTGCTGGAAGACTGGAGGTTGGCAAATGTGGTGTCATTGTTTAAGAAGGGCAGTAAAGACAAGCCAGGGAACTATAGACCGGTGAGCCTGACCTCAGTGGTGGGCAAGTTGTTGGAGGGAACCCTGACGGATAGGATGTACATGTATTTGGAAAGGCAAGGACTGATTAGGGATAGTCAACATGGCTTTGTGCGTGGGAAATCATGTCTCACAAACTTGATTGAGTTCTTTGAAGAAGTAACAAAGGAGATTTATGAGGGCAGAGTGATAGATGTGATCTATATGGACTTCAGTAATGCGTTCGACAAGATTCCCCATGGGAGACTGATTAGCAAGGCTAAATCTCATGGAATAAAAGGAGAACTAATGATTTGGATACAGAACTGGCTTAAAGTTAGAAGACAGAGGATGGGGGTGGAGGGTTGTTTTTCAGACTGGAGGCCTGTGACCAGTGGAGTGCCACAAGGATCGGTGCTGGGCCCTCTACTTTTTTGTCATTTATGTAAATGATATAGATGTGAGCATAAGAGGTACAGTTAGTAGTTTGCAGACGACACCAAAATTGGAGATGTTGTTGACAGTGAAGAGGGGTACCTCAGATTACAACAGGATCTGGACCAGATGGGCCAATGGGCAGAGAAGTAGCAGATAGAGTTTAATTCAGATAAATGCGAGGTGCTGCATTTTGGGAAAGCAAATCTTAACTGGACTTATACACTTACTGGTAAGGTCCTAGGGAGTGTTGCTGAACAAAGAGATCTTGGAGTGCAGGTTCATAGCTCCTTGAAAGTGGAGTTGCAGGTAGATAGGATAGTGAAGAAGGTGTTTGGCATGCTTTCCTTTATTGGTCAGAGTATTGAGTACAGGAGTTGGGAGGTCATGTTGCGGATGTACAGGTTAGACCACTGTTGGAATATTGCGTGCAATTCTGGTCTCTTCCTATTGGAAAGATGTTGTGTAACTTGAAAGGGTTCAGAAAAGATTTACAAGGATGTTGCCGCCAGGGTTGGAAGATTTGAGCTATAGGGAGAGGCTGAACAGGCTGGGTCTGTTTTCCCTGGAGCATCGGAGGCTGAGGGGTGAGCTTATAGAGGTTTACAAAATTATGAGGGGCATGGATAGGGTAAATAGGCAAAGTCTTTTCCCTGGGGTCAGGGAGTCCAGAACTAGGGGGGCATACGTTTAGGGTGAGAGGGGAAAGATATAAAAGAGACCTAAGGGGCAACGTTTTCACGCAGAGGGTGGTACGTGTATGGAATGAGCTGCCAGAGGATGTAATGGAGGCTGGTACAACTGCAACATTTAAGAGGCATTTGGATGTGTATATGAATAGGAAGGGTTTAGAGGGATATGGGCTGGATGCTGGCAGGTGGGACTAGATTGGGTTGGGATATCTGGTCGGCATGGACAGGTTGGACCGAAGGGTCTGTTTCCATGCTGTACATCTCTATGACTGTATGACATGACATGCAATGAGATCCATGCTTCTATTAGAAGTGCATCCACTTTGCATTAAAGTCCCAAGTGCATATGCTGCATCCTTGAATGCTACATCACAAGTGACCAACCTCTACAGTTTATCAAAACTAATAAGGCAGGAGAGGTGCCAGGAGAGTGTTATGCATCATTGCAGACATTCACCCCAAGCATGGCGAAGAAGGAGAAATTGGCGATCTGCTTTACAGACAGGGATCTGGAGGTCAGTGGTGGATGATGTGGTATGGAGAAGGCCATGTCACAAGACTCTGCCAGCCTGGCCCAAGGGTGCCACCCAGGGCAGTGCAATCTCTATCGTCCAGAGGAATGCCCAGCGATAATGAAAGAAGGTTGATATATTTCTCTGTTCCACCAATATAAGTGCCACCACCAGCTTCTGCTACTGCACCCACCTCCCAACTCATGCTACCATGCTTACTATCTTCCCATATCAACATCTCTCATACATGCACATATCCAGCGCTCCCGTGCCATGAACCCTGCATGACCTCTGCACTGCCTACTCATTCATTCACCTGGATTACCGCACCACATTTCCCCCACCTGCACCAGCACAAGAAGTGTATCTCACTCAGACCCTCAATCAAAAGTTATTTTGCTCAATCCCTCACTTTCTCTCCTTTCAAGGGAAAACAGCCTTGAAAGGGCAAGCTGTACATTAACCTCCTCACTCACTATGAGGCGAGGATATTAGGGCAGACCAGAGAATGCTGAGACCACTCAATGTGGAAGCCTCCATGTCCTGGCACTGATGTTAACATGCCTCAACTTTTACCCCTGGGTTACAGCATTACTTCTTTTGGACAGGCCTCAGTGGGGTGTGTAGTGTTCATTGTCAAGAGGCCTGTCCAGCAAACATGCCTTCCTCCAGCTTAGAAGGAAACAGCACAAACACGTCAGAGGATACACCTTGTGAGCAATTCAGTGCCATGCCTCCACCAGCTGGTAAAGGGAAGAACCACACCAGGTAACTCGGAGGACTGTCAGAAACCAAAGACATGTTCAGCCCAAGTTGTTGGTGATTAAGAACTTGATTAAAATGCAGACAGGTTTGTCAGAGGCACTGGACAACCTGGTACAAATGCTGCAGGTTTGGCCCCACTCATTTGCACCATGCTGACTCTAGCATGCAAGCATCTGGCTGCCTCTATTGTCAGATTGGCAGTTGCTATGGACAGCCGGGTCCGGAACTCAGAGTTTGCTGGATTTACGCGTGCATCAGCACTCCATCATTCCACCTGTTGATGCTCAACACCAATGCAAGGAGATAGGGAGATGATGGCCCCAGAAATCTCCTCTTAGGATACACCAGAAGTAGCCAGGCTATCCATCTCCACTCTTCCTTCCACTCTGTGAGATGTCATGCTGAGGAGGGCATACTTCCCTCAAGGCAATACGTCTGGACCGTCCATATAAAAGGACTCCAAGGTCACCTGACCAAATTTCCAAGGCCAACAGCTCCAATGTAGGATAGGTTCCCTACATCCCAACTGCAGAACCTGGAATTGCACTGTGACATAGTGTGAGGGAAAGAAAGAAGATGACATTCTGAGGAACAGAGGATCCAAGGTGTGAAGTGAGCAGCTCCTGCAACCATGTGTAGGCAATGGATAAATCATCAGTTGCTGCTACTTTGGCAACTAGACTCCATTTTTCCAAGTAGGTAGAATTATGACTGCATCATATTTGGCTGATATTTTTGCATCATGGTTGGCCACGGGTGAAGTCCCAGAAGATTGGAGGGTAGCGAATGTTGTGCCATTATTCAAGGAGTGCTGCAAAGAAAAGAACTGTAGACCAGTAAGCTTAACACCTGTGGTGGGTAAGTTACTTGAGAAGATTCTGAGGAATAAGATGTACATGTATTTGGAAATACAGGGTTTGATTAGGAGTAGTCCACATGGCTTTGTGAGTGGGAGATCATGCCTCACAAATTTGTTAGAGTTCTTTGATGAAGTAACCAGGAAGGCTAATGAGGGCAGGGTGATAGAAGTAGTCTATATAGATTTCAGTAAGGCCTTTGATAAGGTTCCATATGATAAGCTGCACTGGAAGGTTAGTTCACATGGAATATTGGGCGAGCTAGCAAATTGGATACAAAATTGGCTTGATAGTAGGAAGCAGAGAGTAATAGTGGAAGGATGCTTGTCAGACTTGAGGTTTGTGACTAGTGGTGTACCTCAGGGATTGGTGTTGGGCCCATTGCTGTTTATTGTCTACATCAATAATTTGGATGAGAATGTACAAAGTAAGTTTGCTGATTGAAATTAAAATGGGCAGAATTGTGCATAGTGAAGAAGATCATCAGAAATTGCAGCAGGAGCTTGATCAGCTGGGGAAGTGGGCTGAGAAATGGCAAATAGACAATTGTGAGGTATTGCACTTTGTAACGTCAAATCAAGGTAGGAGGTTAATTGTGAATGGTAGGGGTTTAAGGAGTGTAATGGAACAGAGGGATTTTGGAGTTCAGGTTCATAGTTCTCTGAAAGTGGAGTCACAGGTATACAGGGTGGTGAAGAAGGCTTTTGACACACAAGTCTTTGTCAGTATGGGCACTGAACATAGAGGTTGGGAAGTTATGTTGCAGTTGTACAGGACTTTGATGAAGCCACACATGGAGTATTGAGTTCAGTTTTGGTCACCTTGTTATAGGAAGGATGTTATTAAACTGGAAATAGTGCAGAAGAAATGTACAAGGATGTTGCCAGGACTCAATGGTCTGAATTAAAAGGAGAGGTTGGACAAGCTAGCACTTTTTCTTTAGAGTGTAGGAGACTGAGGGAGGACCTTATAGATGTGTATAAGATCATGAGAGGCATGGAGATGATGAATGCATTCAGTCTTTTTCCTAGGGTTGGTGAATCGAGGACTAGAGGGCATCAGTTTAAGGTTAGAGGGGAAAGAATAAAAGGGAACCTGAGGGCAACCTTTTTACACAGAGGGTATTACACATATGGTATGTACTGTCAGCAGAAATGGTTGAAGTGGGTACATCATGGATTGAGGATTGGCTGTCTGACAGAAGGCAGAGAGTTGGGATAAAAGGTTCTTTTTCGGAATAGCAACCGGTGACGAGCGGTGTCCCGCAGGGTTCAGTGTTGGGGCCACAGCTGTTCACATTATATATTAATGATCTGGATGAAGGGACTGGGGACATTCTAGCGAAGTTTGCTGATGATACAAAGATAGGTGGACAGGCAGGTAGTACTGAGGAAATGGGGAGGCTGCAGAAGGATCTAGGCAGTTTGGGAGAGTCGTCCAGGAAATGGCTGATGGAATTCAATGTGAGCAAATGCGAGGTCTTGCACTTTGGAAAAAAGAATACAAGCATGGATTACTTTCTAAACAGTGAGAAAATTCATAAAGCCAAAGTACAAAGGGATCTGGGAGTGCTAGTCGAGGATTCGCTAAAGGTAAACATGCAGGTTGAGTCCATGACTAAGAAAGCGAATGCAATGTTGTCATTTATCTCAAGAGGGTTGGAATATAAAAGTACCGTTGTGCTACTGAGACTTTATAAAGCTCTGGTTAGGCCCCATTTGGAGTACTGTGTCCAGTTTTGGTCCCCACACCTCAGGAAGGACATACTGGCACTGGAGTGTGTCCAGCGGAGATTCACACAGATGATCCCTGGAATGGTAGGTCTAAGATACGAGGAACGGCTGAGAATCCTGGAATTGTATTCATTGGAGTTTAGAAGATTAAGGGGAGATCTAATAAAAACTTATAAGAGAATACATGGCTTTGAAAGGGTGGACACTAGGAAATTGTTTCCATTAGGCGGGGAGACTAGGACCCGTGGGCACAGACTTAGAATTAGAGGGGGTAAATTCAGAACAGAAATGCAGAGACATTTCTTCAGCCAGAGAGTGGTGGGCCTGTGGAATTCATTGCCGCGGAGTGCAGTGGAGGCCGAGACACTAAATGTCTTCAAGGCAGAGATTGATAAATTCTTGATGTCACAAGGAATTAAGGGCTATGGGGAGAATGCGGGTAAGTGGAGTTGAAATGCCCATCAACCATGATTGAATGGCGGAGTGGACTTGATGGGCCGAATGGCCTTACTTCCACTCCTATGTCTTATGGCCTTATTAACAAAAAGGCATTTCGACAAATACATGGATAAGAAAGGATTAGAAGGATATGGGCCAAGTACAGGGAAACGGGGTTAGTGTGGATGAACATTTTCATCAGCATGGACCAGTTTGGGCCAAAGGGCCTGTCTCTGTGCTGTAGGACTCTGACTTTATGACTCTATGACATGCATAAGTATGATTTACCTGTTAGTTTGCATTTGATCAGAATTTCTTAGACCAAAGATTTTCAATGCACACAGTTGGCTAATGCCAAAGGGTCACAAAGTGTGTAATGCTCACTGTGTATTTTATCTTCAGTGTATGAGTATTTGTGTGATGCTGTTGCCCTTTCGAGGGCCTCACATCACTTGAACTTAACGCTCCCTCCCTTACAGAATAAAACACATAACCCATCCACTTTGGTCACAGCCACCTTCATTTTCACTGCACATTTGTTATTGAAGCCCAATGGAGGTCAACAGAAGTTGGTCCTCAAACAATGAGTCTCAGGGTCTGCCTCTCTGTCTTGTATTGCCATATGTAAATAGTCCCTTCCTGGTAGCCCTCCCCATAGACCTTGCACTTCCCCAATTCCTGACAAAACTCATCTATCATGTCTCCCCATCTTGTCTTCATCTGCACATACCACCACCCCAGCCCCAGACATATAAAGTAACCATGCCAGTATTGTAATGCACTGTCTCCTTGTGGAAGCCAGGAGTCTTGCTCACCATCAATGACTCTGCTCTCTCGCATAACCCGTTTCCGTGCCATGCTCTATTGTTTCCGCCCCCTCCCCCAACTTTACATATTGAATTGGCCCCTTCAATATTGTAATCCTTTCTGTATTCCAGCAATATCATTCAAGTCAAAGTGGTTAAATACTTTAGCCTCTCTCCCACAGCAACAGCCCCTGACAAACCTTCTTGATTTTTAATGAATGGATCTAGGACTGACCATGATCCATTCTACTGAGTGACTTAGCCAAACAGTTCTGAATGATGAGTGGCAAGACCCCTGACTTTACATCTAACTATCTTCCCACAAAGGTCAGCACAGTGGTTAACACTGTTGCCTCACAGCCCTAGGGTTCAATTCCAGCCTTGGATGACTGTCCCTATGGAGCTTGCACATTCTCCGAGTGTTTACGTGGGTTTTTGGCAGGTCCTCTAGATTTCCCCCACAGCAAAAGATGAGCCAACTAGGTGGATTGTATATGGGAAATTGTCCTGTAGTGTCTAGGGATGTGCAGACTAGGTAAATGAGGGCTTACAGGGATAGGTTGGGGAGTTGGTCTGGGTGGGATTCTCTTTGGAGGTTCAGCGCAGACTCAATGAGCCAAATGGCCTCTCTCTGCACTATGGTGATTCTATGATTCTTCTGTGAACTCTCCTGCTAATTGTACCAGTCCCACATAGCTGACTGGGGCCCAGACCCCAGACTGCAGAGATACAGACACCTGATCTTGACCAATCTACTGACTTTGAGAACGGGTCATTAGTTTGCAGCATATGCAGTGTGTTTGGCATACACACAGCCATCATATGATGCAGGCATGGGACTACCTGCATTGTACGATGTAGCAATAAGTCCAGCCGTGTGACTGATGGCTGCTGACAAGCAGTCTGGTCTTGGGTCTGCGCTAAACTGTACGGTAAGATTGAAATACTGTGGGCCTTAAAAATGTGGTCAAGGGAGCAAAGTACTAGAAGGTGAAGTAGAGATAGTGTGAGCATTCAGGTAGCCACTGAAGTTTGGAGTTTGAGATGCAGTCTGGTCCAATTCATGGGCTGGGTGCCTGTCCCTGTTTGCAAAATGTCCTTGCAGTAGCATTCTAATGATAGGTGCCAATATAGTATTACATAAGTGTACTGTAAATGATATATACCATGATGATGAAAAGTGGCTGGCAAGTGCCTGATGCCTTTTGACCATACAGCATACCATGAGATGTTAGTATTGGGTGTTCAAGATGGAGAGGTGGAGGAGAAATGGTGAGCTGGAGTCACAGGTTCTCATTCTTGCTCTCATGTTGGGAATTATTAGCAACTAGCTTTTATCCAGCAGGTGGTAATATAAGTTAATGAGGTGAGATTAACTAATAATGAAGCTGATAATGAGTGATAAACTCTGTTAATGCATCTCTCACTGTTTGCTCAACATCTGGAATTTCGTTGGAAAATGTGACTTGCTGCTCTCTATGCAATAAAGGTCTCACTCAATTTATCATGCAATTCTTCCAAATTTCTCACAATATCCCACTTTGCTCAGGGCCTAGGAAGATTCTGTATCTTATTTAACCACAAAAACAAGCACCAATACCAAATAGCACTATATGATCCACGTTCAATGGTCTATCGAGCCCCATCAGCTGTTGGCTCTGAGCCATGATGCAGATTGCGAAGCAAACCAACATTTTCTGGTCAATACTCATTAGTCTTCCTCTGGAGGCTTGAGACTATGGAGTCAGCTCCCTAATCCCCTGGACTAGGTCAAGTATACAATCACTTCCTCTGGCTAGCTATCCTATTCCACTAGCTTTTCTTAATGCAATCCCAGCCCAATGTTCACATGGTTCTTGTCAATAGGAACATGCAACATTCTTTCTCAACCATGCTCAAACATACTAGGTTGTCACTTATAAAGCTATTTTAGGTAGCTCTCCTTGTATAAGATAGGCTACAATAAAAAAACGTTTACTGGAAATAAAAATGCTACCTTGTGATTGTGGTTCCTTTCCGAGGCCACCAAGCATTACAGAGTTAATATTCCATGATCCAGCAACAAACTCCTCCTTTTGTTGGCGAATTTCTGCAATTTCCATTTCTTGTTTCCTGTTATAGGAAAGGAAAAAGATAAATTAGATTCTTAGAGCCACAATAATGATTAAAAATAGAACCCATAACAGCCCAGATGTTGGAGTGACATTGTCGGCAAACATGTCAGCAGTCACTAGCATTACAACTCTGAAAAAGACAGCAATGTCAGCACTGTGCACATGGACAGTATAATAGCATTCACTCCCTAACAGCACTGTGGAACAACCTACAGCACATAGCCTGCAGCAGTTGAAGAATGTAGCTCACTGCCACCCTCTCAAGGGCAGCTAGGGATGGACTATAAACGTTAGTTATAGTCTCATTCATGAATAAAAATACAATCACCAGTTACTGTCAGTCATTCTATTCTCCCAAGGAGGGTGTACTAATGACGATCCCCCACAGAAAAAATGAAAGTGATCAGGGAATTCATGAAATCTTGCATTTTTTATTATGTTAATCTTGCTGTAAAACCTTTAAAAAGCTCAGGTGTATCTGGGATTTTAAGTGTACCAAGTTCAGTATTACTGCATTCAGTCTCAACTGTCCACATTTTATAATTATGTAGTGTCAACTTTCTCCATTATGAAAAAATCAGAACTAAATCTAATTATTCAACTAAATCCAATTATAATTATTTATTTTGTTGCAAGAAAATTTAAACTAAAATATGAAATTATTTACTGATTTGTTATTTGTGAGAATATTTCAATATTCAGCCTTTTTATATTCATTCATGGGGACATGGGAGTTGCTAGCACAACCAGCATTTATTGTCCACCCTCAAGAAGGTAATAATGACTGCTTTCTTGAATCACCACAGTCCTTGGGGTCTAGGTATACCGACAGTGCAATTAGGAAGTATCTAGGTTTTGATCTGCCGACAGTGAAATATTGGCAATATAGTCTCAAGTCAAGATGTTGTGTGGCTTGAGAGAATTTGTGGGTGGTGATGTTCCCATGTAACAGCTGCCCTTGTCCTTCTAGGTAGTAGTTTGAAATGCTGTTTAATGAATCTGAGTGAGTTGCTGGACTGCATCTTGGGGATGTATGCATTACATGTCAGTGCTGACTGGAGTCAGTGTTGATAGTAGCGGCTGGGATTGAAGCAAGTGGTTAGTATTCCGAAAACATGCCTGGCCTATGCCTTTCAATGGTAGACAGGCACTGGGAAATCAAGAAAGGAGTTACTCACAACCTCTGCCTGGCTCTTGTAGTCACAGTATTCAAATGGCTGGTCCTGTTGTTTTTGGTCAATGATATCATGCACACTGTTGATAGTGGGGTTCATAATGATGATGTAATGTAATGCCAAGGGGAAATAATCAGATTCTCTCAATTTGAAGATGGTTATTGCCTGGCATTTGCGTAATGCAGATATTAATTGCTACTATTAGTACAAGCCTGGATGCTGACCAGATCTTGCTAAATATGGATATAGGCTGCTTAAGTATCAATATCCAAGGAGCAGCAAATAGTGCTGAAAGCTATGCAATCATAGTGAATAGTTCCATCTCTGAACTTCTTATGAATGAAAGGCCACGAATGAAGCCACTTGAGAAGATTGGGCCCAACATACTATTCCGAGGACCTTCTGTGATGTCTTGAGATTGGGATGATTGACTTCTAACAACCAAAACCTTGCTCCATTGTGTTAGAATAATTTCATCCTAATATGCACTAACACCAATTTCCCAGGGGTTCCTTTTTGCCTTACTTCATCAAAAGCTGCTTTGGCATCAAAGAGAGTCAATCTTATCTTAACTCTGGAGTTCAGTGTTTTTGTTAGTGCTTAGATTAAAGCTGCAATAAGTTCAGGATATGAGTGGCCCTGCTGGAACCCAAATTGAGTGTTAGTTTGTAAGGTATTCCTGACCAAATACTGCTTTATAGTAGTGTCAATCAAAAGTCAACCAACTATACAACTAATTAATTTGGTTGGATTTACTTCTTTTTTTGTGGACAGGCCTTTCGTGAGCAATCTTCTATATTATTAGGTAGACATCAACATTATAGCTGTACTGATCAGCTTCGCTAGGGGCTTGAGCACTAATCTTTAGTAGAGTTGCTGAAATTTGTAAGGGCTCTTCACTTTTGCAATATTCAGTGTCGTCGGCTGTTCCTTGATATCATATGGAGTGAATTGAACTGGCTAAAGACTGACATCAGGAGTTGGCCAAAAAGCTGCTTGCAAACCTCAGCCTCATCTTTTGCACTGATGTGCTGGGCTCTACAATTATTGAGAATGGTAATCTGTGGGACCTGATCTTCGTGTTAATTGTTTAATTGTCCATCACGTTCCTAATTTGATGAGTTCAAAATAAGCACACTTCATAATGGAGAGTATCCTTAATGTGAAGACCACATGTTGCCTCCACAAGAATTGTGCAGTGGTAAATCCTACTAATATTGTCATGGACAGATGCAAATATAACAGATACATTAGCGAGGACAAGGTCAAGTAGGCTTTTCCCTCACCACCTATCGCAGATCCAGTCTAGCAACCCATGTTCTTAGTGACGTGTCCAGCTTTGTCAGCAGTATGGTGATGAGGCACTCTAGGCTATTGACAGTGAAGTCCCCCACCCAGAGTACATTCCTCAGTTCCCTCAACATTCCTTCTATTGGTGTTCAACATGAAGGAGATTGATTCATCAACAGAATGTTAAGGAATGGGTGGTAGGTGGTAATCAACAGATTTCTTTGTCCAGATTTAACTTGATGCCATTAGATAGTATGGTATCTGTCCATATATCACTGTGCCCCCACCAGTGAAGGATTTAACCTGCCAGTATGACACAGGAATGGCGATTGGTGTATCTGCAGCATGCTCTCTAATATATACTTCTGTGTGTCTGATTATGTCAAGCTGTTGCCTCAATGGTCTGTCTGACAGTTTTCCCAAACTGGCACAAGCCTCTACATGTTAGTAAGGAGAACTTAACAGGTTTAACATGGCTAGGTTTGTTCATGTAATTTCCAGTGCAGTGGAGAGAAATGTTTCATTTCTTCTCTTACACATAATGAGTTATATATAGTTATTGTTTATTTAGAGATCCACATTGCTGTGAGTCTGGAGTCATATGTAGCCAGAGCAGGGATGATGGACCATGTAAGACCTCTGTCCCTAAAGGGTATTAGTGATGCTGATGGGATCCTGCATGATTTTGTGGTCACCATTCCAGATTTATAAATTGAATTCAAATTTCACCATCTGCCGTGGCCTCACAGTTTTTGCCTCAGCCTCTGTGTTATTAGTTCAGTGGCATGGCCCCAATGCCATGACCTCACTTTGTGACATTATTTTCGATATTACAGCTGCTGCACACTATGTAATGACATAAGCTCATGTCAGGTTTAAAGTGATGTTGGGTAAGGGATAATCTGTACAAAAGAGATTGCTACATTTTTAGGTTTGTTTCTTCAAGTTCAAAGCTGTGTATCGCTGTTTTGTTTTTGACTGTACAATCTAGCCCGGTTTGATCAGTATTTATAAACAATGATAGTTAATTCTAATTTAAAATATTCTACATCTATGAAACAAATTCCCAACAGAAGCTATTTACTGTTTCAATTCTGTTTCTTGAGCAACAAGTAATTTTATTGCCTCATCTCCTTCGTCCTCGCTGTCATATAAATGAAAGGCAACTCTTAAGTAGTCTGTGCCCTGCAGAAACAAAAGATAAGATTAATTTTATTATATTCTAGCTGTTGACATACATTTCACTGTTTTGTTTCCTTTCTTAGGTGACTAAATGGTTCTGATGGAGGCTAGAGAATTGTCAATATCGAAAATTTGTACAGCTCTAAGAATGTAAACATGTAGAATGGACATAAATCCATTTTGACTGTATTAAGTAGAGTCAAAATTGCATAAAAATCTAATCACTGCCCTTATTATGCTTTAGAAAGTTTCAGTACTGTTATTAGACATGAAGTAGAAAGATTTTTAGAAGTACATCACTGATAATCTATAACGAAATCAGATGTCACACAAGGTGATGAAGGAGCAGTGCTCTAAAAGCTTGTAATTACAAATAAATCTGTCGGACTTTAACTCGGTGTTGTGTGACTTCTGACTTTGTCTACCCCAGTCCAACACTGGCACTTCCACATCAGGTTTATAATGAATGTCAACAAGATTGCATGTATTGCACAAATAATTTTTCATTAGAATGAGCCATGAGTTGTACACTTACAAAAAATTTATTTTGAATATAACAGATATTGTGCAGTACTGAGTGGAGCACAATGGAGTACAGTACTGGTTGTTCTGCTATAACGTGCATTTTGTTAACATGAATTCACTGTAACACGATTTACAAATTGGGGACATTGTTTCTAAATCACAACCTTTTAAAACATGTGTTGGCTGTAATGCGATTACATCGCCAACACTTTACATGCTGTTTCTAAAGCGCAATTTTTTTATAATGCGGAGTTGCACAAGAATGCAACCATCACGTATAGAAGAACTGACTGTACAGAATTACTAAGGACATCAAGTTCCCTTCCAAGCCACATATCACCCTGACTTTAGCCTGAAGTGCTGTTTCTTAACTGACATGGGGTTAAAATCCCTTCCTAAAGGTCATGTAGATATTTCAAAACCCCAAGGACTGCAGTAATTCAAAAAGGAAACTCATCACTAGCTTCTATAGGGCAACTGGAGATGGACAATAAATGCTGGCTCAACCAGCGATGCCCACATGGCATTAAAGGATTTTCACAAATTGAGTGAGTGCTGCACTGTGGAAGATGTCGAAAGAAAGATGTCCAATAAAATTCAATATGATCCAAAAATGGGCCGGGCGCTCATAATGTGCAGCTGAACTGTTCATTGTTTCTGATGCAGGTAGAAAGCAAACTGCACTGTCTGCTTATTCACATGATTGCAGTATGAAACAACCTGTAGAATGGCTGCATGTCTGAGAAGGGGGCTCAAAATCATGAACAGTTGCACAAGTTTAATCTAACCTGTACTACTTCAAACCAGTCTACACCGCCTAAAGGAAAGATATATTTTAATTGGAGCTAGTGCTGGGACTTGAAAACTGTAGCACTGATAAAGCACAGCAGGTCTGGCAGCATTTGAGGAGCTGGAGAATGTTCCTTATGCCCGAAACGTTGATTCTCCTACTCCTCGGATGCTGCCTGACCTGCTCTGCTTTTCCAGTGGCACACTTTTTGGTTCTGATCTCCAGGTTCTCCTTTCTCACTTTCTCCTAGTGCTGGGAGTGGCTGGCGAAGAAAATCTGTTGTGCAAGAAATATGTCAAAGATGCAACACGGGAGGGAGCAGTTCCGAGGTACAGGAGAGATGGTGGAGGATCTTGGGATTTGAGTTCAAATCCCACCACAGTGGGTGCAGTTTAAAATTTGATTCATACATTAGTACTGCTGACCAGGGACAAATCTTCCAGCTCTGAATAATGTAGGCATTAACAAAAAGGTTTGCAAAGAAATTAGAATCATGAGAAATTAGAATCGTGAGAGATTAGCATCATGAGAGATTAGAGTGAGGAACTTCCCGACATTTAAAGCAGAAAGTCACATTTTCCACCCAAAATGAGATCCTTGCTCATGAGACACAAGAGGCCTAATTACATGAATTAACATCTCATTATTAGTTAATCTTGCCTCTTTTAGAGTCATAGAGTCATGGAGCTGTACAGCACGGAAACAGGTCCATCGATCCAACTCAGCTATGCTGACCAGATATCCTAAATTAATCTAGTTCCATTTGCCAGCTTTTGGCTCAAATCCCTCTAAACCCTTCCTATTCATATTCCCATCCAGATGCCTTTTACATGCTGTAATTGTACCAGTCTCCACCACTTCTTCTGGCAGCTCATTCCATTGGTGCACCAGCCTGTGTGTGAAAAGGTTGCCCGTTAGGTCCCTTTTAAATCCTTCTCCTCTTACCTTAAATCTATGCCCTCTAGTTTTGGACTCCCCACCCTGGGGAAAACACCTTAGCTATTCACCCTATCCATGCCCCTCATGATTTAAAAAACTTCTATTAGGTCACCCTCAGCCTCCAATGCTATAGGGAAAATAGCCCCAGCCTTTTCAGCCTGTCCTCATAGTTCAAACACACAAAACTTGGCAACACCCTTACAAATCTTTTCTGAACACTTTCGTGTTTCACAACATCCTTCCGATAGCAGGGAGACCAGAATTGAACGCAGTATTCCAAAACTGGCCGAACCAATGTCCTGTACAGCCGCAACATGACCTCCCAACTCCTATAATCAATGTACTCACCAATAAAGGCAACCATACTAAATGCCTTCTTCACTATCCTGTCTACTTGGGTTTCCACATTCAAGGAACTATGAACCTGCACTCCAAGGTCTCTTTGTTCAGCAACTCTCCCCAGGGCCTTACCATTAAGTGTATAAAGTGAAAGTGAGGACTGCAGATGCTGGAGATTAGAGTCAAGATTAGAGTGGTGCTAGAAAAGCACAGCAGGTCAGGCAGCACCCGAGGAGCAGGAAAATCGACATTTCGGGCAGAAGCTCTTCCTGATGCTGCCTGACCTTCTGTGAGTTTCCATCACCACTCCAATCTTGACATTAAGTGTATAAGTCCTGTCTTAATTTGCCTTTCCAAAATGCAGCACCACACATTTATCTAAATTAAACTCCACCTGTTAAGCCTTGATGAAATTGGCCCATCTGATCAAGGTCCCGTTGTACTCTGAGGTAACCTTCTTGGCTGGCCATTACACCTCCAATCTTGGTATTATCTGAAAACTTAGTAACCATACCTCCTATGTTCACATACAAATCATTTACATAAATGACGAAAAGCAGTGGACCCAGCACCAAGCCTTGTGGCACATCGCTGATCACAGGCCTCCGGTCTGAAAACCTCTACCACCACCCTCTGTCTTCTACCTTTGAGTTAGTTCTGTATCCAAATCGCAAGTTCTGCCTGTATTTCATGAGCTCTAACCTTACTAACGTATTTATTTACAGGTTCTGATATTTCCCACCCGGCAAAAGAAAACTGGATGCCAGAAATTCCTGAAATGAAAGTCAGAGTGATTAAAGTGTCAACTCCAGCTCACCACATGGTCTTCTGGATCTCCACCTTGGATTGCAATCAACAATACCTCAGGGCATGCAACCCATGCTGCACCTTACACAGACTCTGGCATCCACATGTACCTGCCTTACCACAATGTGGTAAGCAGATCTCTGACCCATTTGCAAGATGGATCTGCATTTCAATGCTGCATTTTGGAGCACATGGCACAAGGACAGAAACCCATCTATGGATTGGATCAGGTAGCATCTCAGGGTTCCTCACTTACTCTCTCAGCATTCAATAATTTGTGAATGTGCACAACATCCCAGACTTGCCTTGCCTTTTTGTGCTTTATCACCTCAGCCAGAACTTAAAGATTCACTACTTCTGTCTTGCCTTGCTGTTTAAGTCAGGCAACTTGTCATAGTTAGTCAAAGGGAATAACATGCTGCTATACAGCAATGTGCTACGTCAATCTCATAATGGTGTCATGCGCCAGCACTGCACATAGCAAACATATTGCATGTGCATCAACCAAATGGCTGGATCATAAAATCTAAGATAAACAGTCCTTCAAATGGTAAGTCAAGGGTTTTGTCCACAATCTGTTCATGGGCATGGATAGCCAGCTGGCCACTTGTGGCGGTCAGCTTCAGGGGTCTGTATCACTACAGTCTAGGGAGTGCACCTCAATGAATCCTGCAGGTCTGGTTTAAACAGTCTGGAGAGTTCAGCACAGGCCAGTCAGAGATCTGGCAGTTATCATTTGGGGCTGTCTGTGCAAGTCAGTGAGGTGAGCAAGCAATCATCAGTCCTGGGGGTCTGTCCAACAAAAGTCAAGGGAAATTATTAGGGCCACTGCTGAGATAGAGAAGTGGGGAATCTGAATTCTGTGAATTAGAAGCAGCATCCCAAGATACAGATGGGACAATAATTGTGAAGATTTAAACGAGACTCCACATATGAGGGTGAGCTGTGGGGAGAGATGATTAGCATTATGGTTGGCTTGATTAAACTGTAGGGCTGGTACTCAGGGGGTAATGTTCAGACCTGGAGGTAAATCAAAGTGGTAACTTGCAGAGATTCAGTACTGATGGACTCAACAGGGCGAACTAGAAACAAAGGAGATTTGGCGTGGGGTCTGTGATTACTGATATGAACCCATGACTCACTGTGTCAAGTTCAACCTACATTGCTTTCCTTATTCATGCAATACGTGAATATGCAGTACACATGGAAAACGGCTACAATAACATGCAGTGGCGTCAGTCTTTTGAAAAATCTGTCCAAGCATTTACTTCTTGTAAATGACGAAGCCCTTCAAAAGTTAATTGCATTAATTAAGCACTTTCACTATAGTTGAAGTCATCTGCAATCAGCGCATCCTGCATTTGAAAAGGTTCAAGTCCTATCCACTCCAGAAGTCATAGACTCATAGAGATGTACAGCATGGAAACAGACCCTGGTCCAACTCATCCATGCCGACCAGATATCCCAACCCAATCTAGTCCCAGCTGCCAGCATCCGGCCCATATCCCTCCAAACCATTCCTATTCATATACACATCCAAATGCCTCTTAAATGTTGCAATTGTACCAGCCTCCACCACTTCCTCTGGCAGCTCATTCCATACACGTACCACCCTCTGCGTGAAAATGTTGCCCCTTAGGGCTCTTTTATATCTTTCCCCTCTCACCCTAAACCTATACCCTCTAGTTCTGGACTCCCCAAGCCCAGGGAAAAGACTTTGCCTATCTACCCTATCCATGCCCCTCATAATTTTGTAAACCTCTATAAGGTCACCCCTCAGCCTCCGACGCTCCAGGGAAAACAGCCCCAGCCTGTTCAGTCTCTCCCTATAATTAAAATCCTCCAACCCTGGCAACATCCTTGTAAATCTTTTCTGAACCCTTTCAAGTTTCGCAACATCTTTCCGATAGGAAGGAGATCAGAATTGCATGCAATATTCCAACTGTGGTTTAACCAATGTCCTGTACAGCCACAACATTACCTCCCAACTCCTGTACTCAATACTCTGACCAATAAAAGAAAGCATACCAAATGCCTTCTTCACTAACCTACCTACCTGCGACTGCACTTTCAAGGAGCTATGAACCTGCACTCCAAGGTCTCTTTGTTCAGCAACACTCCCTAGGACCTTACCGTTAAGTGTATAAGTCCTGCTAAGAATTGCTTTCCCAAAATGCAGCACCTTGTATTTATCTGAATTAAACTCCATTTGCGACTTGTCAGCCCATTGGCCCATCTGTCCAGATCCTGTTGTAATCTGAGGTAACCCTCTGCGCTGTCCACTACACCTCCAATTTGGTGTCATCTGCAAACTTACTAACTGTACCTCTTATGCTCGCATCCAAATCACTTATGTAAATGACAAAAAGTAGAGGACTCAGCACCGATCCTTGTGGCAATCCACTGTTCACAGGCCTCCAGTCTGAAAAACAACCCTCCACCACCACCCTCTGTCTTCTACCTTTGAGCCAGTTCTGTATCCAAATGGCTACTTCTCCCTGTATTCCATGAGATCCAACCTTGCTAATCAGTCTCCCATGGGGAACCTTGTCGAACGCCTTACTGAAGTCCATATAGATCACATCTACTGCTCTGCCCTCATCAATCCTCTTTGTTACTTCTTCAAAACACTCAATCAAGTTTGTGAGACATGATTTCCCACGCACAAAGCCATGTTGACTATCCCTAATCAGTCCTTGCCTTTCCAAATACATGTACACCCTGTTGATTCGAATCTGTGTGTGAATTGCATGCAGTTCCCAACTGTGAGAATTCTGATCACAAGCTATCTTGACCATGTCATTGGTCACTGCAGATTAAAGGTAGCCACTCTAATTTAACCGTAAGTGACCTTAACATGGCAACTGCTGACTATAATGCACAAAAATAGTGCAAGATCTCATAGGCTTCCCAGAGAATATCACCTTGAATTCGATGGAAGTGAGAGGCCAACCCAGCACCCGACAAGAAGAGCTACAGCTATACTCTACTCCAGCTCAAAGACAAGATACAATAGCTGGAAATGAAAAGAATAATCAATATAGTATCGAGTCCTGCATACTGGATTGGCAGCATGGTTGCAGTGAAAAAAACCTGGGAAAATAAGATTATGCTTGGGTCCAAAAGATCTCAATAAAGCTTTGAAGAGATCTCACTATCCCATGTCAGCCATGAAAAAAATGACCACGACTTGTCAAAGCAAAGGTCTTCATTACCCACAATGCAAAGGATGGTTACTGGCAAGTGAAGCTGGATGAAAGCAGCAGTTTTCTCACTACATTCTGGATACCATTCACTAGCTAAATTCTGGACACCATTTAGAAGATACAGATGGTTATCAATGCATTCAATATTTCCATTTCTCCAGAAGAGTATGAATGCAGGCAGCGGTTGTACAGGAATCTAAACTACTGTGGATGATCCGCTACTTTATGGATATCGAGCCACAATGAAATCAATATGTTGGCCTTCATAGTGCAAGGATTTGAGTACAGATAGCTTGCTGCAACTGTACAGGGCATTGATAAGACCACAACAGGGGTGTTGTATGCAGTTTTGGTCTCCTTATCTGAGAAGGGATGTTTTGGCAAAGAAGGTTTGCCAGACTGATTCCTGGGGGACTGATGTACAGGAAGTGACTGGATTGGTTAGGACTATATTCATTAGAGGTTAGAAAAACTAAGATCTCTTTGAAATCTATAGACAAGATTAGACAGAGTAGTAGGAATTTCGCAATCACCAGGGAGTCCAGAAGCAGGAATCACTGTCTATGGATAAAGGGCTGATGTTTTATTACAGAGTTGAGGAGGAATTTCTTCACCCGGTGAGCAGTGAGCCTGTGGAATTCTCTGCCACAGGAAACTGTCGAGGCCAAAACGTTGAAACTTTCAAGAAAGATGTTAATTTAGTTTGTAGGACTGAAGGGATCAAGGGATATGGTTAGAAAGCATGACAGGGTACTGAATTCAATGATCTTATTGAATGGTGAAGTTGGCTTGAAGGGCCAAATGGCCTACTCCTGCTCCTCTATTCTATGTTTCTATGAAAAAAGCCATTGCAGATCAAGATCAGTGTCTGTTGCAACTAATGTGAGAGCTTGTCAGATAAACTTGAAGCTGAACAAGAAAAGAAGGCAATTGAAAGGTTTCAAGTCAAGTACATGCACTGGTCAGGCAACTTTGGCCAGCTGGGCTACTCACAATGATGGATTTATGAAAAACCCTCAACAAATAAGGCATGCTGGGAAATTGAGACAAGCCTTGACCAAAGTGGCTGTGCTAATAAACATGCTGCAGAATCCAGACAGGCTGCAGCAACAGACAGACAGTATGTAATTGACCCAGCAGCTGCAGACAATACAATATTCACTCGAGTTTGGAACTGAATATTATCGACCAGAATGCCATCCGCAGACAATCAGAAACATTGAGTTGTTTACCAGACACGAATGGGCACCTTAGTCTCTTATTTGGAGAGGGCTACCTGACATACGTGCAACCAACACCACCAGGAATGGATGCCTAAGGACCATCCTGCCATCAACACGTCAATGCCTAGTTGGATCCGATTGATCAGGGTGACCAAGCCCTGATTGATCTATTGGTGGACAATGAGGACTCTCCCAAAATGATGCAAAGATGTCTAAGTATAAGAATCGTCGCAACACCACCCTCAGGAGCAGTGACTTGAGACTAACCACTGTGAAGAGAAGACACCCTGGAACCTCCCGAAGAAGACAACCAGATGATCATCACCAGGTGGATCAAGGCCAAGATCTAGTGTGGTGGTGTATGATCATCCAGAGTTAAGTTAAAGCACAAGATAATTGATTAGATTGATGGTGTCAATTGTTAGTTTATAGTGTATGTTGTTGTTATAGTACAGGTAGACATTCTTTATCTAAAATCACAAAATCCGAAATCTGAAGTTTTTTTCTCATTAACATGGTTGTTTGGCGTGCAGACAGTTAACTCAACTCCACACCTACTCGACCCACATCACTCAGATGTGACGTAGCAACGTGACCCAGCAGTAGCAGGCATCAGTTTTGTCTCAGTGCTTGTAGTAATCAAAAGTGGGTCTGCTGTCTGGTAATTTTTAAAATATTTTACTATGAAGTTATCATTTAATCCTTTATCGGAAAAATTCCAAAATCCGAAAGACAGCTGGTCCTGAGGATTTTGGATAAGGATTGTCTACCTGTATTAATTGTGGTAAATAAATAAATATTATCATTTTTTACTATTATTGAGAGTCTGCTTGCAGATATGTGTTATCACACTGTGTGGCAGGCACAACACAACTGACAGAAAAAGGGCTTCACCCAGATCTTAACAAGCTGAGTGCTTTGACAGAATGTGACAACCAAAATGTGTGAAAGCAGTGCAAGAAATGCATGAACCAATAGCGCATGAACTATTTAGCCAAGTTTAGATTAGATTAGATTAGATTACTTACAGTGTGGAAACAGGTCCTTCGGCCCAACAAGTCCACACCGACCCACCGAAGCGAAACCCACCCAGACCCATTCTCCTACATTTACCCCTTCACCTAACACTACGGGCAAGTTAGCATGGCCAATTCACTTAACCTGCACCTTTCTTCTCAAAATTGTCATCAGAACATGAACTTCTGTACAAGTTCAAGGCTAAGGCTGGGGAGCAGAATGAGAAACAGCTTCCTCTAGAATCAAGCAATGAGGTGACAACAAAACTAAGGTACATGCCAATGTTTAAGTCACATTGTCGTGTGATATCAGAGACCATATATGGAGAAGCCCTAATACAGGAAAGACAACTAATTGTATCTTCAACCAGGGCATTAACACAGACTGATGCCACACTCAGGCTTAGAATGAATGCTTGGTTATGGTCTTTAATTGTGAACATTTTAATCAATATCTATTTAGGAGAGACAAAATGACAGTGGAGTCTGAACACTTCAAAGTACCTTCCTCCACTTTTATCTGCTGCAAAATTTATGCAAAGAATGTTACTTTGTTTGCAGAGATACTATCTGGATATGAAATACAAACAAAGAATGTAGTTATCCATGTCAACATGCAGTTGAGAACAGCACTCCCTATGAAGACATCTGAGGATGCTAAGACAGCGTATGAAATATTCCACATTCAGCAAGAAGCAAAAGTTGAAATGCTCTAGATGTCATTAACCCAGCAGACATAATGAATTTGACAGAAAAGGTTATTGCTTAAATCAAGCAAATTATATAACTTCCCAAGTGCAACAGGAAACAATGCTGAAAGGATGTCCTCAAAGCATAAAGAACACTTCTGTTACTATAAGTGAGTGTTGGGCATACACAAGTGGGTAATAGAGTCATTATCCCGAAAAAGGTGATAAAAGAGATGCTGATACCTATCAATGTAAGCCATCATGGAAATGAGTTTAATCGGAGAAAGGCAAGAGAAGTGTTCTTTTAATACTTACACCTACTTCTTAGTAAGTAGGTTTTGCATAGTGAAAAATTAATTCACACAAAAACGTTGAGCATTACTGTTAAGCTTTGAATTGGCAAAGACCTTGCATGGTATAACTCAGCTGCTTCAGCCTGAACTGATTTTAAAGAAAAGTGGAATCTTACTTTGCTTCATTCCAATGTCAGATGAAAATTCATCTCCAAACTCAATAGATTTACCCTAAACCCGCATCATTGTTCCAATGAAGAACCTTAGATCTAAATACAAGCTTGTACATAAAACCAGGATTAAAAATTAGAAACTATGAAATTAAATGTTTACCATATTTAAACATATTTTAATTTAATAAATGATAATATTAAAATATCAAGGTTAAGTAAGTGAGTTTGGACATTAAATCTGGGAAAAAACATTTCTATTTTCCTTTGTTTATAATGCATGTATTGACTTGGTTGTAATAAATCTTTGTTTATCCAAAGTGTTTGAGGAAAATGAAATAATTTGGATGAAAGAATAGTCTGTTGTATGCAGGAGCCAACACATTGCAAAAGGACCAAAGTCAGAGATCGAAAGACAACAATACAGCCAATATTTTCCAATTAGTGCTTACATCCAATGAGGCTCTCGATCGAGGATATAGCTCTATAGGGTTTATTCTCTCAAGCATTGTGGCAGTGAAGTAAAAACAGAATACATATTAAAACATCAGTCAAAAATTGAATTTCATCACATTTGGGATTGGTTAGAGTTGTCATTAGTCCTTAATTAATGTTTACTGACATAGTTAAAGAAAAGAGATTTATCAGGGTCATCAGAACACTGAGAGAAGTCACAGAAAGAGAACAATCCTACTCTTTCAGTTATCTCACGTACTTAGCTGTATTTCTGGCACAAACAAAGCACTGTGAACTGCCTTGTTTGCTTTCTTTTCATGTAATGAATAAATCACAATAAAAGATCAGGCTATTTTCTATTTAATTCTGTAGTAATGGATTCTTACAAAAAAGAGTATATTCACTCAGAGCTGTCAAAAGATCATAATGAAGCAGAGTCAATAATTCAATAACATACCTGTATAGAAATGTAATTTAGATAATCTGACACTGAAACAGCATTTCTGGATTCATTCATAAATTTAGATACAGCACTTTCAGCTTCCTGCTTTATTAATAAATATCTGTAATACATTCAAAGAGATGATGTAAGCAAACATGTCAAATGCTTGACTCTCCTCAAATGTTAATTCAAAGTGGCTGCAACTTTTCATTTTTGTTACTTATAGCTACAGTTTTAGATCATTGAATTGTCCTGAAATACATACAGCATCTTAGATACATTCACAGTAATACTTATTAGATTAGATTAGATTACTTACAGTGTGGAAACAGGCCCTTCGGCCCAACAAGTCCACACCGACCCACCGAAGCGCAACCCACCCATACCCCTACGTCTACCCCTTACCTACGGGCAATTTAGCATGGCCAATTCATCTAACCTGCACATCTTTGGACTGTGGGAGGAAACCGGAGCACCCGGAGGAAACCCACGCAGACACGGGGAGAACGTGCAAACTCCACACAGACAGTCACCTGAGGTTGGAATTGAACCCGGGTCTCTGGCGCTGTGAGGCAGCAATGCTAACCACTGTGCCACCGTGCTTACCTTATTTTAGGTAAGATCCCAAGCACTTGATGCACTGACTGAAACTTTAGAATGCAAACATAGTAATTTCAGACTTAGAAGTAATGAGAGAGACAGCTTGTACTAATTCAAATGGGCCTTAAACCACATAGATTTTTTCTGTTCTTTCAAGTAGAATTTGAACATCGTTTGCTCTGAATGGCACATGTTGAACATGTGTGTCTGTTGTGGGTGCAAAAGGGTTGTTCCATCCATGGGAGATAATGATCATAGCCAGATCCTACATGTTGAATAACTTTGCTTTGCAAAGGTACACTATCATAGTGTTCCAGGGAGTAGGAAGCCCCAAATAATTAAATAGGAATCTTAATATGAACCATCCTACAATCTGTTGTTTGACACACTTTCTGTTCATTGTGTTAGTAGTCCCACCTTTCCATGCCTTCCACAACTATCTTTGTACTGATAGTGCCTTAAATCTATCAAACAACTTGTGACAATCACAAGCCTACCCTCAGATACCTGAGCCAGAAATCTCTGCACAGCTGTCCTACTTTGCTAAAGTAGCTTCAATGGAAGGGCAGCAGAAACACCATCTGCATGAAACATGGAATGCAGCCTCAGGATAAAGGAATATTATTCAGGACTGAGATAGAGAGAAATCATTCAGAGAGGTTGTGAATCTTTGGAATTCAGTACTAAAGTAGATTGTAGATGTTCATCATTGGGTATATTCAAGGCTAGGATCAATGGAGGTTGGATCTTTTGGAAATTCAAGGCA
Organism: Chiloscyllium punctatum; assembly: GCF_047496795.1. NCBI lineage: Eukaryota > Metazoa > Chordata > Chondrichthyes > Orectolobiformes > Hemiscylliidae > Chiloscyllium > Chiloscyllium punctatum. The sequence continues at coordinate 24,815,602 of NC_092782.1, read as the reverse complement.
CACAGTGAACAAGTGAAGTTTAGACTGAAAGTGGACTTCAACCATGATTGCAATCAATGGTAGATCTGGCTCACAAAGTTGAGTGCTCTACTCCTGCTCCTATCTCCAACGCTTGAAGATGCTGCAGACCTCTTGTAGCAGCAGCAATTTTCAACTGAGAAACTGTCAAGTTCCCAATCACAAGAGGCCTGGAACTCACAGAGTTTGTGCAATCATCTTTTTCTGAAAAACAGACCAGCGTCAGCAAACTAAGCAGGCAAATTCTCTTCATACAATATCCTAATTTCAGTGTTTTGATCTGTCAGAAAATCTGGGCTTTAGTATCATGAAAATTAAAGTACATTATACCTGTACCCCTACTAGTTCTTCAACTGTAGATATTCCCAATCCCATTTCCAACTATGTTACATTCTGTCTACTTAAATACATCATCAGATGTTTTTTGAATTATGGTATATAGCATTTGCTTCAATGGTCAGGTGGGATAAATAATTTCAAAGTGTGCTATGCTTCTGATGATGATTATCAACCTAGCCACCCTCATCTCCACAGCTTTGTTCTTGTGGTGATTATCTTCAGTCTATTACACTCATTATGGAGTACTTAATGACATGAAAAATCAACTTCCAAAGCCCTCCACCACCTACTATTCCTTTCCTGTCCCCTGTCCTCCCTCATCCACCAACCCCAACAGTTCAGAGCTCTGCCAGGGGTGCATTAGGATGAAGGTTCAGTGAGTATCGTTGTATTTCAGTTGACCGGTGTGTGAACTCTCATTTAAGACCCAGTAAAGTCAGCCCAAATATTCTGCATAACCAGGAATATGATGATTCATCTTCAGAATGTTACAGTGAGAATTGCTCTTCTACCCAGAATCCTGCAACATCAAACAGTATATAAGGACCAGCACTTTCCCATAGATAAATGGAAAAAGCTCCACTGGCCTGGACGACAGTGCTAGCTCAGATGAACAGCCAGCCAACCTCAGCGAACAACTTCAACCTGGTCAAACGGATCATGATAATATAGATTGGCAAAGAAACCAGGTTAAATACACTGGAAAAGCAACCACTGATATCAGATTGAATGGGGATACGAGGGATTATGGAAATAAGGAGGGTGGTTGTGGGAAGTTGCTGTGGCAGTGAGTCTGCTCTGTTTTCCTGTGGCTATAGCAGGCGTGGCTTGAACAACAGCTTCAGCGTCAGTGAAGGCAGCGTGTTAATTGAAAATCTGAACAGTCCCTGGGACTGGGACCCAGTAATCAGGAGTTGAGACAGTATCCTGGCTATGGCAGGAGCTATAGCAGCAGCGTCTTGATAGATGACTTCGGAGTCGTAAATTTGATGGGTCTTTTCCATTCTCCTGGCGGCAATGTGGTGGCATTGGCTTCGTTAGTGGTGGCATAGTGGGTCCTGTCGAAGATCCTTGTGGTGTCGGCAGTCGGCTGTTTCAGCAATGGCAGAAACATTGTTTTAACTTTTTATAATTTCTGTATTTAAAATGGCATCGGAATATGGTGACCTTTACATTTTTCACTGCTTTTATCAAAATTAAGTGACATAAAATTCCTATAAATAGAATATACTCATTACTGTAAATGATTTGTGCAAATACATAACAATCACAATTACACAAAAAATGATCAAATTTTACATTCAGTTTGAGGAAGAGAGGAGTGGGGCCATGACTAGTATTTTAACTTCATTAAGGACAATTACGAGGGCATTAAAGCAGAGCTACCTAAAGTGAACTGACAAATTAGCTATAGGGGCAAGTCAGGAGAAATGCAGTGGCAGACATTTTAAAGAGTTATTTCAACATACATGAGATATTGGAGAAGATTTGTAGCTCAGGTTGTAAGCTTGCTCACTGAGCTGCTGGGCTTGTTGTCAGATGATTTGTCATCATGCTAGGTAACATTATTAGGGAGCATTGGTGCACTGTCCCATTTGCTATTTATGCATCTTGGTTTGTTATGGTAGGTGATATCATTTCTGGTTCTGTTTCTGAGAGGTTGGTAAATAGATTCCAAATCTATATGTTTGTTTAATGGAGTTCCAGTTTTAATGCCAGGCTTCTAGGAATTCCCACGCAAGTCTTTGTTTAGTCTGTTCCAGGATGGATGTATTGTCCCAGTCAAACTGGTGTTCCTCTTTGTCTGTGTGTACGGACACAAGTGATAGTTGGTCATGTCTTTTGGTTACTAATATCAGGACTTCTAGCAGAAGTTGTTATGCAGAGGTTAGACTGAACGGGCCTTCCCACGATTCAGCCCAAGCTTTGGGTCCGCTATGCGGATGACACCTTTGTCATCAAGAAATGCAACAGAGTCGAAGAAACCCACAAGTATGTAAACAATTTATTTATGAGTATAAAGTTCACCAAAGATGAAGGGAATAATAACAGATTCCCCTTCCTCAACGTTACAGTAGAACAAAAAGCAAATGGAGAACTGCAGACCAGCGTTTACACACACTGACCAGATACTCAACTACAGGAACAGTCATTGCAACACCCACAAATGGAAGACATTATTTAAATAATATTGCAGCATATTGCAGCACCCAGGAACTACGAGAAGCTGAGAAAAAGCATCTACACAACGTATTCAAGAGTAACGGTTACCTGATAAGCACAATCTGCCAATTCCTACACAACAGACTTAAACAGGAAGACACAACACATCCAGAGAGTCTGGCCACCCAACCATACATGAAAGACATTTCAGAGATGATGACCAGACAACTCCTGCCCCGAGGTATCATGGTAGCCCACAAACCTACCATCACACTGAAACAGCTACTGATGAATTTAAAGGACCCCATATCCACAGCCAGCTGTGATGATGCTTCTCCTTTAAGATGGTTGTGTTGTCCTTGTTTTTTTTATCAGAGAGGTCATAAACAGAGATTCCAGGGGGTCTAGGTTTGAAGAATTTTAGGGTCAATTTGATTCTAGCTAACAGATACTGCCTCAGGCAAAAGTCTTTCAAGTTTTTTTAAAAACTTGTACAATGAAAGGGGAATGACCAGTTCTCCCAGCTCAGTTTTTCTCTGGTTTGGTTTGGTTTTAGCAAGCCATCAGTTGTGAAGCTGCTGGACCCAAAGAAGCAATCCATGCTGATCCTTCCCCTGTCTGACATCTCTCCTGTAAGACCCTGTGTTGGACTTTTCCCTTTTTTGCCAAGGGGTGTTTATAGGGGTTGTTGCAAGTATTTGGAACAGCATCATTAAGCTGGGATGAGTTGTTGGGTTTTCGGATAGGTTAAGCTGTTCTGCATTCTGTTTTCTTTTGTTTGTGTTTCATTTGGTAATCTTGTAAATAAATTCAGTTTTGTTTAAAACTAAGTGGTTGGGCCAGGTGCATCACTCCTGGAATATCCACACTGAACCTGCTTAAAACAAATAGCAAAGTTAGGGTATGGAATACTTTCTTTGAGAGCGTCTGGTCTGGTCCATAACACCGCAGAATGAATGTTATATACAAAATACCCTGTAAGGACTGCAACAAATGTTACATTGGACAAACAGGCAGGAAACTAGCCACCAGCATACATGAGCACCAACTGGCCACCAAAAGATGTGACCAACTATCACTTGGAATCCATACACACAGATAAAGAGGGACATTAGTTCGACTGGGACAATACATGCATCCTAGGACAGACTAAATAAAAGATATGTGCAGGAATTCCTAGAGGCCAGACATTCAAACTGGAACCCATTTACCAACCTCTCAGAAACAGAACCAGAAATGATATCACCTACCACAACAAACCAAGACACATAAATAGCAAGTGAAACAGAACACCAATGTTTCACTGGAGGCTCACAGATGACGTTACCTAGCATTGTGATGAAACATCTGAGAACAAACTCACCAGCTCAGCAAGCAAACATACAACCTGAATCAATATACATGGAATAGTGACATTGCAAAAAGATAAAGAAGTTTAAGCAAGGACACATCATGTGTGGTTAACTTAAAAGGTTAAAACTAGTATTAACCTTAAAGAAAAAGAATATAGTTCTACAAAAGTGGATGGCAGGTCAGAAGCCCCACAAAACCTGCAAACGAGGAATAAACAATGATCCATCAGGCAGTGGTGCCACTGACGTACTGTAGGGAAATACGGCAGTTAACATGTAAAATTCCAATCACTAAATCCCTAGCTTGCATCTGCCAGTACTTCTACTGGCCAAAGCTCCACATGGATGATGTAAAGGTTTAAAGAACTTTACACACATGCCAGGTAAACCCAACCCATATTAAAGCCTTGAACCAATGACTCCCATATCACACTGCTATGAATATCCGCATGATTGGGACAAAGGCTTTTTCCTATTTACCATCAGGAATCCCAATAATTCCACAGGTTTTGTTCAATCTGAATTAGTTAATGGGCCCCACGTACAAGGGCCTCTGAAACTATTCAACAAGAGATTTTTAGAAGAGAAGGAGGAAGTCTCCATGTTAGCCACTATAGTGGAGTTCTCAAAGTGACTCTTGTGAGCCTGTGAAATGGCTCAAAAACACGAAAAACTTCCAAATAGTGATTGAAACAAAAAACAGACAAACACGCTAGGATCAGAACTTTTCAACCAGGAATTCATGTGTTAATGCTCCTACTAACACTAGGTTCAGTAGCCCATACAGAGTAGCCAAGAAGCTTGGGAAGTGAATTAATTCAACAAAACCCAGACTGAGGAAAAAAGCAAAAAAGCAAAAGCTAAAAACAATACCATTGCTGAAAAGGAAACAAGCAGATAATCGACCTAGATGACAAAGGTCACAGCAGGAATAAATTAGAGGGAAATGTGAGTGAGGGTCTCACCAATATAAAAGTATTAGTAAACTTAGACTTCTTATTCACCCAAGTAGGTGCAGAATGGAAATTTAACAGGGCTGTTCACTGCCCTCAAGAATTTTTACAGAGACAAGGCAGACTGCACTATCCCAACTCTACCCAATGTGGGTGTGGGAGAGGCCTCTCCAATAAGGCAACATCCCTATTATAGACCAAGAGAACCTGACCCAAATAACATATCAAGGGCATATCGTCAGTCAAGGAGGAGTACTGTCTAGTGCTGCAAAAGTTGGAAGCAGTAGTATAGTTTCCCATTCCCTTAATAAAACGGGAAATCGTGTGTTTCTTGGGGGCATGTCAGTTCTACCAAAGGTCTGCCCCACTGCGCTGCTGACAAATCTATTATAGAAAAGCAGCAAGGATAGTATGGACTGAGAAACGTCAAACTGCTTTTGCAAAACAGAAGGTCACATTCACATTGGAGCCTTGGCTTGCAGCTCCAACCTTTAAACAAGCATTGAAAGTAACCATTGACGCTTGCAACATTGATGAATGTTCCCCTTCAGGAAGATGTATCTTCAAAAGAAAGACCATTCTGGAACTACTCCATTGTAGACAAGGAAACTGTAGATTTATTACTAGCTCTGAAACACTTCAAGATAATATTCCAAGTGGGTAGTGAGAGAATAAAGCCTATAATGACCACAGCTTTTGTTGAAAGATTTCAAGACCTAGAAGGCCAAGTTAATCTTGTTTTATTCATTTTTAATTCTTTCCTTCAACAATGTCACCTGAAAATTAACAACATTATAATGAAATCAAATCTGATTGCAGACAACTTGCCCAGAATCTAGAGACCCAGTTGGAACTGAAGAGGAATTGACCAAGATTCAGAGAATGAATGTGTGTTTGAAAGTGTGCTTATTGTTTTATATATTCATCTCTTTTTCACTCTTTGTAATTAAATGGAAATGAATCCCATTTAATTTTTTCTGGCACGAAAAGTGAGTGGATAATGGGTCAGAATTTCTAAATATGATGGACGTTTTAGTCCCTAATTCTAAAATGTGTTTTTTTAAAAAACAGGACTACTTCACAAATTAGATTTAGATTTATTGTAACGTATATAAAAGTACAGTGAAAAGTACTTTTTCGTGGACTATACATAAAATGTCACAATGCTCTGGCCTCATCTTGAAGCATTGAATATAATGCAAGATTTTACAGCAGTAGAGTTCATTTTATTCTCTTCTTCTTGATAATCACAGGTGCAAAAGAAAATTCTGTGTGGGACATAAGGGAAACACCAACTAAAGAAACTCAAAGAAAACTTTGAATAGGTTGAACAGTGAACTCTTGTGACCACAAAGGTAACAAGGGACTGATGAACCCGTACTCAACAGCAAGTCACCCCCTGCAGGTTATGTCCTAAACAGGAGTTATGTTTTGATTTTTGTCTTAAAGAATACATAAGGAGTGGGATTAAGAAGCCAGCTCCCACTCTACAGAAGTGTGCTAGTGGACCTGAAAATTCACACACGTACCAGTCTGTGTTCAAGCATTAGCATGCTGTGAAAGTCACAATTGAATCAATACTCCTAGTCAGCCATGTAGTATAGATAAAGACCCTGTTTCATTCTGAGTGCTAAAGGTCAGCTAGCCAGCAGGACAACAAAAGGAAGACTTTCTCACTCTAAGTGCTGCAAATGATTTAACAACGGAATCTGGGCAAAGGAACTTCAGACAGCCAACAAAACCAAGAAACCAGCTATTCAACTCCCAACGTTAACACTGCTAGTAACCTCCACTGTTACGGTTCCCAATGGCCAATTGTCTGATCCTTGTGGACAAGTCAGAGACTCATTTTTTAAAAACTTTTATTCTTTTGAACTCACCTCTTTCTAATGTGTGAGTCTATGTAGCATTATTAATTCTCCATACATTTAATGATTAATAAACTGATCTTTTTAATTGAGTCAAGAAAGCCAATTCAACTGGATTCTTTTATATCATAAGTTAATTTGGGCCTGAGACACAGGTGTCCATAAAGGAGGTGTCCTTGATGAAGTAACCTTGTTGCAACCAACTGAGGAGGTGAGTAAATAAAGAGGCACCAGTACATCCATCCTCACCCAAAAACTTAACATCTTATCTGGAATTGGAGAACCTTGCCCAGGGTCTGATCAAAACATGCATTGGTTTCAAATTTTCCAAAATTTCTAGGTACCGGAAGGATTGCATTAAAACTGAAATTGCTGAAAGTAGCAAATATAACTTGTTTATTCAAGTTATATTGCAAGTATTAGTCTACAAAACACAGTTTAAATGGTTTCCACTGTATTTATACTTTTCTTAAATGAGGACACCAATAGTATGCACAATACTCCAGATGTAGTATTACCAGTGTTCTGTATGACAGAAGCATAACTTTCTTCTATCCAGAGAAACAGAAAGCAGAAAACTACAGGACAGTTAGCTTAATATTTATCATAGGGAAAATGTTAGGAATGCTTAGAGAAGTTTAAGGTAATCAGGCAGAGTCAACATAATTTTCTGTAAGGGAAATCATGTTTAACTAATTAACTGCATCTCTTTTAAAGTGACATGCTGTAGATAAAGGAGAAGCAGTGGATATTGTGAACTTGGATTTCCAAAGGCATTTGGCAAAGTGCCACTTTAAAGGTGATTATGGAAATTAAAAGCTTATGCGATATGGGGTAACCTATTGGAATGGATAGAAGATTGGCTAGATGACAAGAAACAGAAAGTAGGCATAAATGGATAATTTTCTATTTGGCCAGATGTAGTGAGTGGCATGTCAGAGGAATCAATGCTGGGGTTTCCACTTCTTACAAATTTTTAGAAATAGGCTGGACAAAGGAACAAAATTCATGGTTACTAAATTTGTCGGTGAAAGATAGGTAAGTAATTAAATTTTGAAGAAGATATATAAGAAAGCTACAAAGGTCTGGTCAATGGACTGTAATTAGGGATAACTTGAAATTGTTAATTTCAGCAATTAGAATGAAAATAAATGGGCATTTTATCTCAACAGTGAGTGCATGAACATGGATCTGGGTATACAATTGCATGTTTGCAAATTACCTGTACACTAGTACAGCAAATAGTTAGGTAAGCTAACGGAATGTTTTATTTATTACTTGAGGAAATGAAAACAAAAGCAAGGAGGTTATGCTTCTGTCGTACAAACACCAGGAATACCACATCTGGAGTACGGTGCATAGTATTGGTCTCCTCATTTAAGAAAATATACAGTGGAAGCTATTTAGACTATGCTTTATAGACTAATACTTGCAATGGAAGGTTTGTCTTTGGAAGAAACTGCACTTTATTGCATTTAGTTCTGGTCTCCATACTATCAGAAGGATGTGGATGCTTTGGAAAGGGTACAGAAAGGTTTACCAGGATGATATCTGGAATGTGGGATTTTAGGTTTGGGAAAAGACTGGGTTCATTTTCACTGAAACACAGGAGATTGATGGGCAACCTGATAGAAGTTTGCAAGATTATGAATGGGATGGATAGCATGGGAAGTATGCAGCTTTTTCCCAGGGTGGATGGCTTAATTACTAGGGGATACGTGGGGGGGCAGTTGCGAGGCAAGATTTTCACACAAAGGGTGATTGCCTGGAATGTGCTGCCAGAAGAGGTAGTGGGAGCAAACACAATAGCAGCATTCAAGAGGTACCTGAACAAATACATGAATAGGAAGGGCTTAAAGAGATACAGAGCCTGTAAGTGAAGACAGTTTTAGAATGGAAGGGCAAAATGTGTCAGTGTAGGCTTGGCGGGCTGAAGGGCCTGGTCCTGCACTGTATTGTTCTCTGTTCTTTGAAAGACATTCTAACAAGGCATTTTAAAAAGTTCAAGATAATCAGGTAACAAGGAAATGTTGGAGAGGCTAGACTTGGATACTTATATTTTCTGGAGTTCAGAAGAGAATAAAGTGACTTGACTGAATCATGCTGAGAGGTATTGACTGGTTGGATGTGATAAGGATGTTTCCTTTTGAGGGAGGATTTAGCTCTAGGGTTACTGTTCAAAAATAAGGTGTCATCCATTTCAGAGAGAGATGAGAAGAAATCTTTCTGAGAAAAGACCATGTTCTTTGAGGGAGAAAGTCTTTGAATAATTTTAAAGCAAAGATAGTTATATTTTTGACACAAAAAAACCCAAAAGAACTGTAGATGCTGGAAATATAAAAAAAATAGTAATTGTTAGAAATTCTCAGCAGGTCTGGCAACATTTATGGAGAGAAATCAGAGTTAACGTTTCAGGTCCAGTGAGGGTTCTGAAGAAGGGCCATTGGACATGAAGTGTTAACTTTGATTTCTCTTCACAGATGCCACCAGACCTACTAAGATTTTCCAGCAATTTCTGTTTTTGTTCCAGGTATATTCTTGTTAAACGAGGAGATGAAAGGTTATCGGTGCTAGGTGGGTATATGGAGAAATTAGATCGGCAATGATCTTATTGAATGGTAGAGCAGGCTCAAGGGCCTAGTGACCTACATTTGCTCCGATTCATATGTCATATGTGTAGAAATATAGAGATAAAAAATTATACTATTTCAAGCGGATTCATGGATAGTAAATTCAAATTATTTTCCTTTGAAAAAATTTCTCCTGCAGTTTCCTAACACTGCAATATTAACACATTCATAATGACTTTTCAAGCCTGTATCCCTGAGTTTCAAAGCAAACTGAAATGACACCCAAACACTACCTTTCAGTCCCAAATTTAGGTTTCAATAATTTCAGTTCAGGATTAATGGCACGCTCCTCTTTGTTCTTGGACAGAATGTAGGATGCAAAACACTTGGAAGGGTGTACATCCACCGCTGGAGAAGTTACCATTGGATCCTAAAGAACAGAATGAAAACATGTCCTGTGATAAGTACCTTTGTACATTTGGATCCATTTTGGATCCATTTTGTAATACTGATTCACTCAAGTCCTTTAACTTTGAGATTACTACCAGTGAATTTCCAAAGCATAACTCTTCCAAGGCAAGCCAAATTTAGAAGTACAGATGTTCACAAAAATTGATTCCCTGCAAGATCTGCTAAATTTAAACTTTATGGCAGCTAGTATTAGTGAGCCACAGCGTACTTCCATGTAGCTGCGGCTCACTAATACTAGCTGCCATAAAATTTAAATTTAGCAGGTCTTGCAGGGAATCAATTTTCGTGAACATGGCCGACATGGAAGTACACTGACAAAAAAAAAATCAAGGAAAACCCAAATTTCACGACCACACAGGCACGTCTTCAGAGCAAATTGTGAACTACAAGTTTTGAGTACACTGATTTAGCCCTCTTTCAGTTTTTTTGAGTGCACCAATTTAAAAAGAGCTAACACCTAAATGTTTTAAAAAAGATTAGATTAGATTACTTACAGTGTGGAAACAGGCCCTTCGGCCCAACAAGTCCACACTGACCCACCGAAGCGCAACGTACCCAGACCCATTCCCCTATATTTACCCCTTCACCTTACACTACGGGCAATTTAGCATGGCTAATTCATCTAATCTGCACATTTTTGGACTGTGGGAGGAAACCGCAGCACCTGGTTGGTTTAATATACAACTATTGCTAAGTTAAAAAGTAAACAATGACAGTTATTAGCTAAAAGACAGATGCAAAGATTGAAAGTAGTTACAGATAAATATACTTATAAAGATAAAACTAAGATCAGTCTCTGTCATTTCAAACTTGGCTCGGTAGAAGATTTTTCTTTGAAGTGAAATGATTGGAGATTTGAAGTCAAAATTCTGCACATGAAATGGTTTTTGTAGTCAAATAATTGGGGAGGTTCTGCCACAGGTGGATTGAGCATACCAGGTTTTAGAATGGAACAAAGGCTCCTTTGTTATACTTTTATGGCATTGTAGGTTCCGGTGCTTGCCAGCCTACTTCAGTACAATAGTGCTTTCGCTGGATTCCCTTCCTCCACTTCTCTGTTGAGAACCCTCTCTCATAGCCAGTGTATTTCAAAATTCTTGTTGCAATTCCATCTAAAATGGTGACTCACAGCTTGTCATATCAGTACCAAAGCAAAATGGATGCTATGTCAATTACAAATGAACCATTGCTCTACAAGGCAAAGTTAATTGTGTTGGAACTTCCTTTTAAATTTGTGTTTGGAATCTCCCAGTTCCCTGTTCTCACAGAAGTTTTGAATTTTTAAACATTTAAACGTATTGTGTTGCCATGGATTAATTAAACTATATATATTTTCCTTTGTTATCAGTTCTGAGATAATATGGTTCAACAGCCTTTGAACCCTCAATGGAACCGACAGTTGTGTGCTGCGCCTACCATCTTGAAAGGACACTTAAGACTTAAAACAAAGAACTGCAGATGTTGGAAATCTGAAACAAAAACGCAGCAAATGTGGCAGCATCTGTGGAGAGAAAGCAGGTTCAATGTTTAAGCTCCTGTGAACATTTGGGACCCTATTGGGTCCAAAACTTTGACCTTGCTTTTTCTACACAGATACTGCCAGACCTGTTGAGTTTCTCCAGCTATTTCTGTTTTGTTTCACTTGAAACTTAATTTAAAGGGATTTTCTTTACAGGTTACAGAGTTTAAAACTCTTGTGACAGATTACTCCTAAAAATCTGCAATATCAGAATTTCACTAACATGTCACAACGTTGTTTTATAAATATGTAAAGATAAAGGAAAAACAAAGCCCTTTCAAGAGAAAAGAAAAATGTGTGTACAGAAAACTTGGAACAGATCATAATGAATATTTAACATTTGTCTTCCAAACAAAATATTTTGCATGCCTGGCGAGTTTGATGGTGAACTATCAGCATTCACCTCCATTAGTTCTACAAAACATACTGCAATGTCAAGACTTAGCAAAAAGATCAAATTAACATGAAAATCCTTAAGATGCAGCCTACTACTTAGTGTACTACCTTGTTCAGTACTGGGATTTCTACCATTGACCCCCCACCCAAATGGTAGCATTCATTTACAGCAATTCCCATGATGTAATTTTACCTTATTCCATTCTCGTGTTGCTGTTAGAAACCCCATAAAAAGTCATACCTTATTTAATCAAACACAACAGCTTTTAATGGCAACATAAATCGTAACTATTGTTGAAATTCCAGCTCTGAACAAAATAATTTTATTCTTGTAGAGTGCTGTTAAATTTTACCATTATGCTTAATTGCTAGACTTTTTTTTTGAAAAATGTATTTTCAGAATATTTTACTTCTATCTTTGCCTCTTGTCTGTGTCCTAATCTTTATTTTTCCTCTCCATGAAATTTTTTTAAAAATCTTTTGATTTTAGTGAAACTCATTTCCTGTTGGTTGTCAGTAAGAATGTTTTAATGTGATCAGCTACTTGGACAGCTTAATACATGCTAAGAATCCACATTAAAGGACGTTATAATTCACTGAATTCATACATAACAATAAATATTTCCTACCCGGTCAAATAATAGATAGTCTTCTGGAATTGTATTCAAAAGCTCCTTATAAATCTCTTGGAGTTCTTCCCCATGGGACAACCCGCTGTCCAGTTCTTTTACCATTTCTGAGTCAATCTTTAAGAAAATTACAAGAAATACACTTACCTCACTTAATTCTCACTTCTTTAACAAATAAACGCAATCAATACCAACAAGAACTTTGAACAGCCTGTTATGGTTATTGAAAAATCAGAGCATTTGCACATTTCAGGTACTGTTACTGCCATATGAAAACTATTATTTTCTCCTTAATTAACGAGATTTGAGAATTCAAAGAAAAAAACAAAAATGACAGAGAAAGAGTTCATAGACCATAAGATGTAGAAGCAGAAATAGGCCTTTCAGCACAATTCAATGAGATCATAGTTCATCTAATGATCCTCAACTTTTCTTTCCTATCTTTTTCCTATTATCTTACTAACTAAAATTCTCAGTCTTAAACATGCTTCATGACCCAAACCAAAATTCTTTGTAATAAATAATTCCTCAGATTTACTATTCTCCATGAGAAGAAATTGCTCCACATCACTATTAAATGGTGACCACTTACTCTGAAATTATGCCCTTTGATCCAAGATTCTTCCACAGAGAGAAATAATCTCTCAGCATCTGCCTCATCAAGTCCTCATCAGTTTCAATGGAACATTGGAACAGGAGTAGGCCATTCAGCCCCTTGAACCTGTCCCGCCATTCAAGGGCATTATGGCTAATCTGTGGTCTACCTCCATAATCAAGCCTTTGGCCAATACTCTTTAATGCCTTTACTTAATAAAAAATAGACTACCTCATATTTAAAATTAACATCTGATCCATCATCACTGTGATTTGTGGAAGAAAGTTCCAAGCATCTACCCCTTTGTGTGTAGAAGTGGTTCCTAACATCATTCCCGAATGGTCTGGGCCTAATTCTCAGATTATTCTAGAATCCCGAACCAGTGGAAATAATCTATTCAGCCTGTTTCTTTCCTGTTAATATCATTAAGACTTTGATCAGGTTACCCCTTAACCTTTTAAATTGTAGGGGAAAAAAAGGCTTAATTTGTATAAAAAATGTAAAGCAAAAACAAAAACTGAAATTGCTGGAAAAACTCAGCATGTTTGACAGCTTCTGTGGAGAGAAATCAGAGTTAACTTTTCTGGTGTATGACTCTTCTTCAGAACCCTTCCTCAGACTCCTCAGTTCTGCGGAAGGATCACTTGACCAGAAATGTTAACTCTGATTTCTCTCCACAGATGGTCTGAGTTTTTCCAACAATTTCTAGTTTTGTTTCTTAATTTGTATAAACCTCTCCTCATAACTTAACTCCTTAAGTCCCAGCGTCATTCTTGTAAACTTACATTGTACTCCTTCCAAGACCAACATTTCCTTCCTAATGTGTGATGCCCTGATCTGTTCGAAGTTCTCCAATTGGGAGTACTATCTGGAAAGTTACCTATCAATCTTTTTTCAGTTGAAATGGATAATCTCATATTTGCTTACATTAAACTCCATCTGCCACAATTTTACCCAGTCACATAGTCTATCAATTCACTTAGTCGATCAAAAGTTTCAGTGAGGTTGCCATTCATTTGTCTAAATGAATTTGTCCAATGAATACAGAACAATTTAACCTCTCCTCATAAGAAAATACTTGGGTTCAATTTGTTAAACATATTTTGGATTGTCTCCAATGCCAAAACATCTTTCATTAAATAAGGAAGTCAAAACTGTTCACAATATTCTAGGTGTAGTGTGACTAGTGCTTTGCATAGTTTTAGCAAGACTTCCCTATCTTTCTACTCTATTTTATACCATGTACTCTATACTTTCTTTTAAATAAAGCTTAGCATTCTATTTGTCTTCTCCATTACCTGTTGAACCTGTATGCGAGCATTTAGTGATTCTTGCATGAGGACACCCAAATGTCTCTATGCAGCTTTTGTACTCTTTCTTCACTCAAATGATATTCAGCTCTTGCATTCTTCATGCCGAATTTCCCACCATATTTTCCCACATTGTATTTCATTTGCCAAGTTTTTGCCCACACAGTTAACCTGTTTATATCTTTCTGCAGACTTTTTGTGTCATCCTCACTACTTGCCTTCTTAAGTGCATATTACAGCCAAATCAAGTACAGAAGATTAATAAAGAGAAGAAAACTTAGGTTAAGATAGTAAGAAAGTAGTAAGAACAAAAATATAACTTAAAAATTGACATTTTTAAACATTTCAAAAACAAGTTATCACCTGTAGGAATGAATCTGTACCAATTTCAGTCATGCCCTTTCTGGGTTAGAGCAGTGGATTTACATTACATTAAGAATTTGCACATTGTTAATAATCTTAACTTTGTGATAAGTACAATGGGCAATTAATGTTTAAATCAAACAAGCTCTTCAAAATATCAGGGAATTATGAATAAAATGTCACTTTCACAAAGCAAGAAATGAAGTAACCAACCAGCAAACTTGAAAATCCATATACATAATTTTTCCTAAACCCTGAACTTGCTGCATGATCTGTCCATTAATTAATGCACGCTTTATTAAATCATTGTTATTTGCTCAGCAAGATCTTATTTAATTACTTAATCAAAAACAATAATAGTTTTACAATGTACAAATACCTCTCCTTCAATGTGATTGTATACAGCAGGATATAGTTGAAGATAGGTTTTGTCAATAAACATTCTGTCTGAAAGTCGAATGTCTGCTGTTCGTGCTACCATCTTTTTGGACACCCTGACGTTGACAGTGGCAGGCTGTGCATGCTCTGTTCCCTTTCGTTGTATTCGCCGCTTTAGTTTTTGTTTTTTCTCTTCCTCCTCAAGTTCCTAAAAAAGACTCTTCTGTAGATTAATTTTCATCTCAACAAATGTAAGTATTCATGAAATTTGTATTAGAGTTTAAATTTCTTTGTTTTACCCTCACTTATAGGCAGGTTATTGAATTGAATCGATTAATTTGGTTTTGGGAAGTAAATTACAAATATATCTTGGGCAAATCAGAACAAATGAACAGATCTTGTACAATTTACTCCTTCAATGTTCATGCAGGGTAAATTATTAAAAATTATCTATTCAGAAGAATAATGCATTATCTTACTCAGTTTACGTCTTCATTTTTAAATATACATCTTGTTAAAATGCTGATTGTTTGGACACAATACATAAAGTAATGCATATAGCGTAAAAAAATTAAAATAACTATTATTTTTTAACTGCATTACACATTTGTCTTGGATATTAGGATCCAGAAATAGCTATTGATACAGATGATTTAGTGATGATTAAATACTTCACAAACCACAAAGTACCAGTTGCTAGGATCATTAAAAGTGCATAGTGTATCTGGCAAGGCTTAAATTAGTTAAGGAGTGAATAGAATTAGTGATGTGTACATGTGCATTAGGGACAAGCAAAACTTTTGCACTTAACTTGGTAAAGGACAATAGTGTTGCAAAGTGGACAAAAAATGCTGGGTCAGCCAGTCATATCTTCATGGCTTGAACAAATTAAAAAATAATTATCTTTTACATGGAACATTGATTCAAATCAGCTAAGATCATAGGAATGTAATATTCTCTCTGATGGTTACAAAGGGCCAATATGATGTGCACTTAGCATTCTCAAATCTGTTTCCAGGCAGTCCAAAACTCCAACATAAAACAGATCCCAGTCTGGCACAACCATCAATTTGCCTCAAGGCTGCAACAGCAATAATTGCTCTGTGGCAGTGGTCATGCCATGAGCACCAAGCCATCCCAAATTTGATGCTGATGGTAGGTAGGAGAATTTCAAGTATCACAATGCTCTTTTGCAAACACGCGTTCATAACTAAAGTACTGGTGGCAGAAAAATGTGCTCTGACTAAAACATTGCAGCAAATCAAAGCATTTAAAAGACATACCTGCAAATGGCACACTGATCTTTCATTAAATGCATCTAACATTTGTTTCTACCAGGTAATTTGCACGTATGTACTGTTATGATTCCTTAAGAGATGGATAACTTTTGAAATTATATTTAAATTTCCAATGATTGACTGCAAGATCACACAAGAATTCAAGATTGAAGACTTTTACTGTAACAAACAAACTAAAAGCAACATTGTTCAAACGCCAGTTAACTGGGAAATTTTAGTCTAAACCATAGAAGAGAAACTCCCCATTTAACTTTCAACATAACCAAAACTCCTAAGCCCTGGATATATGTTATGCTGTCCCTTCTTTATTTTCCTGGAACCTGTCCATATTTATGCTCAGTTCCTGATGGCTTTTCTTCTCTAGCCAGCCAGCTGCTCATCTCAGGAATAACTTCAGTTTACAAAGGAGAACATTTCACTCCAGCTCAAGTTAAGGCTACCAGCCTCCTTTGAATCTTCATTAATCTAGTCTCCTCAATCTGAATGTAAACTCCCAGCCAAGATCTGCATGTTGAAACAACAAACTCATATACTTTCTTTGCTTCAGGTGCAGGACTGGCTGCCTTATTTCCTGTTCTCTGTCTCTCAGATGGCTGCAGATTTACTTATATTTGTGAAGTTCAATGATTATAGATTTCTTACAATGATGTTGTAAGAAACCCATAATCCATCATGTAATTGTGTTTTGTTGACCTCTCTGCTCTCAAAGCCTATCTCCCTGACAATGTGAATCACATATCCTGGTAGAAATAATAATAGGCCATTTTCTTAACACCAAACTCATTCTCTCTTGGAATTAAACTTACAGCTGAAATCATACTTGTTTTTAAAACCTGACAAATTTTACACTTGCCTGTGAGTCTTGCAGACTAACCATTTTCCAACTAACTTTACTAATCTTCTCATTGCCTACAGGTGTGGACATCTTGCACCTTCTTCACACTAAGTCAACCAGGGCACTACTAGCTCATAGAAAGAAGGCGACTGTTAGTTGTTGAGTAGAATTCAGGGACTCCTTCATCCTTCCATCTTACCTTAAATTAAAGAGGCAGTTCCAACAACAAAACAATCTTACAAACATTTATTCATAACAGTACCATCAGTATTTTCTCTTGCGTGTATTTTTTAATTTCCTGAGTATGATCATATGTGAGTGCTTGAATCAGGGGAGGAAGACTTGTTTCAGGATCACTATCTTCTTCACCTGGAGTGGAAGTTTCCAACAGCCTGTATGAAGACAGTAAATATGTGACACAAATTATATTCATTGACGATAAAAATTAAAATGTTGATATTAGAGACATTATATTGGATCTCCTCATTTTTTGTTGACCCGATTACACCATCCTATGAAAGATATGGCAAGGATGTCTTCCCCAGTGCAAATGCAAAATGGGGTTTTTGGTGATGTCAGGTCACTAATTCCCATTGTTTTCTCTGGTCTATGAAACGTGTCTCTCAAACAAAAACATTGATCCAGGTCCAACAATGGCACAGATCAAATGTTGGAGAAGGACAGAATATTTAATCTTCATCCAGACAGAGGTGAAAGTGGTAGAAAGCTAAGAGAGAACATAATCCCAGGCTGAGGGGAAAAATGTTGGTCAGTGGAGAAATAAAGGCTAAGACCCCAACAACATCTCAGGCATGACCCCGAAAGACTTACACTCCATACCTAGCTCTGCCCCTTCCCAACCTGCTCCCATATAGTCATAACAAATGCAAGTACCTTACAAACTGTAAACGTACCCTGGAATGCCA
Source organism: Chiloscyllium punctatum (assembly GCF_047496795.1). NCBI lineage: Eukaryota > Metazoa > Chordata > Chondrichthyes > Orectolobiformes > Hemiscylliidae > Chiloscyllium > Chiloscyllium punctatum. The sequence continues at coordinate 24,797,619 of NC_092782.1, read as the reverse complement.
TATTCACAAAAATCCCATCCACCTAATAACGACATCATCAGTCAAACAAGATGTGACAATACCATAGCATTAAGAATATAGACAGGGTGGTTAAAAGGGTGTTTGACGTGCTTTCCTTTATTGCTCAGTCCTTTGAATATAGGAATTAGGAAATCATGTTGACTTGTACAGGACATTGGTGGAGCCTTTTCTGGATTACGATGTATAAAAGAAAATTATTAAGCTGCAGAGGGTTCAGAAGAGATTTACCAGGATGTTGCTGGGCATGGAAGATTTAAGTAACGAAGAAAGACTGAATAGACTTGGAGTTTTTTCACTGGAGCATAGGAGGTTGAGAGGCAATGTGATAGAAGTTTATAAAATAATGAGAGGTATAGATGGTATTTGTCTTTTCCCTAGGATCAGGATTTCATGATGAGGGGACACAATTTTAAGCTGAGAGGAGAGAGATTTTAAAAATGACATGAGAGCCAAAGTTTTTTACACAGAGAATTCACGTGTAGAATGAACTTCCCGAGGAAGTGGTGAATGTAGGTTCAATTACAACGTCTGGCTTGGAAGGGTATGGGCCAGAAGCAAGCAGGTGGGATTAATTTAGTTTGGGATCATGTGCAGCATAGATTGGTTGGACTGAAGGGTCTGTTTCCATGCTTTCTGAGTCTATGAAATGTATTTTGTCTTGGTTTCTTTTTATGAAGAAAGGATGAGACAGAATTGACTCGTGATCAGCTCAAAGCTAGTTAAGTAAACAGATTGTGAGGCCTTGGGCATTTTCTAAAATTGGATCAATAAAAGCAGCTTGAATGGGTGAAGTCAAGCTCCCGCAGAACCAGGATTTTTAGTTTTATCTTTCTGCAGTTGCTGGGGTCTTGAAGCTAGATGTGGACACTCTTATTGCTCTCTCGGTTACAGATGAAAGCTGGGGTTCACTTCTGGCTGCTAGAATAGCATGGCAGACAATCATTTTACTGAATTTGCCTTGTGTTTTTGGGATGCTACTATATTGGAACAGTTAATTAGTAATAGTTAATACGTAATTTTGTTAAGCATTTCAATTGAGTCACAGTAAAGCTGAATCTTTTATTTTTATCTGCATTTTAGCTATGGTGTACAAATAAAGTATGTTTTGCTTAAAGTCGAGGAGTTTGACCAATCAAATTGTGTCTAGAATGCTACGTGTTCAAATGAATCACACAGTTCAAGAGTGGGTAGGTGGCAATATTCAAATCTGTCCAACCATAGGGGGCAAGGCTAATTGCAAGGTTCCTAATAGGATTCTTTGGGGATCACTGAAGAAGAGTTCAAAGAAGACACACTTATGTTAAGGAGACAAAGAGTAGTCTCTGAAGTAAATCCACAGAGGCCGTATCCATCACCAAATAACCATTTACTTACACATAAACAGTCCTTGAGTTACTATGTGTTACTACCTCATTCAGAGTTAGCTCCCAGTGTCTCTCTCATGCCCCTTTTTATCTGTCAGCCAGGGCTCCCTGATTGGACTACATTAACAGCCCAATCTAGGAACTCATATTCTATCAGCTCCAGGAAAACATAGAAAAGTTCTAGATTGAAAAGCTGTCAGCGAAAAGCTGGAGCTGTGCCTATGCTATGCCTGTAATTAAGTACTGGAGTCAGGTTTTCAGGGTCCAGTGGAGTAGTGAACCAGAACAAGAGTTGTTAGTGAGATAATCATGATGGACAAACTCTTGAAATGGAGTTTCAAGCCCAGATCAGCAAACATGAAGAATTACAATCCCTTATGAAGTTTAATGAGACCTATGGCCCCCAACTTAGAACATAGAACATAGAACATAGAAGAATACAGCGCAGTACAGGCCCTTCAGCCCTCGATGTTGCGCCGATCAAAGCCCACCTAACCTACACTAACCCACTATCCTCCATATACCTATCCAATGCCCGCTTAAATACCCATAAAGAGGGAGAGTCCACTACTGCTACTGGCAGGGCATTCCATGAACTTACGACTCGCTGAGTGAAGAACCTACCCCTAACATCAGTCCTATATCTACCCCCCCTTAATTTAAAGCTATGCCCCCTTGTAATAGCTGACTCCATACATGGAAAAAGGTTCTCACTGTCAACCCTATCTAACCCCCTAATCATCTTGTACACCTCTATCAAATCACCCCTAAACCTTCTTTTCTCCAATGAAAACAACCCCAAGTGCCTCAGCCTTTCCTCATAGGATCTTCCTACCATACCAGGCAACATCCTGGTAAACTTCCTCTGCACCCACATCCTTCCTATAGTATGGCGACCAAAACTGCACACAATATTCCAGATGCGGCCGCACCAGAGTCTTATACAACTGCAGCATGACCTCAGGACTCCGGAACTCAATCCCTCTACCAATAAAAGCCAGTACGCCATATGCCTTCTTCACTGCACTATTTACCTGGGTGGCAACTTTCAGAGATCTGTGTACATGGACACCAAGATCCCTCTGCTCTTCCACACTACCAAGTAGTCTACCATTAGCCCAGTACCCCATCTTTTTATTACTCTTACCAAAGTGAATCACTTCACACTTAGCTACATTGAACTCCATTTGCCACCTTTCTGCCCAGCTCTGCAGCTTCTCTATATCCCGCTGTAACCTGCCATATCCTTCCTCACTGTCTACAACTCCTCCGACTTTCGTATCATCCGCAAACTTGCTCACCCAACCTTCTAACCCTTCCTCCAGGTCATTTATAAAAATGACAAACAGCAATGGTCCCAAAACAGATCCTTGCGGAACACCGCTAGTGACGGCACTCCAAGATGAACCTTTGCCATCAACTACTACCCTCTGTCTTCTTCCAGAGAGCCAATTCCTAATCCAAACCTCCAACTCACCCTCAATGCCATATCTCTGTATTTTCTGCAGTAGCCTACCATGGGGGACCTTATCAAACGCCTTACTAAAATCCATATATACCACATCTACCGCTTTCCCCTCATCTACCTCCTTTGTCACCTTCTCAAAGAATTCAATAAGGTTTGTGAGGCACGACCTGCCCTTCACAAAACCATGCTGACTATCCTTGATCACATTATTCTTATCCAGATGTGCATAAATCCTATCCCTTACAATTCTCTCTAAGACTTTGCCCACAACAGAAGTGAGACTCACTGGCCTATAGTTACTAGGATTATCCCTACTCCCCTTCTTGAACAAGGGAACCACGTTTGCTAGCCTCCAGTCCTCTGGCACTACTCCTGTCGACAAAGAGGACACAAAAATCAAGGCCAATGGCTCTGCAATCTCCTCCCTTGCTTCCCAGAGAATCCTAGGATAAATGCCATCAGGCCCAGGGGACTTATCTATTTTCACCCTTGCCAGAATTTCCAACACCTCTTCTCTACATATCTCAAAGCCATCCATTCTACTTATTCGTGCCTCAGTATTCATATCGACAACAATGTCCTGTTCCTGAGTGAATACTGACAAAAAGTATTCATTCAGCGCCTCCCCAATCTCTTCAGCCTCCACACGCAACTTCCCATTACTATCCTTGATTGGACCTATTCCTTCCCTAGTCATTCTTTTATTCCTAACATACCTATAGAAAGCCTTAGGGTTTTCCCTAATCCTACCAACTAAGGACCTTTCATGTCCCCTCCTTGCTGCTCTTAGCTCTCTCTTCAGGTCCTTCCGGGCTACCTTATAACTCTCAATTGCCCCTATTGAACCTTCACGCCTCATCTTTACAAAGGCCGCCCTCTTCCATTTAACAAGGGATTCCAACTCCTTATTAAACCACGGCTCCCTCACACGACCCTTTCCTCCCTGCCTGATAGGTACGTACTTATCAACGACACTCAATAGTTGCTCCTTGAACAAGTTCCACATATCAATTACGCTCTTGCCTTGGAATCTACTTTTCCAATCCACACATCCTAAATCATGCCTCAACGCATCATAATTTCCCTGCCCCCAGCTATAACTCTTGCCCTGTAGTACACACTTATCCCTCTCCATCACTAGAGTAAAAATCACCGAATTGTGGTCACTGTCCCCAAAGTGCTCACCTACCTCTAGTTCTAATACCTGGCCTGGTTCGTTACCCAGAACCAAATCCAGTATGGCCTCACCTCTTGTTGGCTTATCTACATATTGTGTCAGGAAACTCTCCTGCACACATTGCACAAACACTGACCCATCTAACGAACTTGAGCTATAGCTTTCCCAATCAATATCAGGAAAGTTAAAGTCTCCCATAACAATCACCCTATTACTGTCACTCTTCTCCTGAATCATCTTCGCAATCCTTTCTTCAACGATTCTAGGACTATTAGGAGGCCTGTAAAAGACTCCTAACAGGGTGACCTCACCTCTCCTATTCCTAACCTCAACCCAAACTACCTCAGATGGCAAATCTTCGTCCATCTTCCTTTCCACCGCTGTAATACTATCTTTGACAAGCAACTTGGTGAAGGCTTGCCCAGAGGAGCACAGCCAGAGACAAGTTTGTAGGACCATGAGAGGCTCAGCTATACAGGAGAAAAGGAAGAAGAAAGGAAAAGCAATAACAGTCAGTGATTCATTAATTAGGGGAATATTAGATGTTTCTGCAGCTATAGACATCACTCCAGTACAGTATGTTGCCTCCCTGGTATCAGAATCAAGGATCACAGATTGGCTTTATGGAGATGAGGAATAACCAGATGGTCCACATTGGTAACAATGTATTAGGTAAGAAGTGTGATGTTGGCCTGCAGACAGAACTTCAGAAGCAAGCTACTGAAAACAGGCAGCAGCAAAACTTCAAAAGTAATAATTCGAGAATAAAGCAGATAAATGCATAGTTGTAAAGCTGATGCAGGAGGAAGGGATTTAGAATGGACACTGGCAGTAAAGATATTGACTTCTGCACAAACCAGATGCATTGCAGCTAAACAGAGCATGGAGTGAATGCTTCTGGGCATTTGGCTAGTGCTGCTGGATACTTTAAGCTAACTCTGCAGGGTCTGAGACCAGGAAATAATATCAGGGAGGAGTATCAGGGTGCACAAAATACTAAGAGAAACAGGCAGCAGTAGAATAGACAATAGTAACATAACTGATGAAGTCTGAGTAAGGGAGAAAAAAATGAAATCTAAATCAGGCTAATATTGTAGGCATGTGAATGCACAGAATATAGTAAACATAATTTATTACCTGCAGGCATAGATTATCATGTGGACTTAGAACGTTGTGATGATAACATCGACTTGACTGAAGGAATGTCAAGTCTGGATGTTAAAAAATTCTGCGGACAAGATATTCAGAAAAAATTGGAAATAAAGAAAAGGAGGAGGTTGCAGTATTGGCTAAGGAGAGCTTTGCAGTGCTGGACAATGATGTCCCAGAGGGTTCAAGGACAGAATCAATTGGCTAAAGTATATAAAAAGTGTGCAATTACATTGCTCAACATACAGACAACCATCTATTAGGAATGTTGTAGAGGAACAAAAGTGCAGAAAAATTACATAAGTGGAAATATTTTAGAGTAGTTCTAATAGAGGATTTGAAACTACTGCAAAACAGATGGGGATAGTCGTAGTGTAAAAGGAAGAGTGGGGGGAGTGTTCATAGATTGTATTCAGGAGAATTCTCTATAGCAGTTCAACAAGAAAAGCAGGCACTGATGGATCAAAGTTCTTGGAAATTTGATTAGTTACGCACATGAAGTAGTAGTGGGGGCAGCACTCAACAGACAATGCTTATAAGGTCTTGGCCAATGGTCAGTGCCAAATCCAGAATAATGAAAATAAACTGGGAGAGCCAATTTCAATGGCACAAGAATGGAGCTAGGCTGGATCAACTGGAACCAAAGGTTGGTGGGTAAAACTGTAGCTGAAAAATGGGCTGCCTTCCTAAACAAAGAAACAGTTGAGGCAAAGTCAAGGAATACTCCCTCAAAAAGGAAAGATCAGGTAAAGAAATACTAATCTCCCTGGATAAGAAATTGATAAAGAAGAAAAGTCTGCTTACGATGCGTCACTTCAAAAATATAATTGAGAATCAAACTGAATACAAACATTTCTTAGGGGAGGTTTGAAAAAAAAACAACAGAAACAAAGAGAGATCATGAGTAGAGATTAACAGGGGACCCTACAGCCTAGTCTGCACCAAGCTCTCAGGCTCTGGGCTGCATCAAGGCCCTGTAGGGGGTATGGTCAATTTTATCATGCCTTGATAAACTCCAAAGAATTAATATGTTTCACATTTTTCAAGTTTTTGCCAAATATCTGAGACTATAATAACATTATAGGATTTAATAATATTTTGGCAAGGAAAGTTAAATAACTTTTTTTAAATTCTAAAATGCTCATCATTCACCTTTGGGTCTTTTCAACAGATGGAATGTCATAACAGAACATGGCAGGCTGAAGCACGTAAAAAGCTTTGACTTCATTGTGCTTCACATAATTATTCATAAAACAATTTTATAGTTTCATAACTAATACAAAAAAAGGATAATTTATAAAATACATATCAATAGTGAATGTTATTCAGGAACTAAAGCAAATGAAACAGATGTTCTAATTAGGTCGTTTTGAATTACCAATCCAACCCCACTCTGTAGCAAACTTAAATAAGCTGTCCCAGCAGCAGCCTCAATAACACAAGCTAACCAAAACCTTATAACATACATAGGGTTCTGAAGTGATTTTAGTGACCTAGTGAGCAGTGCACAGCCTGTTAGGGAAGAAGTAGAGACTCAAAGTTATGTTTTAAACTGATCTTATTGGGGCCAGGAAGAGGCACAATAGTATAGCTCCAGCCATATCTGGCCTTGAACTGCTTCACACAACTGTCCATGTTGACTCCCTGTATTGCACACTCTACCATCAATGTTTCCACTTGCTGGTGTGTAGTTTCTCATCATTGACAGCCAGCAATCATCTGTCATCTGCTTGATGAAGATCAGTGCAAAGCAAATTCAGTTAATCATTATTGAGGCCTGGAGTTCAGTGGAGTTGGGCTGGGGAGGAGTGAAGCCTGAGGATCAGGAGATCTTGTGAGGGAAGAATCAGAGGCAAGAGGAAGAATCAGAGGCAAGGGAAAGGGAGGTATGTGTTTGTTGGTGTCGGGGAGGGGGTCGACATCATGGAATCCCCACATTGTGGAAGCAGGCTATTCAGCCCATTGACTCAACCTTTTGAAGAGCATCCCACCCAGATCCAGCCTCGTATGCTACCCACCATCACCTCCCCCACTCCACCCTGCCAAACCCTGCATTTTCCATGGCTCACCTACCTAATCTGCACACCCCTGGACCCTATGGGACAATGTAGGAGGGCTAATCCTCCAACATGCATAGAACGGTGGGAGGAAACCAGAGCACCCAGAGGAAACCCATAAGACACAGGGAGAACATGCAAAGTCCACACAGACAGTCACCCAAGGCCGGAATTGAACCTAGGTCCTGGCGCTGTGATGCAGCAGTGCTAATCACTGAGCTACTGGAGAAGTGGAGTGGAACCCATGAGAAGGAGACTGAAGTCCAAAGAGGACTTTTGATAAGGGTGAAAGTGTTTTTTGGGACAGAGGAAGATGGACACTTGATGCATTTTGCAGGCTCCCTGTCTGCCAATTCCACTTCCAAATCTTTTTTCTATATATGAGATTAAATGTTCTATTTTTCCTCCCTAAAAGAAGTGAACTGCTTCAGCATATAACTTCGAGTACCAGAACCCTTCAACGTCCTCACCCAAGTCCCATTCTATGTTCACAAGAGTAAACTTGAGTATCAAGATATTCAGTGTTGGACCGTTTAACAAATGGCCAACTAACCTCTCCCAGAGATCCTTCTTAAATAACAGCAGCAATATGTGTGTTGGAGCCTTGTTAATTTTGTGGTTAAGCTTCAGCAAATAATGTGTTCAATATTAAAAGATTAATTAGAAAAAACATGATTCATCAATGCAACTTGCTATTTTTAAGGACTTATTTGATAGTTAAAGGTCAGACAGGTATTGTATATATAACATAAATTTGCTGATAGCTGAAATAAACTGAGGATAATACATACGAATCCTGGTGATGAGTTATAGATTAGAAGAGTCCGTGCTTTTAAAGTGTTTTGCATTTTGCTGAAGGAATGTGTGTGTGCTTATATAAGTGTTATGAGCTCTTATATAAATATCATACAGTTAACTGAATGGTATATAGGTAGTGAGCAGCCTGACAAGCTGGCCTGAGATCAAAGATTGCGAGGTCCAAGAGATAAGCCTTTTTCCAGGGAGACACAAGCAAGTCTTAATAAGCAATTAATCAAACTAGCTATGTGAAAGATAATATGTTTGTGATGTTTGACAGTGGTCATTTGCAGAAGAATAGACTGTGTAAAAGTGCACAGCTGATCTGTATGGAGATGTTGTGAAGTTAGCTAGCTCAGCAGGAGGTTGTCTGATCTCACTAGGTGAAGGTTGGGACAAAGCAGGCTGATCACATGTTTTTTTGTGACCTTCACACAAGTCCATGTAAATGAGATCACTTGACGGGTAAGATTATTGCAGCAGTTTTAAAGTGTACTTTGATTTAATAAACAAAATTTGGTTTAAAAAAATATCCCATAATCCTACTGTACTGTACAGCTGCTCTCTCATAAGGCAGAGAGAGAGAGAGAGAGGGGAGGGGAGTGGTATTGGTTCAACATCAGGGTTACCACACCTCAGACAAAGGGAAAGATTGAGGAGAGTTCTTTATGATAACCTTGGCTGGAACAGGAATTGAACCCAACTGTTGGCATCACTTTGCATTGCAAATGTGTCAGCCAGCCAACTGAGATAGCCATTAACATTAGGGATATGTTATTTTTAAAACTGCTTTGGCTTACTGATGTACAGAACAACCTCGGTCATCCAAACATCAGTTATCCGAATTTCGGATTATCTGAGCAAGATCTCAAAGTCCCATAAAAACACTATTCATTATCTGAACAATAAAGTCATCCAAACAAAATACTCCCCGCCCATTTCATTCAGATAATCAAGGCTGTTTTGTACATAGTAAATCTGGCGGACTACAAAAAAAGGGAATAAAAGTCTCCAATATTGCTGAGTAGGGCAAATTAGTCAATATAGTAGTGCTTACTTCTGGAGATCATCAGTAATTGATGAATATTTTTGATTATTTGTTTCAGATTTTGGGACTTTATCGAAGCTCTGCAAACCTGACGTATATCCATTGGCACCAAGATCCTCTGCAAAAGATGTTCCTGTTCTGAGATTTGGATTTGGTTGCAAACTCTGAAATATAAAAAGTGTACGTTGTGAATTACCCTATTTCTAATTGCTCCCATTTACCTACATTTTCTCTCTGCATATGGTCAAATTAACGGAAGTGATAAGCCTCTCACTATGAGACATTAATATGACATATTTAACTGCTACATTAGAATTTCTAAATCCCAGAAACAACAGGTCAAAACTCTTATAGAGTCATGCAGCATGGAAATAGAGCATTCAGCCCAACCAGTCTATGATGAACATAATCCCAAATTAAACTAGTCCCACCTGTCTGTTCCTGGCCCATATCCCTCCAAATCTTTTCTTTTCATGTACTTATCCAAGTGTTTCTCACCAAAACAAGCCAATTCTGTACCAGTTTTAAACCCCTGACATTTCACTGATTTCAATGATTCCAGAACTAAAAATAGCTGTGAATATGATTTAAATAGCTTCCCATAATGAATGTACCTTTAGATTTCTATGTTGCTCTTGCTGTAGTTCATTTTGCTCCTTTGAAAGATTAGAGGTTCGTACAGCAGCAACTATCAACAGGAGACAATATTAAACATGGTTAGATATTTGTAAAGCATTGAATCCCTACAGTGTGGAAGCAGGCCTTTTGGCCCATTGAGTCCACACCAATCCTTCAAAGTGCATCCCACCTAGACCCAGCCCCCAACCCCTGTAACCCGACATTTCCCATGGTTAACCACCTGGCTTGCACATCTATGGACACTGTGGACAATTTAGCATGGCCGATCCACCTAATCTGCACAATTTTGGACTGTGGGAGGAAACCAAAGCACCCCGAGGGAACCTACGGAGATACAAGGAGAATGTGCAAAGTCTACATGTACAGTCAGCTGAGGGTGGATTTGAACCCATGTCCCTGATGTTGTGAGGCTGCAGTGCTAACCACTGAACCAACATGCCATCCATGATGAACTATGCCTAGGCAGGGTGAAGCCAGAGGAAACTCGGTTGGAGGTCCGTAGTTGTCCTGATGTGCAAATCAGCAGTTCGACTTTGGTTTGGGGCGAAAGACTAATTGAAAGATAGTGCTTGAAAAATATTTCATCAACAGTCTGTTAGATCAGTCAGGCAATGAAGAATAGCTGAGATTTTTTTTAGCAGTTAAGATGTCCTATACCAGGACCAATTAGCAGGATGTGCAATTTCAGTATGGCCAGCATTTTACCAGCAGTAACCAGAAACCATTGTCCAATTAGGGCAGCAACCTGCCTCACAAAGCTACCAGCTGCAAGATGAAGAAAATAGTACTTCCATAATGATGCGTATTAAAAGACCAGGTATGTTTAGTGTAAGGAGACAGGGAGGCAGGCCCTCATGATCAGGGTCAGGATTTTAAATTCACCATCAAACAGCTGGGCCAGGCACATTCATGGTCTATGAAAGAGCTATAAAGAGGAACCATTCCACCCTGAGAACCTACTGGGAGAGAGTTTATGAGGGTAATTTAGTTGATGTACTGTAAGTGCATTTCAAAAAGACATTTTTAAAAATGGCATGTAATAAGCTTGCCAAGGAAATGACGCCCATGCAATAAAAAAAGCCAGGGGCAGCATGGATACAAATGTGGAAACAGACCATGTTGTTTTTGAACAAAAGGAAAAGTAAAGAAAAATGAATGGTGTAGACGTGAGCATACAGGACCTAATTTCAAAACCAAAACCTTAGAATATTGTTAATTATTTACATTGTCAACAGTTTGGAAATGAATGGGCTCCTGAAAGAAATAAAACCACATATCGCTAGGGATCAAGAGGGAAATGGGAGGGTTTGGATTGCTCCACTGGGAACCGGCATGGACTCAATGGGCTAAACAACCTTTTACTATTGTTGTCTGTGACTCCGATTCTGACTCTCATTACACTCCCTCATAAGGCAGAGTTGGGTACTGCAGATGCTAGAGATTAGAATCAAGATTAGAGTGGTGCTGGAAAAGCATAGCGGGTCAGGCAGCATCCGAGGGGCAGGAAAATCGACGTTTCGGGCAAAAGCTCTTCATCAGGAATTAATCACTCTTTAACTTTTAATTTATTTCTACAAAAATTATGTCTTCTCTACTTGGCGGTTTCCCTTTGGGTGACCAATACAGGTGATCCCTGATTCATGATCATCCAACTTACAAACAAAATCCCATATTAATATTAGTTTTAAGGATCCAACATGCAAATATTTGTTTGTACTTACAAATGACTATTTTGTATTGCATTGTATTGTTTTCCAACTTCTGGACAAAACAATTTATGAATGTACAGGAATGGAACCCATTCGTAAGCGGGAGACCGCCGTATTAAAATATTGTGTGTGCAATCCTCATAATGCTGATCATAGCACAGCTGTTAGAATGGAAGCACACTATATCACCACGTGAATTTAAACATCATTTTAAAAATACTTAGGCAGAATGATTGCTAATTGTATACTCATTGGATTTAATTATATCCAGTGGTGGACATATGGGCTTTCACTTGAGCAGATATAAAGTTCACAAACTACAATGGTAGATGAGGTAATGGAGATTTGGTGGCAGCATTGTTATAATGTTTCAGTCTGTAAATAAATATTAGACTAAAAAAAGATTGCCTCCTGTACTATCCAACAGGCTTTCTGGAATTTAAAACTAATCAAAATTCAGAAGAGTTGGGATAAAGATTAGAGTTAGAAAACAGCAATGGCACAGTTTTTGTGCTCAAGGATTTGCCACTGACCTCAAGAAAAGCTGACCACAAAACTTTAGTGATCTTTCCAGTGTGATGTCCCCCTTTCTGATAACAATTGAAATCTTGAGCCAAGACGCAGGGGATAGAACAAAAGCCAGCAGCAGTGGTTTTAGCAAGCAAGTAAGAAACCATTCACGTTGAGGTATTTGCACATGCAAACCAGTGAGTTAAATACATCTATATACATCTTATTTAATTTCTTGTGAAATAAATGATTATCATTGGACTACGGTAAGATTCCCAATCCTGATGGTTTCCCAATTATTATCATAGCAAATTTGAGCCATTGCTAAATGCTTACTTTCCATTTGCCTATGATCAACGGATGATTCAACTTGATGGGGGAACATATTATAAATTTGCGCTTTGTTCAGCTCTGGCATATTTTCATCGATCTGTTAAAAAAAATTATACCCATGTTGGAAGAAAATGGAGAATTCACCTTATATTTAGTTGAACAAAGATATACATTCATATTCTAATAAATGACTAACCTCTTGAAGATCTGTTTCTATAGTTTGCTCTTGCGGTGGTGGTATTTTCTTAGGTCGGCTGAGGTTGAAAAGCTGTTTCATTGAAAAGTTGGCTTCAGGAGACATTGATTTACTAACCATATGCTTATATCTTCTGAAATATTCAATTTTAGAATCTTCACCAACATCATCTATTAATTTGCGTGAAGCCTTGATTTCTCTAGATATCCAACGCTTTATAGTTGGTAAATTCAAACTTTAAAAAAAACATAAAAATACAGTTGAAAACAAACTAAAATCTACTATTTAAATCATTATTTCAATTATGTCAGACTTCTTCTCCTCTCTATAATTTTCTCATTATTCTGATCTGAGCCCATATTTTCAAAATATCAATATATCAAATTCAGTATACAGTAATATATGTAACTAGCAAAGTAATCCCAGTTTCTAGATTGGCAGAAAATCACATGCTGGTTCATTAAATCTTTCATCTAATGATTAGTGCTGCCAGTAACTAGTCTGAATTACAAGTGATTCATGTATCTAGCAGACTGACAACTTAACATTCTGAGAAGTAATTTTGCAAGATCTGTAATTGTACAGATTATAAACCAGTGGGGGAAGAAGGTTTATTAGCAGAGAACTGGCTGAAGGAGAACAAAAAAGATGAACAGATGGGAATTAAACAATAAATACAAGCATCTCTGATGTGAAAAGGAGAAATTCTTCTTACTCACTAAAGTACGTTATGCAGTTTCTGAATTACAGCAGTATTTCTCCCTCCCTGCACTTCTTCAATCTTCCATATTTGTTTATCAGATCCTCTATATTCCATCAACTGCCAATGTATTTAAGCTACCACACACCTTAAAAAATTATAACTCAAGCATCTTGAGTGAATGTTGCAAACAGCCAAACAGTTAGCACACAGTTGCCATGCAAATATGATCAATAAAATTAGAGGAGGAGGAAAGGAAAGGAAAAAAATGTACAGCATGAGTGTTTGAGATACTCATCTTCAGAAACATTAGCACCTCAACAATGATATAGCACAGACCTTTGCACACACTTACCTTATAAATGGTTTCCATCACTTGTGAAAGGCAAAAGCATAAATAGTAATGTTTCTAATTAATATTAAACAGATAACTAAGATTATCTTCAAACAAGCTCTGAGCTAAGATCATTTATTCAACACTCTAGTCACCAAAACCAAGGGAGACATCAAAGCACTTAGAAATTGGTGTCGAGAAGAGTGACAGGGCTCATTCTTGTTGACAATAAATTAAGTTACAAAGAAAGTTTGGAGAAATCTGGGTTTCTCTTCTTGAAAGAGAAGGAAGTACCTGAGGCACGATTTTACAGAAACATAGAATATAGTTAAAGGAATGTGAAAAGCAAATTTAAAATAATTAATTTTAGATTATGAATGGGGCAAAGGGGACAATGGTTCAGAATAGTACATTGTAAATTTAGCATTGGTATCAGAAAGGTCTTCATTAAAAAAAAGCCATGACGTGGAGGTGCCAGCGTTGAACTGAGGTGGACAAAGTTAAAAATTACACAACACCAGGTTATGGTCCAACAGGTTTATTTAGAAGTACAAGCTTTTGGAGTGCTGCTCCTTCATCAGGTAGCTGTGCAGCAGGATTATAAGACACAGATTTTATAGCAAAAGATCATGCATGCAACTGATACGATATATTGAACAAACCTAGATTGCTGTTAAGTCTTTGATCTTTTACAATGGTTTGCAGGTTTCAGTTCATTAATATGAAAATCCCACAGCTTCTCTCAAATCAGATTCTCGAGATAACTTAAGGTTTTATAAAAGGAAAGGGGACCTCTCAGCTCAGACAATGCTTTTCAGGTGTGAGGTTAGAGTCTGTCTGTAACTCAATCTTGAGTCAGATTGGTTCTATTTCCAAAGTAGGAATTTATGAAATGTTACATGGATTGACTTGCCTGCTTTTTGAGCAAAATAGAATGTGTCTGCAATCACTATTCTGCAAATGCAAATTTACCCCATTGACGTATATGTGTGTATGCATGCATGTGAGGGAGAGAGAGACAGAGAGAGAGAGAGTGTGTAAGTGCATATGACTGTGTGCATGTGAGAGTGTGTGTTTGAATGTGTGCGTCTCTTGGAGGTGTATGTGTGTGTGTCTGAGAGAGTGTGCATGAGTGTGTGAACATGCAAGAGTGTGCATGTACTTGTGTGAGTATGTCTCTCAGGAGAGACACAGGATGTGACTGATAGGGTACCCTTCATTGTCCAGTACTTTCCAGGAATGGAGAAATTACATCATATTATTCGCAGCCTGCAACACATTATCGGTGAGGATGAGTACCTCACCAAGACCTTCCCATGCCTCCACTTCTCACCTGTGAACAACCGCCAGACCACTGTTTATAGCAAACTGCCCAGCCTTCAGGACAACATCGATCACAACACTGTACAACCCTGTCATGGCAACCACTGCAAGACGTGTCAGAGTGTCGACACAAATACCTCTAACACACGAAGGGACACCACCCACCATGTGTGCAGCAGATACTCATTTGACTCGGTCAACATTATCTACCTCATAACCTGCAGTCAAGGTTGCCCTGGGACATGGTACACTGGTGAGACCAAGCAGACGTGACGACAACAGATGAATGGACACCGCGCAACAATCGCCAGTCAGGGATGTTCCTCAGTGGTCAGGGATATTCAGCCTCTGATCTTTGGGTGACTGTCCTCCAAGGCAGACTTCAGGATATGCAACAACACAGAATAGCCAAGCAAAGGCTGATAGCCAAGTTCTGTACCAATGATGATGGCCTCAACCGGAACCATGGGTTCATGTCACAGTACAGGTGATCCCACTGCATTATACACTCTCACATGCACACTCTTACATATTCACACACTCGCACAGACTCTCTCTCATACACATGTTCTCTCTCAGACACACACACATACACCCTCCGAGAGGCATGCACATGCCTCTCTCTCTCTCGCTCTCTCTCTCTCTCTGTCGCTCCCTCCCTCCCTCACATGCATGCATACACACACATAAGTCTATGGGACGAATTTGCACTTACAGAATTGTGATTGCACATACATTTTATTTTGGTCAAAAAGTACACAATCCACAGGCAGTCAATCCGTGTAACATTTTAAATATTCCTACTTTGGAAATAAAATCAGTCCGACTCAAGATTGGGTTACAGACAGACTCTAACCTCATACCTTAAAAGCATTGTCTGAGCTGAGATGTCCCCTTTTCTTTTATAAAACCTTAAGTTATGTTGAAAATCTGATTTGAAAGAAGTTGTGTGATTTACATATTAATGAACCGAAGCCTGGAAACCATTCTAAAAGATGAAAGACTAAATTTTTCAATATATCGTATCAGTTGCATGCATGACATTGTGATCTTTTGCTATAAATTCTGTGCCTTATGATCCTGCTGCACAGCTACTTGATGAAGGAGCAGCACTCCAAAAGCTAGTACTTCTAAGTAAACCTGTTGGACTACAACTTGGTGTTGTGTGATTTTTAGCTCCATAAAAAAGCATAATCAACATTTAATATTGAGTTTCAAAGTGGGTCATCAAGCTAATAATCTTGAAATCATTTTTAAAAACAATTAGATAGGACAATAAATGAAATGAATAGATCAATTATGATGATACAAATATGAGCTGTTTCACCCTAATCTGTAACATTGTATCAACTTAATTATTTGTTTTTGATTTGTAGAAATTGAACGTAAATAACTGCCAGCCATCATAAATTGTTAATTGTATTATAACAAAATGTTTTGCAATTTTCATATCTTATTATGAATTTACTAGTTATGCAAACTTTTGTTCCATTGTGTTCGCAAATTATTTTGTATAGTCTGACTTCATGTAACAACCTTATGTAACAAAGCAGAAAGGAATATAAAGAGGAGCATTAAAACAATAAAACTTTGCTTATTTAAGTTGAAAAACTTACTACTTAGTGCAGTCAACTGTGAGCTGAGCCTTCAGTCTACTAAGGTTAGCTTCATCAGTGAAAATGGAGCGCTGTCTCACTACATCCACCATTTGAAGATAGTGAAGGAATAACTGTTCACAGACTGTGATGATATGTGTAGTAATTCGTCGGCTGAGTTCTTTGTTTTCCACGTTTGTCAAAGTAATGTCATCAGATTGGTGCAAAAACTCCTCCCAAAGCATTTTTACATCTGCTAAAATCATTCCTCCCTAACAATAACAATTCCAACTTCAAATTAATCTGTTCAGAAGCACAGTATACTTTTAAAAATAATATTGCATAATTAGTTCAAAAGAGGTACAGCAAACGTTTTTATTAACTGGCACTCATGGGACCAATGTACTGGTTGATCAAATATTCAGGTATTATGCTTTATTCATTTCAATAATTTATTTCTCTTAAATAAACCTTACTGGCACAGAGTCTTCTCATTCGCACCCTCAACTGACAACTTAGACATCATGATAACACAGTAAACCTCCGTATTTTAGGTAAACTTGAGGCATTTGAGATAAATAATTTTTGCCGGTTTATCATAAATGCTGGTTCATATGATGCCAGTTAAAACAAAGTTTGCTGTATTTGCTTTTACTATATTAAAATTGCCCAAAAAATAAACTGGTAAATGCAACTTCTAATGTGACATGGTGAGAAACAAACCAGAAGTCCAATAATTGATCAATGGTTTGTAATGTATTTGCAAGTTTGAGCGATGCAAAATAGTGGAGGCTATGTGATTTCAGAGTTGCACAATGTTGACATTGGGTGAGGGAACACAAGATATTCCCAATCACTCCTGAAGAAGCTCTGAAGAATAGTTATATTAAACTTGAATTTCCCTCTCCATAGATGATGCCAGTATGAGTTTATCCAGCACTATTTGTTTTCATTCCTAATCATCATCCATGAGTCTTATGAGAAATCAATTTTATAGAATGATAACAGAAGGTTCAGCTGTGTTGGTTCTCAAACCCCAACAGCCGACCAACAGTGACAATTTATATTTAAAACTACACAGAAAGGACTGCTATTGATGAGCTGCCAGTACGCATCAACTGCATTATTACGTTCAGTTAAAAATGGAAAGGGGCTGAAGTAATAAGGTCACCAAAATCAAATGATAAAATGAATCTAACATGGAAAGTCAAACATTAAAAAATATGAATGGAATACAAAGACTGTAAAAGCTGGAAATTTGAGTCAGAAAACATAAAAATCAGTGTATGCAGAGAGATCAGGGAATTGATATCAGATTCATATTTTTAACAAGATTGTGATGAAAGACATCATTGGCTGCTGATGCCTATCTGCTCACTCAGCATATGAACATATCCCTTCTTAAAAATAGGAGCACTTACCAGCGCCTGTTGTGTAGCTAAAGAAACTGATGAAACTTCTGTTTTTGCACTGATCCTTCTTTGAATCAATTGACAGAGTTCCTTGAGAGTGGCCGGGGCCGACTGAACATTTTGATCAATAGGAGTTACTGGACGCTTTAACTGAAACACTTCAAGGACATAATCAAAAGTGGATACAAACAATAACAAATTACATGAATTAAGTCCTACAAAGCTGCTCTGCCTTTATGATAGCCTTTAAATACTGCATTTCTACTTGAGTACTTGTTTGATATTGGTACCTTTCAGTGAGTGTTTTTAGGTATTAGCATGTTATACTGCTCCACTTGTGTGTTCTTCATTCAAGCAAAGTCTGTGCATGCTTTCACAGATCATGGCTTAGCACACGAGAATTCAACAGAATACCTGACTCACAATGATTGCACGTGGTAATCTAAAATCATCTGTTCAATCAACTACCTTGAACAAACAATTTATCTCTCAATATAATGCAAAAGTTATTCATGATATAGTTGGCCTATAATTTTTAGGATTCCTATTTATATTTATATACCTTTAACAGGATGATAACTTTGGTTGGATATATTGTTGTCGAGAGTGTGGTGCTGGAAAAGCACAGCAGGTCAGGCAGCATCTGAGGAGCAGGAGAATCAACATTTCAGCCATAAGCTCTTCATCAGATGAAGAGCTTATGCCTGAAACGTCAATTCTGCTCCTCAGATGTTGCCTGACCTGCTGTGCTTTTTCAGCACCACACTCTCGATTCCTAATCATCATCCATGAGTCTTATGAGAAATCAATTTTATAGAATGATAACAGAAGGTTCAGCTGTGTTGGTTCTCAAACCCCAACAGCCGACCAACAGTGACAATTTATATTTAAAACTACACAGAAAGGACTGCTATTGATGAGCTGCCAGTCCTCTGCAGTCCTCACTTTCCCCTAGTTGGATATATTGTTGGAGGTTTCATTACATGAGATCTAATTACTCTGCCTCCAATACTCTTGATATTGGTGATCCAATATGGCCTTCTTCATGGTACTCTGGTTTTCAATAATCATCTCATTTCTGACTGCTTACTGCAAAAACACTCCACTGGCTGTCAAGTGCAGGCTAAGTGCATTAGCCATGCTAAATGTAGTGTAACAGAGATTGGGTCAGGGGTGGGTGGATCTGGGTGGGATGCTCTTCAAAGGGTTGGCGCAGACTCAATAGACTGAGTGGCATCTTTCTGCACGATAGAGATTCTACGATGCAGTTTACCTGTTGCCAAAGTCTAATTACATTTAATGAATAGTGATTCTCGTTCAGTACAGAAACTTGGTTTATATTTTCTATCAGGCTAGTTTGAAAGTCAGGTAAATTGGGAAACTTTATGTACTTCTTAAAATTTTTAACTCTTGCAACAACTCCAGGAAAGCAGGACATGATTTCCAGTGCACTACCCTAGTGAGTCTTAACATTATGACAACTTGCATGACCTCAAGACATCCTTTTAACATAATTTTTCATAATGCACACTTTGCATCTAGTTGTTAAGTTATCAATGATCCTCTTGACAATGACTTTAAAATGAAAACTCAGATTTAGTTGATTAATAAACTGTTCCCAAAAGTATTCCTGAAAATATATTACCTTCAATTCCAAATGTTCCAGTAACCTCAAAACTCCAAGCCTGCATTGTTTGAAATATTTGATAAGCTCAGAATTAGTCTTGGCTATGATGTCCCAATAATTCAATAACCTTTCTAATGATACAATGAGTCTCAATTTCATAATGAGCACTCAAAAATAAACAGCTTTCTTCCATGGCAGTTTTGAGGGGCTAATTTTAGGTAAAATTGCATTAGAATATGGAATGCTATTATAAAACACTTTGGGGCCAGGTTTTTACTGCCAACGCAGGTAGCTTAAGTCAGGGAGTTTTCCAACTTGGTAAACCTGCTCAGATTCCAAAGGTACCTTTGGATTCAATTGTGACTCTGGGGAGAGGGGCTGTGAGAAGGCTTCACTCAGTCCACTTTGTCCAGATGCTTTAGAAGCTATTGTGGCTTCTAGCGCTTGACTTTCATAACCCCTCACCACTCACAAACCTATGACCTCCATGGTTGTGCTTCGCACCCACCAATCACTCTACCACGACCCATCTTACTTCCATACCAGCTCATGCCCTTCATAACAATGCCACCTCTATGGCTACTCATGAATTCCAATCACCCCAATCCCCCATACTCCCCTGTCACTTCCATGCAAACTCAAGAATTTTAAGCTCTGATCGCACACCACCCTCCAGGATATCCCTCCAGACGTGGTGGGAATCACGGAGACTTGCTTGCAAGGCGATCAGGATTGGGAGCTGAATATTCACGGATATACATCCTATCGAAAAGATAGGCAGGTGGGCATACAGGGTGAGGTTGCCTTATTTGTAAGAAATGAAAGTAAATCAATAATAAGAAATGAAGTACAGTCAGGTGGTGTAGAATATTTGTGGGTAGAATTGAGGAACTGCAAAGGTTAAAACAAAACATAGTTGGAGTTATGTACAGGCCTCCAAATAGTAGTACGGAGCTGGGGCACAGAGTACACCAGGAGGTAGAAAAGACGTGTAGAAACGGCAAAGTTACAGCGATCATGGGGGATTTCGATATGTGGGTGGACTGGGAAAATCAGGTTGGTGGTAGACTGCAAGAAAAGGAATTTGTGGAATGTCTACAAGTTGGCTTTTTGGAGCAGTTTGTGGTGCAGCCCACTAGGGAACAGCCAATACTGGCTTTAGTGTTGTCCAATGAGGCAGACTTGATAAGGATGCTTAAGGTGAAGGAACACCTAGGAGGCAGTGATCATAATATGATTGAATTTACTCTGCAATTTGAGAGGGAGAAGATAGAATCAGAGGTAACGGTATTACAGCTGAATACAGGCAACGACAGAGTAATGAGGGAGGAGCTGGGTAGAACTGACTGGGAGAGGTGCCTAGCAGAAAAGACAATGGAACAGTAATGGCAGGAATTTCTGCGAGTAATTCAGGAGTCAGAGTAGAAATTCATCCTGAGGAAAAAGAAGCATGGGGCAAAAGGGATGAGGTAACCATGGTTGACGCAGGAAGTCAGGGATAGCATAAAAGCAAAAGAGAAAGCATATAATGTGGCAAATGGCAGTGGGAAACCAGAGGATTGGAAAGCTTACAAAGACCAACGGAAGGCAAAAAAGAATGGAGAGAGAAGATTAAATATGAGAGTAAGTTAGCCAGTAATGTAAAGGAAGACTGTAAGAGCTTCTTTAGATGTATGAAGGGCAAAAGAGAGGGAAAAGTAGACATTGGATCACTGGAAAATGATGCTTGAAAGATAGTAGTGGGAAAAAAGGAAATGAACTGAATAATTATTTTGCATCAGTCTTCACAGTGGAAGACATGAGCAATTTCCCAAAAATTCAAGGGAGTGAAGGTGCAGAACTGAGTATGGTGGCCATCACTAAGGAGAAGGTGCTAGAAAAACTGAATGGCTTGAAAGTAGATAAATCACCCGGACCAGATGGACGTCACCCCAGAGTTTTAAGGGAGATAACTGAAGAGATAGTGAAGGCGTTATGAAAGTGGTGATCGAGAATCAGGGAGGGTGCCAGAGGACTGAAAAATCAGCAATATGACATCCCTGTTTAAAAAGTGAGTAAGGCAAACAATGGAAAATTACAGACTGATTAGCCTAACCTGGATCATGGGTAAGATCCTGGAATCCATTGTGAAGGATGAGATTTCTGAATACTTGAAGTGTATGGTAAAATAGGACAAAGTCAGCATGGTTTCATCAAGGGGAGGTCATGACAAATCTGCTAGAATTATTTGAGGAAGTAACAAGCAGGTTAGACCAAGGAGAGCCAATGGCTGTTATCTATCTGGCATTCAAGAAGGCCTTTGACAAGATGCCGCACAGGAGACTCCTGAGTAAGATAAGGGCCCATAGTGATAGAGGTAGCATGGATAGAAGCTTGGCTGTCTGGCAGAAAGCAGAGAGTGGGGACAAAAGGGTCCTTCACACAATGGCAGCCAGCGACAAGTGGTGTTCAGCAAGGCTCAGTGTTGAAACCACAACTTTTCAAGATATATATAACAATCTAGATGAAAGAACTGAGGGGCATTCAGGCTACATTTGTAGACGATACACAGCTAGGTAGAGAGACGTAGCATTGAGGAGGTAAGGAAGCTACAGAAGATTTGGACAGGTTAGAAGACAGTGAAAAGAAGTGGCAGATGGAGTACAATGTGGGAAAGTGTAAGGTCATGCACTTTAGGAGGAAGAATAGAGGCGAGGACTATTTTCTAAATGGGGAGAGAATTCAGAAGTCTGAAGTACAAAGAGACTTGGGAGCTCTAGTCCAGGATTCTCGCAAGGTAGATTTGCAAGGTGAGTCAGTAGTTAGAAAGGAAGATGCAGTAATGGCATTTATTTTGAGAGGACTTGAATATGAAATCAGGGATGTACTTCTGAGGCTCCATAAGGCTCTGGCCAGACCACATTTGGAGTATTGTATGCAGTTTTGGGCTCCATATCTCAGGAAGGATGTACTGGCCTTGGAGCATGTTCACAGGAGGTTGACGAGAATGGTCCCAGGAATGAAAAGATGAAAAGCTTCACATATGAGGAACATTTGAAGACTCTGGGTTTATACTTGATGTAGTTTAGAAGAATGGGGAGGGGGATCTAATTGAAACATACAGAATACTGAATGGCCTGGACAGAGTAGATGTTGGGAAGCTGTTTCCATTGGAAGGAAAGACTAGGACCAGAGGGCATAGCCCTCAGGTAAAGGGAAGACCTTTTTGAACGGAGATAAGGAGAAACTTCTTCAGCCAGAGAGTGCTGAATCTATGAAATTTATTGCCACAGAAACTGTGGAGGCCAGGTTATTGAGTAAATTTAAGTCTGAGGTAGATAGGTTCTTGAGATACAAGGGGATCAAGGGTTACAGGCAGAAAGCGGGAGAACGGGGTTGAGAACCTTATCAGCCATGATTGAATAGTGGAGCAGACTCGATGGACTGAATGGCCTAGTGTCTGCTCCGATGTCTTAAGGTCTTTTTTAATTACTATTCATTCAGTATTCACCTGGAGCCATGGGATGGAAAAAATCCTTTTTATTTACTGGATGGGAGTGCTGCTGGCTCTGCCAGCATTTATTGCCCAATCCTAATTAGTTAGAACATAGAACATAGAACAATACAGCACAGAACAGGCCCTTTGGCCCACGATGTTGTGCCGAACTTCTAACCTAGATTAAGCACCCATCCATGTACCTATCCAAATGCCGCTTAAAGGTCGCCAATGATTCTGACTCTACCACTCCCACGGGCAGCGCATTCCATGCCCCCACCACTATCTGGGTAAAGAACCCACCCCTGACATCTCCCCTGTACCTTCCACCCTTCACCTTAAATTTATGTCCCCTTGTAACACTCTGTTGTACCCGGGGAAAAAGTTTCTGACTGTCTACTCTATCTATTCCTCTGATCATCTTATAAACCTCTATCAAGTCACCCCTCATCCTTCGCCGTTCCAACGAGAAAAGGCCGAGAACTCTCAACCTATCCTCGTACGACCTACTCTCCATTCCAGGCAACATCCTGGTAAATCTTCTCTGCACCCTCTCCAAAGCTTCCACATCTTTCCTAAAGTGAGGCGACCAGACTGCACACAGTACTCCAACTGTGGCCTAACCAAAGTCCTGTACAGCTGCAACATCACTTCACGACTCTTGAATTCAATCCCTCTGCTAATGAACGATAATACTCCATAGGCCTTCTTACAAACTCTATCCACCTGAGTGGCAACCTTCAAAGATCTATGTACATAGACCCCAAGATCCCTCTGTTCCTCCACCTGACTAAGAACCCTACCATTAACCCTGTATTCCGCATTCTTATTTGTTCTTCCAAAATGGACAACCTCACACTTGGCAGGGTTGAACTCCCATCTGCCACTCCTCAGCCCAGCTCTGCATCATATCTAAGTCCCTCTGCAGCCGACAACAGCCCTCCTCACTGTCCACAACTCCACCTATCTTCGTATCATCTGCAAATTTACTGACCCACCCTTCGACTCCCTCATCTAAGTCATTAATAAAAATTACAAACAGCAGAGGACCCAGAACTGATCCCTGCGGAACTCCACTTGTAACTGGGCTCCAGGCTGAATATTTACCATCTACCACCACTCTCTGCCTTCGACCGGTTAGCCAGTTTTCTATCCAATTGGCCAAATTTCCCTCTATCCCATGCCTCCTGACTTTCCGCATAAGCCTACCATGGGGAACCTTATCAAATGCCTTACTAAAATCCATGTACACTACATCCACTGCTCTACCCTCATCCACATGCTTGGTCACCTCCTCGAAGAATTCAATAAGACTTGTAAGGCAAGACCTACCCTTCACAAATCCGTGCTGGCTGTCCCTAATCAAGCAGTGTCTTTCCAGATACTCGTAAATCCTATCCTCAGTACCCTTTCCATTACTTTGCCTACCACAGAAGTAAGACTAACTGGCCTGTAATTCCCGGGGTTATCCCTATTCCCTTTTTTGAACAGGGGCACAACATTCGCTACTCTCCAGTCCCCTGGTACCACCCCCGTTGACAGTGAAGACGAGAAGATCATTGCCAACGGTACTGCAATTTCCTCTCTTGCTTCCCACATAATCCTAGGATATATCCCGTCAGGCCCGGGGGACTTGTCTATCCTCAGGTTGTTCAAAATGTCCAACACATCTTCCTTCCTAACAGGTATCTCTTCTAGCTTAACAGTCCGTTTCACAGTCTCCTCTTCAACAATACGGTCCCTCTCGTTCGTAAATACTGAAGAGAAGTACTTGTTCAAGACCTCTCCTATCTCTTCCGACTCAATACACAGTCTCCCACTCCTGTCCTTGATCGGACCTACCCTCGTTGTCGTCATTCTCAGGTTTCTCACATACGCATAAAATGCCTTGGGGTTATCCTTGATCCTATCCGCCAAGGATTTTTCATGCCCTCTCTTAGCTCTCCTAATCCCTTTCTTCAGGTCCCTTCTGGCTATCCTGTATCCCTCCACTGCTCTGTCTGAACCCTGTTTCCTCAACCTTATGTAAGCCTCCTTCTTCCTCTTTACTAGACATTCAACCTCCCTCGTCAACCAAGGCTCCCTCACACGACCATTTCTTTCCTGCCTGATAGGTACATACATATCATGGACACGTCGTATCTGCTCTTTGAAAAAGTTCCACATTTCCACCACATCCTTCCCTGACAGCCTATACTCCCAACGTATGCTCCTCAAATCCTGTCTTACAGCATCGTAATTTCCCTTCCCCCAATTGTAAAATCTACCTTGTTGTGCGCACCTATCTCTCTCCATAACCAAGGTGAAAGTCACAGAATCAGGTTCAGCTAAGAGTCAACTTAGTTGAGACTCAAAGGACCAAATGGCCTCTTTCTTCACTATAGGGTCTCTATGTTTTTAACTGTTTACCTGTAGCTTGAGTCTAATTACATTTATTGAAGAGTGATTCTTGTCCAGTACACAAACCTAGGGCCTGTACTTTCTATCGGGTACATTGTTGTTGGTGTGGAATCTCATGTAGGTCAGAGAAGGCAAGAGTGGCAGATTTCTTTTTCTAAAGAGCATTTTTTAAGCAAATGGGTTTTTATGACAATGTCTATATATTCATCATTGGGCCATTGTTCATACTAGATTTTATTGAATTTCAAAGTTCACTATCTTCCATGGTGGGATTTGAATCTTCGACTCCAGAACATCAATATGGGGATGTGGTTTGCAATCTACTGACATTATCACTACACTACCATCTCCTTCTGCCAACTGAATCCATCATTCATTCCTACACACCTCATAGTGAAAAAATCCTTCATTTAAGAAACCCATTCAAAGCTTTTAAATCTAAAATGATTGATCTTTTATTAAGAAAAACAACTCCATTCATTGTCTCTTTGAAGTATCAAAATGTGAACATAAAACCTCTAATGAGATCATTGTAACCAAGCATTCAAATGGAGAAATGTCAAAGAACTCCACTGAAACTTCATGACCAGATGGAAATGTTTTAATTTATCTAACTTATATATGCTGTATGAAGGCCACTCTTGTGGTGCAGTGGTAGTGAGCCTATCGCTGGACTGGCATACCTGGGTTCAAGGAGCAAGTGAGGACTGCAGATGCTGGAGATCAGAGTTGAAAATGTGTTGCTGGAAAAGTGCAGCAGGTCAGGCAGCATCCAAGGAGCAAGAGAATCGACGTTTCGGGCATGAGCCCTTCTTCAGATTTCTGAAGAAGGGCTCATGCCCAAAACGTCGATTCTCCTGCTCCTTGGACGCATACCTGGGTTCAAGTCTCATTCGTTCCAGAGGCATGTATTAACAACTCTGAACAGGTTCATTAGAAAAATGGGTTAACAAAAAAAAAAAGGCTGTATGAGTCTATATGATCAGAACTCTAAATGCCTTATGACTCTATAGCTCTACAGAAGACGGCCTGCCAATTAAAGAAGTCCAGCATAGGTTTTATTTTTAACTCTCGCCAGCAGTTTCAGCCTATTTTTCTAATATTTAAAGAATGGGTTAGATCAAAAAATCTTCAGATCATGGAAGTTACATATACCTTATTCACCTTTCAAGGGTGTTCTATGTGTTCCATCAATTCTTGACTTACACACTTCAGGTTGAAGTCTTTGCAACAGTCAAAATACAGTCTGTGTGAACTTACATAAGTTGGCAAGTTTAATCACAGAATCATGCAGTAAAGAAGAGGCCCTTTGGTCCATCAAGTCTGCACCAACCAAAACTAATAAGTCTACACTAGTCCCACATTCTAGCACTTGGTCCATTGCCTTGAATGATATTTCAAGTGCTCATTCAAGTACTTTGTTTAAGGTTGTGGGTTTCCCACTTCCCAGATAGTGCATTCCAATTCCCATCACTCTCTGGATGAAAAAAACATTTCCTCAAAACCCTACTAAACATGAAGTTATACCCCTTGTTATTGGCAATTCAGCAAAGGAAAACAGAGGGAAGGTGATGGCCTAGTGGTACTATCACTGAACTGTTTATCCAGAGATGCAGGTAATGATCCTGGATTTGAATTCCGCTATAGGAGATCGTAGAATTTTAGGGCCCTCTTATAGTGCAGTGGTAGTGTCCCTACCGGATTCAAATCCCACCTGCTCCAGAATTGTGTAATAATACCTTTGAACAAGTTGATTAGGAAAATGGTTAAATTGAAGAAAAGGGAAAACAGCTGCTTTCTATCCAGTCTGTTCATGCCCTCATAGTCTTACACATCTCATGTAGGTCCCCATATATTTTTTCTGTGCTAAATTTGCAATTTGAGAGGGAGTGGGTACAATCTGAAGTGACAATATTTCAGTTGAATAAAGGGAAATATGGAGCTATGAGGGAGCAACTGGCCAAAGTTCAATGGTTCAATACCTTAACAGGGAAGACCGTGGAGGAACAATGGCGGATATTTCTGTGTATAATGCAGAAGATGCAGGATCAGTTCATTCCTAAAAGGAAGAAAGATCCCAGGAGGAGACATGGGCGGCCGTGGCTGACGAGGGAAGTAAAGAAACATATAAGGTTAAAAGAGAAAAAGTATAACTTAGCGAAGATAAGCGGGAAAACGGAGGACTGGGAAGCTTTTAAAGAACAACAGAGGATTAGTAAGAAGGAAATACGCAGAGAAAAAATGAGGTACGAAGGTAAACTGGCCAAGAATATAAAGGAGGATAGTAAAAGCTTTTTTAGGTATGTCCAAGGCAAAAAAATGGTTAGGACAAAAATTGGGCCCTTGAAGACAGAAGCAGGGGAATATATTACTGGGAATGAAGAAATGGCAGAGAAATTAAATGGGTACTTCAGATCTGTGTTCACTGGGGAAGACACAAGCAATCTCCCTGAGGTAACAGTGGCTGAAGGACCTGAACTTAAGGGAATTTCTATTTGCCAGGATTTGGTGTTGGAGAGACTGTTAGGTCTGAAGGTTGATAAGTCTCCGGGACCTGATGGCCTGCATCCCAGGGTACTGAAGGAGGTGGCTCGGGAAATCGTGGATGCGCTGGTGATTATTTTCCAGAGTTCAATAGAATCGGGGTCGGTTCCTGAGGATTGGAGAGCGGCTAATGTTGTGCCACTTTTTAAGAAGGGTGGGCGGGAGAAAGCAGGAAATTATAGACCAGTTAGTCTGACCTCAGTGGTGGGAAAGATGCTGGAGTCTATTATAAAGGATGAAATTACGGCACATCTGGATAATAGTAACAGGATAGGACAGAGTCAGCATGGATTTATGAAGGGGAAATCATGCTTGACTAATCTTCTTGAATTTTTTGAGGATGTAACTCGGAAGATGGACGAGGGAGATCCAGTGGATGTAGTGTACCTGGACTTTCAGAAAGCTTTTGATAAAGTCCCACACAAGAGGTTAGTGAGTAAAATTAGGGCGCACAGGATTGGGGGCAAAGTACTAGATTGGATAGAGAATTGGTTGGCTAATAGGAAACAAAGGGTAGTGATTAACGGCTCCATTTTGGAATGGCAGGCAGTGACCAGTGGGGTACCGCAGGGATCCGTGCTGGGACCGCAGCTTTTTACAATATATGTAAATGATATAGAAGATGGTATCAGCAATAACATTAGCAAATTTGCTGATGACACAAAGCTAGGTGGTAGGGTGAAATGTGATGAGGATGTTAGGAGATTACAGGGTGACCTGGACAAGTTAGGTGAGTGGGCAGATGCATGGCAGATGCAGTTTAATGTGGATAAATGTCTGGTTATCCACTTTGGTGGCAAGAACAGGAAGGCAGATTACTACCTCAATGGTATCAAATTAGGTAAAGGGGCTGTTCAGAGAGATCTGGGTGTTCTTGTCCACCAGTCAATGAAAGCAAGCATGCAGGTACAGCAGGTCGTGAAGAAGGCTAATAGCATGCTGGCCTTCATAACAAGAGGGATTGAGTATAGAAGCAAAGAGGTGCTTCTGCAGCTGTACAGGGCCCTGGTGAGACCACACCTGGAGTACTGTGTACAGTTCTGGTCTCCAAATTTGAGGAAAGACATTCTGGCTATTGAGGGAGTGCAGCGTAGGTTCACGAGGTCAATTCCTGGAATGGCAGGATTGCCTTACACGGAAAGACTGAAGCGACTGGGCTTGTATACCCTTGAGTTTAGAAGACTGGGAGGGGATCTGATTGAAACGTATAGGATTATGAAAGGACTGGACACTCTGGCAGGAGGGAACATATTTCCGTTGATGGGGGAGTGCCGAACCAGAGGACACAACTTAAAAATACGGGGTAGACCATTTAGGACAGAGATGAGGAGAAACTACTTCACCCAGAGAGTGGTGGCTGTGTGGAATGCTCTGCCCCAGAGGGCAGTGGAGGCCCAGTCTCTGGATTCATTTAAGAAAGAATTGGATAGAGCTCTTAAAGATAGTGGAGTCAAGGGGTATGGAGATAAGGCTGGAACAGGATACTGATTAGGAACGATCAGCCATGATCATATTGAATGGCGGTGCAGGCTCGAAGGGCAGAATGGCCTACTCCTGCATCTATTGTCTATTGTCTACTGTCTATTGTCGAAAGAAAATACAATCTTAGCTTATCCACCCTTTCTTCATAGCTAAAATGCTCCACCTTCAGCAACTGAATCTCCTCTGCACCTTGTCCAGTACAATCATATCATCAGCTCACTGTCAGAGTCATACTTGCCTGCTTAGAGTCATAGAGTCATAGAGATGTACAGCATGGAAACAGATCCTTCGGTCCAACCCCTCCATGCCGACCAGATATCCCAACCCAATCTAGTCCCACCTGCCAGCACCCGGTCCATATCCCTCCAAACCCTGCCTATTCATTTACCCACGCAAATGCCTCTTAAATGTTGCAATTGTATCAGCTTCCACCACATCCTCTGGCAGCTCATTCCATACACGTACCACCCTCTGCGTGAAAAAGTTGCCCCTTAGGTCTCTTTTATATCTTTCCCCTCTCATCCTAAACCTCTAGTTATGGACTCCCCGACCCCAGGGAAAAGACTTTGAATATTTATCCTATCCATGCCCCTCACAATTTTGCAAACCTCTATAAGGTCACCCCACAGCCTCCGACGCTCCAAGGAAAACAGCCCCAGCCTGTTCAGCCTCTCCCTGTAGCTCAGATCCTCCAACTCTGGCAACATCCTTGTAAATCTTTTCTGAACCCTTTCAAGTTTCACAACATCTTTCTGATAAGAAGGAGACCAGAATTGCATGCAATATTCCAACAGTGGACTAATCAATGTCCTGTACAGCCGCAACATTACCTCCCAACTGCTGTACTCAATACTCTGACCAATAAAGGAAAGCATACCAAATGCCTTCTTCACTATCCGATCTATCTGCTACTCTACTTTCAAGGAGCTATGAACCTGCACTCCAAGGTATCTTTGTGCAGCAACACTCCCCAGGACCTTACCATTAAATGTATAAGTCCAGTTAAGATTTGCTTTCCCAAAATGCAGCACCTCGCATTTATCTGAATTAAACTCCATCTGCCACATCTCAGCCCATTGGCCCATCTGGTCCAGATCCTGTTGTAATCTGAGGTAACCCTCTTCGCTGTCCACTACACCTCCAATTTTGGTGTCATCTGCAAACTTACTAACTGTACCTCTTATGCTCGCATCCAAATCATTTATGTAACTGACAAAAAGTAGAGGGCCCAGCACCGATCCTTGTGGCATTCCACTGGTCACAGGCCTCCAGTCTGAAAAACAACCCTCCACCACCACCCTCTGTCTTCTACCTGTGAGCCAGTTCTGTATCCAAATGGCTAGTTCTCCCCGTATTCCATGAGATTTAACCTTGTTAATCAGTCTCCCGTGGGAAACCTTGTCGAACGCCTTACTGAAGTCCATATAGATCACATCTACTGCTCTGCCCTCATCAATCTTCTTTGTTACATCTTCAAAAAACTCAATCAAGTTTGTGAGACATGATTTCTCATGCACAAAGCCATGTTGACTATCCCAAATCAGTCCTTGCCTTTCCAAATACATGTACATCCTGTCCCTCAGGATTCCCTCCAACAACTTGCCCACCACCGAGGTCAGACTCACCGGTCTATAGTTCCCTGGCTTGTCTTTACCGCCCTTCTTAAACAGTTGCCAACCTCCAGTCTTCCAGCACCACACCTATATCTCAGCAAGAGGCCTAGCAATCACTTCTCTAGCTTCCCACAGAGTTCTCGGGTATACCTGATCAGGTCCTGGGGATTTATCCACTTTTAACCGTTTCAAGGCATCCAGCATTTCCTCCTCTGTAATCTGGACATTTTGCAAGATGTCACCATCTATTTCCCTACAGCCTATATCTTCCATAACCTTTTCCACAGTAAATACTGATGCAAAATATTCATTTAGTATCTCCCCCATTTTCTGTGGCTCCACACAAAGGCCGCCTTGCTGATCTTTAAGGGGCCCTATTCTCTCCCTAGTTACCCTTTTGTCCTTAAAATATTTGTAAAACTCCTTTGGATTCTCCTTAATTGTATTTGCCAAAGCTATCTCATGTCCCCGTTCTGCCCTCCTGATTTCCCTCGTAAGTATATTCCTACTTTCTTTATACTCTTCTAAGGATTCACTCGATCTATCCTGTGTATACCTGACATATGCTTCCTTCTTTTTCTTAACCAAACCCTCAATTTCTTTAGTCATCCAGCATTCCCTATACCTACCAGCCTTCCCTTTCACCCTGACAGGAATATACTTTCTCTGGATTCTTGTTATCTCACTTCTGAAGGTTTCCCATTTTCCAGCCTTCCCTTTACCTGCGAACATCTGCCTCCAATCAGCTTTTGAAAGTTCTTGTCTAATACCGTCAAAATTGGCCTTTCTCCAATTTAGAATTCAACTTTTAGATCTGGTCTATCCTTTTCCATCATTATTTTAAAATGAATAGAATTATGGTCGCTGGCCCCAAAGTGCTCCCCCACTGACACTTCAGTAACCTGCCCTGTCTTATTTCCCAAGAGTATGTCAAGTTTTGCACCTGCTCCAGTAGATACATCCACATACTGAATCAGAAAATTGTCTTGTACACACTTAAGAAATTCTTCTCCATCTAAACCTTTAACACTATGGCAGTCCCAGTCAATGTTTGGAAAGTTAAAATCCCCTACCATATCTACCCTATTATTCTTACAGATAGCTGAGATCTCCTTACAAGTTTGTTTCTCAATTTCCCTCTGACTGTTGGGGGTTACTCGCCATAGTAGTCCCAGCTTCTGACCTGCTCTTTCGGTAACAATATTTATATGGTGAGTCCAGTTCAGTTTCTGATCAACAGTAACCCCTAGAATTCCTTGTACTAGAAAAAACTGGATCTGTCAGAAATAATGTAGAACTCTGAAAATACAACCCTAGGTCTGTGCTTTTTCAACATGATTAAGTATTATGTATATCAGGGTACAGTTTCATGCATATATTCAAGGATGGCCTGCTAAATGCATAATGAGCTCATCTAAATGGGTGGGTTACAATCCTAGAACACTTCCTGTAAGTTCTACTCTGCAGCCACACAAGGATAACCAACAAATGATTTTTAATTCTTTTTTCACCTATCTGCATTACTCCAGCCATTGGACAAATTGTGCAAAATGTTTTTGCACAAACATAAATACTACAAGCAATGGGGATGCTTTATGAGGAAGGGTGTGGGAAATTCTCTTAAATGTCCTAATATCCATACTTCAACCAGCTTCATTAAAGTTGATACTTCGCCATTTTCTCACTACTGTTAGGGAAACTTACCATACACAAACTGCCTGCACATTTCCAATGTTACAACACTGACCATCAATGTCTCCTCTATTTTTTTCATTTGTTGTGTGTGACCCATTTGTTGCACTGCACTGTCCCTTAAAGTTTCCACAAAACCACACATCTTAAAGAAAATGTTTCTTGTGCATAACCTATTGTTCCCCAAATGGTACATTCTGGACTGTTGTGTGTTTGTGGTATACACAGTTTAGAAAGAACAGCTTCATAAGTGTTTCATTGCCTGCAAAATGCTTTGGGACATTCTGACGTCATGAGAAAGGCCAATACAATGTATTCTTTCTTTGTTCCTAACTTCATCTGTATTTTTGCATGCCTTACAGAAATAAAAGGGAATGAAGATACTTTTTGCCATACTACCAAAATATATTTCCATCACAAAGATGTAGGAAACAGTTGCAGAAACCAACATCTATTAAGCCTTACTATCATGTATGGGTACCTGGAGGTTGTTCTTCAACAGGAGCAGCTGGGAAGAGACTTAGAGGTTCCAGCATGTCTTTATATCGTTGGTGTAATACCTTAGCTGCAGCTGCGCTTCGCACCATAGTGCTTGAACCATTTTTATTTGATAGTTTCTTGCTTTTATTTTTCATAACAGTTCCACCAAGACCTTGAATCATCATTGTAGGAAATCACTGTCAAGAGAACATAACCAGAATGTACTTCACATATAAATTTCACTACTTGGCAATATAAAAAAATAAAATATGTAGCATCGTGTTCACACCATCTACAGGTATATCAATAATACTCAGCTCTGGCTATTTTTCACCATCCTCAACTTGAATTGCAATATATGACTATTGTTGAACTTTGTTATACCTGAATTCTATTGAACTACATAGCTCACACGGCAAGACTGAAGCACAATGTTAAGATCTGTTTCAGGTCTTGAACACATATCTAGGTTGATACTGCATGAGTGGTGCAATTTCTGAAGTGTTATTGTCTGAGAGAGGCTTTAAGCTGAGAACCATCTTATTGTTCATATGATATAAAATATTCTCTAAAATTATTGAATAAAAGTATGGGATAGCCACCACAGATCAGGCCAATGGCTATTTTTCCACATCTACCAAACAGATTAACTGGTCATGAATCCTTGCCATTTCTTGGTCCCAATGTATAACTTCAAAATTTCTCTCTTTGTAAACCTCACCATGACTTTGCCCCAGTCTATCTCTGCAACTTCTTCCAAAACATGCCCTGCAATCTTCTAACTGTAGTTTCCTTCTTTGTAGGACATTTGCCTACAGTTCTAGTATTGGATTCTTAATCTATTTTAACCACATTTGCTGAACTATGAAACATGCTTCTCAAATCCTTCAGTCTTATTACCATTCACCCCTCTTCTCAAAACCTACTACATTGACCTTATCTTCAATCAACACCAGATCTTACACTGCTATTTAGTATCTGTTCATAATACTGAGGAGTGCCTTGAGATGTTTACAACGTCAAAAGTAAATGCAAGTTGCAAGTGTTGGAAGCAAGAGAATTTTTTTTATTTGTCACTTCCAACCTTGTTTTTTCAAATCACAAATCATACATCAGTAAAGATGCATTCCCTAGCAATTCCACCAATGCCTCTTCTTTTGCAATGCCAATCTAGCTTTATGTTTCATGATATATGGGTGTCGCTGATAAGGACCGAATTTGCTGCTCATCCCAACTGCATTGAGAAGTGATGGAAGGCTGTCTTATTGAGTTGGTGCAGTACATACTGTAGAGTGCATGTACACCATGAGTGCTACTGGATAGCAAATTTCAAAATTTTGATCCCAAGACTGTGAAGGAATGCTGATATAGTTCTAACTCACTGATATGCTGCTTGAAAGGAAACTTGCAGATGGTGCTGTCATTGTCCTTCTTGGTGCTAGAGATCATGAGTGGTGCTGTCAAAAGAACCCAGCTAAAAAACATGATGAGTTGCTGCAGTGAATCTTAAACATTGTATAGCCAGCTGCCACCATGTGCAGTGGTAGAAAGCTAAATGACTGTTTCACTTGATGGATGGTGTTGATCAAGTTGGCTGCTTTGTCCTGAATGGTGTTAAGCTTTTTGAATATTTTTGGAGCCCAAGAGTATCACATTTTTGAATTCTGCCTTTTAGATTGCAGACAGGCTTTGGGAAAACAGGAGGTGAGTTACTCACCTTAGAATTCCTAATCTCTTGACCCGCTCTTTCAGCAGGTTCCAGTTCAAATTCTTGTCAAGATTTTGATTGTGGGGGATTCAGCAATGGTAACACAATTGAACATCAAGTTTGATTCTCTCTCGTTTGCCATTTGTCAGTCCAAATCTGAATGTGGTCCAGGTCATGTTGCATATTCGCATGGACTGCTTGAGTATCTGAGGATTTGTGAATAGTATGAAACGTTATGCAATCATCAGCAATCATCCCCATCTGAAAATGGATGACCTCACAGAATTTCTGCAACAGTGCCTTGGGCCTGATTTACATGGACTCCAACACTTCTGACCATTTTCCTCTGTCACAGATAGAATTCACTCCAGCGTAGAGCTTTCCCTCGTGATTCCTATTTTCTGCATTTTGCCAGGGCTCTTTAATTACATACTAAGTCAAATACTGCTTTGATGTGAATAACAGTAACTATCTCAGCTGGTGAGTTCAGCAAGTTAACTATTTTTCAATCAAGACATCACTGGACCTTGCAGCACTTGGTGAATCAGTGACCAGGCTATTCCTGTGTAAATGTCACTTGATAACACTATCAACAACACCTTCCATTACTTTGATAGTGATTGAGATGAGGCTGACAGGCTGTATTGGATTTGTTTTGCATTTGCTGGATAGGACACACCATAACAATTTTCCACAACTTCTGCGGCTTAATAATAAAACATGCACAGACCTTAGTTGTGACAACTAATTGTCCAATTTTGCTTCCAAAATCAATTAATGGACAATTAAACCAAAATATTATGAATGCTATTCAATAAACATGTTGTGTCTGAAATTTAGTTACTATGGTATTCTATGGTATTCCCACCATTTCAAAATCACTATTAATTTTGTAAAGCATAAAATGTGTGGTGTGTTTCTGAAAATCTAGGAAGTGGTCATGACTTTATAAATTCAAGGATCACAAAAGCATGGGAATCAATTTACAGTTTATATGCTGACTATATAAATTTATATAAACAGTGCACTGATGTGTGTATCAATCAATATACACACTTTATTACAGTCAATATAGAATTGACTGTTAATGATAGATAATAGGGTCGAAATGTTTATTCTTAGCAATCAAATTAAACTTGATCATTTACTATAATTGCAATTTACCAGACAAACTTCCAACTGTTTTTATTGCACAATGTGGACATCATTACAAAATAACTTTGGTGAGTTTCGTATTCCTCATTCATCCACACAGCTATATACAACTGAGAATAAAGATAGGAAATGACCCCCTCACCTGAGTGCATCTGAAACACACAGTCTTGGCTCTCAGTACTGACAACCCATGTTGCAAAGATGATGTTTCCTCCTTCTCCCTCTGCACTGAGGCAGGAACCTTTCACTCAGCTTTCTCCATCAGTCTCCCTCCGCCGCCCCATTCTCCGGGTATGCGGCGGAAGGATCCCAATCAGTGCGAGGCGCCCGGTTGCCAGGAGACGGCCGTATACAGAGCGCGAGGCTGCCAATCACTCTCACCGAAGGAAGGCCGCAGGTGAGAACCTGCCCGACAGGTAACACATGGAGACATGTCCTTGCTGGTGACACTGACAATCAATCCACTGCTCCGCACTCACACTTTGCGAAAGTCCAGTTTTAATGCGGCACAATACAGAGGGACCCGGACCTCCACCCGCATGCGCACCAACTGCCTTGGCCAGAAGAGGATTT
Organism: Chiloscyllium punctatum; assembly: GCF_047496795.1. NCBI lineage: Eukaryota > Metazoa > Chordata > Chondrichthyes > Orectolobiformes > Hemiscylliidae > Chiloscyllium > Chiloscyllium punctatum. The sequence goes on along the minus strand of NC_092782.1, from coordinate 24,761,037 downwards.
GGGGTTTGGTTTTTTTGGGGGGAGACCTCATGTCCCATGGCGGTTCCTCAATGATCCATGTGCTTGAGTTGGGCCGTTGGGATCTCCTCCCTCTCTGACATTGGGCTGGCTCTTTTCCACGCAGGTCGATGTAGCAGATGGATAGCCTAACTCTACTGAGTATCTGGGTACCCCACTGTGTATAGACAATTACCTACACACCAACTATCTTTCTTGTGCACCTCAATATGCTTAACACTATTATATGCAAATAATTTAATACATAAATTGAGAATTAGCCATTATTTACGTACACCGGTTTGCCCTAAGTCTCTTTAGCAGCACTCAATAGCTTAAAATTCATACTGTACTACAGTTGCATAATCCTTTTGCGTTGTTGTTCGGATTCATTCATTTCTTGGCTCCCGCTGTAAGAGCATAGGGTCCATATTTCGTTTCTATGAGTTCCTTCTTCCAGTGGACGAATTTAACCGAGAGGACAGTGAGGTAAATCAAAATAAACAGGGTGAACACACAACCAGTTGTGACAGATAAATCTGCATGTTTGAGTCCCTGACCCAGAACCCATCCCATCAAATAGTCGATTTCCCGAATACCCTTTTGAATTTGCTCTGTCCGTTTAATAATGGTGGTAAAACCTTTAAGTGCATTTACCAATCATGTCTGGACCTGCTGTAATTTTTCTCGTAAGAGTTCAAAGCCAGTGTTGTAATTTTCCTAATAACCCCCAAAGTTTGTCTGAGACAAAGATCCCCCCCCCCCCCAATAAATGTGTGTGAACTTGACAAAAGGTGGTGTTTTGGATGTTACACGCGAAGGTGCCATACTGGAAGTGTTTTTGGAAAGCTCTGACGCAGTATTCTTCTTTCTCCCTATAGCTACCTGGTGATGTCTGTATTCAAGCTCTTGATTTCTACAGTACAATTTAGAGCGATATTTATCCAGAAACCACACAAGGCATTTTCTGTCATTCTGATGGCAGCTGTTTTGTGTGCAGCCTGTATATTTTCTAATGGAACTTTCACAGTTTTCTCATGGCAACCAGTCTATTAAGGTTTTGACACCTCTCATGGGCATCTGGTCATTAGAATGTGAGGGGTGAATCCAAGTGAGTGTAAGGTCTAAGTGTAAAACTATGTTCCAGGTTGAGTTGTTTTTCTGGATGACCTTTCACAGCATCTCTTTGCGAGCGCAATTCAATCTCTCTACAATCCTGCTGGATTGAGAATGGTAGGTGATGTGGAACCTTTGGCTAACACCAAATATAGTCATCACTGCCTGCATTACCTGGGCTGTGAAATAGGCTCCCTGGTCCAAATCTGCACAGCGGTATCTAGTGAAACGGTGTTGAATTAATGTCCACTGTTGCTTTTGCAGTGTTTATTCGAGTGGGGAATGCCTTGACCCATTTGCTAAAAATACCCCCAATGACCAGGATATACTTAGATCTCCATTTATAGGGTGATAGTTGGCCAGCGTAGATTATTTGAAGGTATGTTCACCATCTGGTTACTTACCCATCTGAACCCTCCTTCATTAGCATACTTTCTCAATTGTTCTGGACACAGATGACATTATTCTGAACATAATTTTTTATGTCTTTTCCCATTTTTGGCTACCTACACAATCCCTTCATTCTGTCAGTCATGGCATCTGTCCCTTGATATCCCTGAACATTGTGCCATTGTTAAATCCCTTGTTTTGGTCCGGGACTGGTACTGCTTACCATCCATTTTTGAAAAAGGGTCCATCCTTGATATTGTACTTGTTATACCAGGCTATACCACTTGCTATACCAGGCAGGGATCATTATCTCCTGTACTTGCTTTAACTCAGCATCACTGCTCTGAGCTTGTACCAGTCTTAGAACTTGGTTTGACTCACAGTGGCGGCATCTATTTATTCTGGAATGGACAGATGGGTGGTGGCTGCCTTGGTTCTCCTTCAAGTGCACCCTGCTTAGCCAATTCATCTCCCCTTATGTTTCCACTTGGGGAAGGTCAATGGTGGGCTGTCACCTTAAAAAACTGTGTATTTGTGGTCTTGGGCAATTTGCAGAATAAATTTGAACAGGGGGGCATACGGTAATGGTTTCACACCTGCCAAGATGAATCCTCTAGCTTCAAATAGTGACAGGAAGGCAGTTAAACCATTGCAGACATAACTGCTGTTTAGAGTGTATGTCTGCTGGTGGGGGAATGTTTTCAGGGTGGCTGACCACGTAGGCTATAACTACAAGCTCCAGCAGCCTGAGAGCTCATTTTGTTGCAGATCTTCAGTGCCAACTCTATTAGGGGTTTGCCTCTGTGGTTCTCCATGTATTTACCACATCCTGTCTTTCAGTCTCCATCCTTCACTGTAGAGGATCAATTTACACATATTCTTACTGGGGTGATGAGGGAAGAATGTCACTGTTCTACTCCCCAGGTTCCCTTGGATCTTCTCCCATTTTGTTTCAGAGCAAAACGTCCATTGGTCCCACTACATGATACTCATGGCGTTCTCCATAACTCAAATTGTTGACTAGGATGGTGGATACTTTGTTACAGGACCACAATATTGTGATCCTGTAACATAAGGGTCCTGTGCGCTTTGCAGTTTTACCTGAGCATACTGTCTTTAACCCTGCCATCCAGCATAAGTTGAATTGGGTATTCATCAGGATGGTTAGGGACTTCAAGCTGATTATGTAGTCAAAATGTTGTACTTCCCAAAACACAGCTAGCACATGGAGAAGCCCTGCTGTACCGGTGAAAGATTCCAACAGGCATGGCTACCAGTTCGAGTTTATTGTGTTGTTCTTGGCGAAGTACAGCTGCCAGTCTGCCATCCATAGCTGCAACTTTCAAAGCAAAGGGAAGTTCTGGGTCATGTATCTGTAGTGCAGGGGCCTCTGCTAGGGACTGCTGTAATTCAGCAATAGCATCTATGTGCTGTTCAGTCCATTCTCATGGGGCATTTCTTTTTAAGGAGGCCAGAAAATTGGGCAGCTTTATCAAAATAGTTCCGACAGTTTCCCAGTAAGCCCAGAAACAAATGCAATGACTTCACTTTCCCTGGGGAGGGGCAAATAGGCAATGGCCTCAATGGGCTTGCCTTCTAACTTGCATTTCCCCTGAGCTATCACAGTTCCCAGATCTCATACTTGTTCTTGGAGTTAACTTTTAGTGAAAGGGTGTTGGGGAGGGTTAACTGTTCCTTTAACAGTATCAAACATTCAGTCCTTGTTTCTTGTCTGCAGGTGGAGATCATCCACGTACTATACCAAAGTTTGGGAAAACTTCTCTAGCCCTGTGATTAGCCTCTGATGAAACATTGATGGAGAATTGTGAAAACCCTGAGGCAAACAAGTCCAAGTGTATTGCTGGCCCTGAAATGTGAAGGCAAATTTGTATTGGCAACATTGGTCTGTCATCTCCTCCACCAAAGTCCATTACTAACATCCAGTCTGGTGAAATGTTTTGCCCGTGAGACCTGCCTCATCATGGTTTTGGAGCTGGTTGCAACTGTTGGTACCACAATTCGGGTGATTTTATATAGTTTCCTGTAATTGATGGTGGGCCATCTGGTTTCTTAACCAGCCATATTGATGAAGTGTTGGTGACCTTGGCCACCTTCCCTTTGGGGAAAGTGTGACTTTGGGTCTGGTCCATTTATCACTCTCTTGCCCTCTATACAACCATTGTCATATTTGTAACTGGTGAACACACTGTTATGCTCTGTGAGAATTGCCTGTGCTGCTGGGTCCTTGGGGTACAAAAGACTCAGGCTAAGGTACAAAAAAATCTTTATTGGCATGGAATGCACAGGGATGTGATTAACTTTTGCCAAACATGTCATACATGCCAAATGGTAGGTAAGCCCCAGGCGGTAATTAAAACCAGCAGCTTTGTTGCCAAATCCCGCATTTGAAGAACCTTTCACATGGGTTATAACTGATTGTGTAGGTCCCCTCCTGAGAAATAAATGTGTGAACCGGTACTTGTTAACCGTAATGGCTGTGTCTATCAAATTTCCAGAGGCAATTCCATTACGGAGTATCAAGGCAAAAAGTGTACCAGAAGAGTTAGTAGCTTTCTTCACACGGTACGGGCTACCCAGAAAGATTCAGTTGGACCAAGGGTCAAATTTTACTGCTAGGCTATATAAGGAGGTTATGGATAGCTTAGGGTATACAACATGTTCAATCCAGTGCATATCATCCTGAATACCAGGCAGCTTTAGAAAGGTGGCATCAGACTTTGAAGACCATCTTGAGAGCATACTGTCAGGATTATCCAAATGATTGGAATAAAGGTATCCCATTCATATTGTTTGCCATTAGACATTCCCCAAACGAATCTACTCTATTCACTTCTTTTGAGTTAATGTGAGAGAGGCCCTTTGAAATTAAAGAAAAATTGACAAGACCAAAGTCCGAGATCTCACACTTAGATTATGTATCGGAGGGGAGGTAGTTCATGTGCTACCTGTCACACCTCCTGTCTGCATGCTACCGGCATCACAATCTGGTGCACTTTGGCCCATTTCTCTTCTGCACTAACCTGCTGTAGTCTCCATTTCTGCCTTGGGATTCTATCTTTCAGATCAAAACCCTCCGGAATATTCTCTGCCTCCTTTTTGGAGTACACATCCACATATATATCTTTTATCATTTTGTGTTGCTGTTGCAAGTCTCTTCACCTTTCACGAGTAAACACTTCTATCTGACCCTCTGCCTGTTCAGACTTTTCCTCCACCATTATGTCAAACAGGGAGTCCACTAACTAAACCTCAACTCCTTCATCTTTCTCTTTACTTTTCACTTCGTGCTGTGACTTATTATAGTGGGATCTGGTTACTACACAGTCTGGGAAAATACCAGGATATTTCTGTTTTAACTCCTCAGTTTCTTCTCCACAACTAGGGATGTCACTCCCACCTTGGATTCTGCCAAATCATTCCCAAAACAAACTGAATTCCTCAAACTGACACACTGTCAATCTCTCCCAGTGTAACTTCCCCAGTCTTGAGTTGGCACTCCAACCTGATCTTACATAGGGGAACGCTAAATTTCTATCTATCTATTCCATAAATTACCACACTCTCAGGTAACACATCAGAGAGAGTGCATATTCGCTCATCCCTTACTATCAGCAACTGTTTAGATCCTGAATATCTCAAAATTATAACTTCTTGTCCGTCTGTCCTTGTTCTTTCCGAGTAAACTTTTCCGACAGGTGTGAATTCTTTCATGAAATCTGCTACTAACTCCATACTCAGCCCCTGCCTAGGCTGCGCACTCTCCTGCAGCTCCTCAGCTCTTGTTGGGGTCTCCTTTACTAACTTCACTAATGCTACTGGCTTAGCTTCTTTTACCACATCTTTTTCCACAGTGCCTTTCTTTAATGACCAGCACTGTGATTTTACATGTCCCACTTTACCACAGTGGAAATACCTGAGGTCTTTCACCTTCTTTCCATTTTTTTGGGCTTTTTTTTAATCCTGTGGTAAATTCTTATCAGTGCTCTCTATTCTTGGTTTCATAACATAAGATGTCCCCTTCTCCCAACTTCTATCCTTCAGAGGACAAAATTCTGGCCGGAAGCTTGTCTTATGCACCAACATGTATTCATCTGCTAATTCTGCTGCCCTTCTCACTTCCTGAACTTTCTGTTCCTGAAATCTTACCATCTCTGGAAGTGAGTTTTTAAACTCCTCCAGCAGAATAATCTCTCAGATTCTTAATGGTCCTATCGATTTTCAAAGCATGCACCAATCTATCAAAATGACTGTGTTTAATTCTTTCGAACTCAGCGTAAGTCTGACCTGGTTCCTTCATAATGTTTCTGAACCACTGTCTATATGCTTCTCGTACCAGCTCATAAGCACTTAAAATAGCCTGTTTAACCTCTTCCTAATCTTGTGACCCCTCATCTGACATAGTGGCAAATACCTCACTAGCTCTGCCTACCAGTTTAGTGTGAACTAGCATTACCCATAAATCCTCAGACTACTCCATCTGCCCAGTCAATTTTTCTAATGAAATTAAGAAGGCTTCAACATCTTTCTCACTGAAATGTGGCAGAGTTTTGATATATTTGTATATATCACTGCCTTCTCTTTTAATCTCCATCCTGTTAACTTGACTTTGCTGACTCAGTTGCAACTTCTCAAGTTCAAATTCTCTCTTTCTGCTCTGATAAGAACCTTCTTTCCTTTTCCTCTCTGTCTTTCTCTCTCCCTCTCTTCTCAGCTAAGAAGCTTCTCTCTTTTTCCTCTCCCTCCCTCTCTCTCTCTGTTTATCTTCTAACTGCACTTTCCTCAATTGTAATTTAAATTTTTCTACCTCTACTGAACATGTCTGTTCCTCTGACACACCTAAGTGTTTGAGTAATTCTCTTACAATTTCAGATTTACTTTTGTGCTTGGTTAAACCCAAATCTAACTTATTTCCTAATTCTAAAAGTTTTTCTTTCCTTCTAAACTTCCTTTGCAAATTTGAGAATCATATTCAAATCCCAGAACTACTTTAGCAATTTTAAGACCCATTTCTCTCACTTTCAATTTAATCAACCACTGAAATTAAACAAATTGCCTCACCTACATTTTATTTAAAGATCTTGGACACTAGCCGCAAGTGTTTAAATATGCTGGGATTTTTCATACCCCCAAATCTATTCAAATCTGTCTAAACCAGTTCAAATCCAGATGACAAGCCCCCAAACTTTTAAGACACGGGTAAATTCTCCTGCTTAATTTAAACCAGCAACACGGAAAAGATTTATCTGTGAAAATCCGAAAAATGAACAACTTTATTTCTTAAAGTATAACAGAGAATAATTAACAAATAACTATTTATAACTCTTTCCTCTAATCTATCTTTTTCTTTCCCTTCTATAATATTAGTTCAATAAAAGCCCCGGTGAAGACTTACCAAAAATTCAAATTTAAAAACCAGCCAGCGGTCGAATCTTCTTGTTGTATCTTCCTCTGTAGATTTGTTCTCCAGGCCAGTGTTGATGTTTTCTCTGTGCAAACTCTTTCTCTAGACAGGTACCCCTCAGAGAGTTCTGACTAACAGCCTACATTTCTTTCGACATTTCTCCCCTAGCTGTTCAATTTTTCCTAGTCTTTTACCCCCAAAGCATCAGATTATGTCATTGGCTTTTAATATTGTCAATATACTAAATTCAAACTTGATTGGAATTTGGTATTTTTGGGAGGTATAATTTAAACTGATTGGCCTAATTCAAATTTGTTTTTGTCTGCAGGCAACCAGCTACCCTAGCTGCTGGACCACATTACATTGTATCTTATTCAGAACACTTGGTGCAGTCAGGTAGTTCTGCGAGCTTTTAACTCTCTTAAAGGTGCTGTACATCCACATCTTCATAACAACTTTCAAAGAACGATACACCTACACCCCTAAGTCTCTTTTTTCAGCAATACTCCCAGGGGCCCACCATTAAGTGTATAAACTTGCGGCTTGACTTACTTTTTCAAAATGTAACACCTCATATTTATCTACATTTAACTCCATCTGGCACTCCTGGTCCATTGGCCCATTTGAGGAAGGTCCCATTGTACTCTGAGAAAACCTTCTTCACTGTCCACTAACACCACCAATGTTGGTGTCATCTGCAAATTTACTAACCATCCCTCCTATATTCACATCCAAATCATTGAAATAAATGACAAAAAGCAGTGGAGCAAACATCAATCCTAGTAGTACATTACTGATCACAGACCTTCAGTTTGAAAAACAACCCTTCATCACTACCCTCTGTTTCCTACATTCAAGCCCATTTTGTGTCCAATTGGCTAGCTCCCCCAGGTTCCTATTTGGCTATAATATTGCTGAAAATTTATGGAAAGGTATTTTCGAGAATGCTTACCTCTGTTTGCAACTATTCCAGTGGCAATTATTTCTCATGTTTCGTTCTGCCTGTTTTACACAAGCGCCAATGTCAGCTGCTGTCAGACCATGAGAGAGATACAGTATATTGAACAGCTTAATCTCAAAAATTAAAATAATGAATGTTCATTGTTCTCCCTCTGAAACAAGAATATTCTTGCATAATTCCTATATAAGCCCTGCATAATTCCTGCTGGACTGCATTACTCTTAAACATATCTTTTGCCTTTCTAATTTGTTTTTGTCTCTGTACGTCACACAATGTAAACCAACCCCCAAGAAACAGTCAGAAGACAATCAACCACAGCCATCCACGTTTGCAATGACTCTCTGTCCCTGCATTGACAATATTTTTTCAATGTACTGTGTTAAATTTACTTTTGTTAATAAATAGGATTTAAAATCTTCATTCAGGCTGTGGTATACTTTGTGTTAGGCTTTTGGGTGATTTTTGAGTGAACGCGAGTGATATTTCTTGCTCGTCTGCCCCAGTGCCACTTTTCTCTTAGGTCCCATTATTTCTATTAAGCGATTTTCTATTCAATGAGATTTCACTCAAATGCAACTACCTATACTTCACAATGTTATTTGGGGGAATTGTACTGTTTCCCAAAGCAGTGTTTACATGGAGGATGACACATAAATAGAATGGGTGGTCAGCCTACTGCCTTCCTGCCAATCTTAACCTAAGTCCAGCCCAACACTTTGATGGCCACACAAGGCATCATCCAGTTTGCGCAACCTTAGGCCGGTTTCTCCTTCTGCTGCAACAGTGAGTGCTGGGGAAGGCAAAATGAAGAAGGCCAGCTCGACGTTCATAGCCTCGGGTTAAAAAGTGCAAATAACGGTAACTGCTTTGGATAGGTACTTTGTGCCCATTGGGCGCACCCTCCCCCCTCCCCATAATGATCGTTCCCCCAATACCCTCCAGACCCAGACAACTGAAGCTCCCCTCCCTAATTGCTTCCTGACCAAAGATTACAGTGACATGTACATTATATATGCATAGATCCTCTCTTCATTGGGGCTGTTTGTGGTATTGGCTGCTGCTAAAACGGAGTTTGCCTCATCCGAGAGCCAAACAGTTTGGCAAGCAGCTAGATGGTGGGAAATACTGTCCCTGAGGAACAACGATTCCACCCTCAGTTCATTAAGTCTGCAAACAATATTATCTGTATTGTGTGGCCACTTAAGTCTGTCTTGAGCCTACTGACTTTTTCAATGGGATAGAGGTTAGGTTTATGTTTAAAAGAGAAGGGAATATGTCCCCCCACTTCTACAAAATTCAGGTCCCACTGACATTTTTTTTAAGATTAAGCAAGAATATTTCCTAGACACAAGATAGTTGAGCAATGACTTTTACCAATTTAGGTAACTTAAGAGTGGAGTTGGGTCCTTTAGTCTAATTTTATTAGTAAAGATGACTCCCAGTATGTGTTACAAAATGTTAACAAATATTTTGACTATTTATTGCGATAGATTATCTGGTAACTAACACATTGTAGTTTGAGATCCCTAGTCTGTGCAAATAGGAAGCCACATTTACTACATTATGACAGCGAATACTTTATACAATATTGTTAAACTACTTTGTAGCCAAAGATCAGAAATGATATTAATGCTCATTAAAAATTAAAGATGTGATGCAGAAGTCAAATTCACAAGTTACTACATGTTCTCTGCCATCACTAAATTCAAAACAATGGCTTTCAAGATCGTTAAATATAAAATTTTGCAATAAAATACATTTTAGACCAGACTTCATTTGAGATTTTATTAAATATAAAACTTCATACTTCATATAAATTTTTATACACGTCAACAATGAAGAATTAAGGTGAGCTTTTAAGGACAGCAAATAGTATAACAACACTGTCACTTTCCATCCCATTTTTGAAAATATTTTAAAAGTTGCTTTCAACCTGACCATTAGCAACTTTTTTTCCTCTGCAAATGTACTGAAGACGACTTAGGTACCCACCCTACCAGTTTAAATTAATACCTTTGTCTAGGGGTTTGCACCTACCTCAGCCTCAAATGAATGCCAGTACAGTAACTGATAAACCCTGTATGGGGTATTGACCACTTCTGAAGTGAATATGTGGCTTGATAAAATATAATTTGGGCCATTTCTATTGTTCATTCCACACAACAACAGAAGCTCGTCATGTTTCTTAAATTCTGTTCAATCCAAGAAATAATGGTATAGATTTAGGGTAGAAGAAAAAATGTGGTTACAAGATATGCCCACAATGGATTCCATCTTAATCTGTTCTAATTGAATTAAATTGCTCCACTTTAAGCATGTAACTATGCACATTCAGGTTTTCTCTCTGCATGCCATCAAGCTGAGGTTTAAGTTCGAAATAGTAAGGATGAAAATCTATCCTATATTAAATAGGGAGATGCTGAATTGAGCTGCAAATTCTAAAAAGGAAAAATAAAACTGTGAATGATTTTAGACATGAATCTTCTACCCATTTCTGAAAAAATGTAAAGACCACAATTAAGTGAACTACGAGTGTTTAGTGAACATATGGAAAGTGGTGATGGGATGGGGTGATGATTAAGACACATTTTGCATTGGTGGGGAATATTCCACAAGGAGAGTCACAGATGAACAATAGCCAATGTTACTACTGCTTAGTCCCTCACAAAAAGTACAGTACTTCAGTATGTATAATTTGCAAGTTATTGGCCACAAACATACTACTGTAAAACAAGAAAAACTGTTTGATTTTAAAAACAGACTAGTCATGTCAGTTAACAGTAAACTTAGCACCAGTGTGACAGTCAGCAGTCTGCAGCAGAAATGAGATTAACAAATACAGCTTTGAAACACTGTTCCAACAAGCTTAAGTCTAAATGTTAAGCAAAACAAAAAAAAAGACATGCATGGATTAAATCTCCTGTAATGAAGAAAATACATAATCTACATCAAAGGTGAGCAGTAATCTACCTGCTGTAAATCACCAATTCTGTTCCAAGTAAGTGGAACATAAACTATATATACACACAAAATAAAATTTATGCAGCAAAACCAGACTAAACATACAGATAAAATGCATATAAAAATACAAACAATTAGTTCTACATTTTAAAACAATGTTGAAGCTATCTTCATGTTTCTACTAATTGTAAAATCCATGAATTGCTCCTGAAGCACCATTAAACCCAAATACAGAAAAGTGAACAGCAAAATATTACTTAGAGGGCCAATGAATACATGCAGTTTGCACAGCAAGGTGTTGCTGAAGATATCAAGTTCCTCACCTATTCTGAAACGGAATTCATTGTTTTTTTTCCTGCAGACATTAAACTCAATGGTTTACCTTCAGTCTTTGCAAACTCTCTCTTACGTTGGCATCCTATATAAAAGTATTCACGTTTTTCTTTTCAAATGTTTTGATTCTCACTTCATAGAAAAATACTAAACTATTTTATAATTCCCTTAAATTTATTTCTGAAATTAGGACAATTAAAACTGACGGCCAATTTAAAAAAAACTGAGCAAGGCCGCAATTATTTAGTAAAAATGCAATATAAATTTAGCTTCAAGTGATATTAAATAACTTCGTATAATTGGGTGGTTTTGACATTTTATATATATATGCGCAATTATTCAAATAGATTTAAGTGATGAACAAACTATTCTACACAGGCAACGTACAAAGATGCAATACAAAAACAAAACAAACACTACAAACCAAAAACATGTGTGCTCCTTTTATTAACCTTCTGCACTCAAGGAGCATGTGATGCTGTAGTACCTGCCGATGCTAGATTATTGAACAGAAGCTTTCGCAAAATGCCGGAATAAAATGGCCCATACACCTGTATATTGTAATTAATAATACAGACAAATTGGGATCCAATCTCCTCGAGTTCAACCTGAATAGGGGTAAGGCCTCCTGGAACAACTGAAACAGTCTTCCGCTGATTTGGCACACTGAGCAAATTTCTAATGTACTGTTCAATCCGATTATCTGAAAATTAAATAAAACAACCAACATAAATATGATAGAAACACAAAGTTGGACCATATTGAAAGACGTTGTTTGGATCACAATTTACACTCTGAATATAAGCTCAGTTGGCTGGTTTGCAAAGCAGAATGATACGAGCAGCACAGGTTCAATTCCTGCAACTCTGAAGTTACTGTGAAAGCCCTGTCTTGTCAACCTCACCCCTTGCCTGAGGTGTAGTGATGCCCAAGTTCTTTGAGACGGTGGCTAATTTCACTTTTGCCACTGACTATGTTGAAATCAAGCCCATTAGCTATTGTGCAAAATGTGCAAACTTAGATTGTTTTAGATTAGATATAATTATGCTTGCTTGTGCATTTGCTGAGTAACAATTTCTCCCTCATCTTCTATTCAGTGTACAGTAATATTACATTAGTAATCACAAAAAGGAAGTCCTACCCACAAAAGCCAAAATTTGCTTTCCTTCCCCCTCCCACTACATGATGTGTACCATTCTTACCATCACCCAACCCAGGCATGATCTTTTAAAATGTATTGTTTTATTTACAGCATTATATATAAAGTCAAAAATCTAATGCATTTCCATTCTCTTTTACTTTTTGATGGGTACGACTTACAGCTGTAGTTATTTTTCGAAAATATGAATGGAATTTTCCAACTTTGATCAAAATTCAGAGTAGGGATAATGTTAAGACATGGAGTTTACTCTGTTACTTAAACCCAAACACCATAAAAGCTTGCCTCGCCTCGTAATCTGTTAAAATATGAGTGACAGAGAACTCCCAAATTCCACTATTTAAAGAAAATAACATCAAGTTGTTTTTAAAACTTTAAAAGTGAACATGAAACAACAACTGTTCATAACTCTAAGGCCTGCTTTCTCTTAACTGCTTACTATCTACCTCCAACTCTGTAACAACATGCTGTTCCAATAAGACACTTATTAAAATGACATCAACTTAATTTCAAAATTCCGTTGTCATCTTCTGTGTCTTTCTTCTTCTGGCTGAAGATCTCCCTGGGTTGTCATCTTTTTTTTAAACTGAGTATGTTTCATATGAAGAAAGTACCTTTGAGAGAGAGTATTTCCTAATTTCCTGAAGAGCATGTTGTAAGCTCTCCCTGCACTTCTGTCGCAATGGCAGTTGCTCTCTGACCAAATTTCTAAATGTCTGTATTTTATACCCCCCAACATCAGATTGTCTCATTGAATTTATTGTTTTGCTAACATCAAACCAAACTCTATTAGGTTTTGGTATCCTGGGGCATAATTTAAACTGATTGGTTAAATTCAAATTGTTGTCAAAACAGAAACCAAAACTCAGGTATCCATTTCACAGCCAAATGTTACATATTTTCAATTTTGCAGTACACTCTGCGACTGCCACCTAGTCACATACAGAGATGCTTGTACTCTCAGTTCAGAACAGCATTCAGACTCTCTTAAAGGTACAGTACACACCTTCAACTTCATAACAATAAAGATTAGTGTAAACTTACACTGGATAGCAAGGTTTTGATTCATGGAGGTATTACAGTTGATCCCTTTTTGCAGTGCAAAAAAGTGTAGGTTTTTCTATTCCTTTTTGGGATGTAGGAGTTGCTGGCTGGCTAGCATTTTTGGCCTCTCCCTCATTGCCCTTGAGAGGGTGGTGGTGAGCTGCCCTTCTTGAAACACTGCAATTTATGTGCTGTAGGTTGACCCATAATGCCATTGGGGAGACAATTCCAGGATTTTGACCCATGATCTTTGAAGGAACAGCAATATATTTCCATGTTTGGATGATGAATGGCTTGGTGGGGAACTTGCAGGTGGTGGTGTTCTCATGTCTCTGCTGCCCTTGCCCTTCTAGATGCAAGAAGTTGAGAGTTTGGAAGGTGCTGTCCAAGGATTTTTGGCAAATTGCTGCAGTGCATTTTGTAGATAGTAGCAGCATTGTGTACTGAGCATTGATGGGGGAGGGAGTGGCTGTTTGTAGATGTGGAGCCAATCAAACAGGATGCTTTGTCCTGGATGCAGTTAAATTTCAAGTGTTGTTGGAGCTGCACCCATTCAGACAAGTGGGGAGTATTTTATTACACTTCTGATTTGTGCCTTGGGGAGTCAGGAGGTGAGTTACTCACTATATTATTCCTTGCCTCTGACCCACTCTTGTACGCACTGCATTTGTATGGCAAACCCAATTGAGTAACCTCATTGGTCAATGGTAACCTCATAAATGTTGATAATAAGAGATTCAATGATGGTAATACCATTGAATGTCAACGGGCAGTGGTTAGATAATCTTTTATTGGAGATGATCATTGCCTGGCATTCGTGTGGCATAAATGTTACTTGCCACTTGTCAGCCAAGCCTGGATATTTCCAGATCTTGTTGCATTTGAAAATGGACTGCTTCAGTGTCTGAGGAGTTGTGTTGAAATTATATAATCATCAGCAAATGCAAAATATACCCATGTCTGAGCGTGTGTGTGGAGGTTTAAACACCAAGTATGCATTTTGTTTATATCTACAGGGAATATCACAAATGTGAATCAGTTAGAAGCTTTGTAAAATCCTAGCTGAATATCAAACTTTGCATTGTTTCAATCATTTACAACATCTCTATTTATCACAGGCAGACTATATATTTTTTTTTAATTGTACTATCTCCTGATTATTTTGAGTATTCAAGTCATTTTAGAGAGATGATAAAGTTGAGAAATTTAGTGGAAATTTCTATTAATCATTTATAGAATGTGTTGCCAAATCCTAATTGCCTTGTAGAAGGTGGTGATGAGCTACCTTCATTATCCACTGCAGTCCTGGATTGTAGAGACACCCACACAGTCCTGTTGGGAAGCGAATTCCAAGGTTTTGACCCCACCAGTACTGAAGGAGTGGTGATGTAGTTGGAAGTCAGGATAGTGAGAGATTTGGAAGGGATTTACAGGTGCCATTGCTCTCAAGTATCCACTGCCCTTGGCTGAAGGGGAGTCATACTGGATTCAAATATGTTAACTTTGCTTCTCTCTCCACAGATGCTGCCAGACTTGCTGAGCTTCTCTAGCACTTTGTATTTGCAGCCATACTGACTTGCTATTCACGGCATTTCACTTCTGCCATGCCATCCTAGCTTACCATTCCATTTAGGTACAATTAGGTATTGCACCTCTTATGACCTCCTTCCCACTGGCATCCAATACTGATCATTTGAAATTTGATTCAGTGAGCTGAGGTAGAGAGCGTAAGAATGAACTGACCACTCAATTTCCATTCTGTCTCTCCCAACCCAGTGTAAAACAAAATCCTGTGACTGTAATTTGGAGTACACTACTTTAAAAGGGATCGTGGAAGTTTACTTGATAATAGCTTTCAAATGGAATTCAATAAATGCATTACATGGAAATTTTGCAGGTTTATGGAAAATAGCAGGGACCGGGACTAGTTAGTTAGTTCTTTTAAAGAGCTAAAGGACTGCCTTCTCTGCTGTAATAATCATGATATTAAAAAGTGTATTTCTTGATTGCTATTGTGGAGTCACCATAAAGAGAGTGAGCTTGGGTCAAGATCTGAATGGAAATTACAGAGCCAACAGTTCCTATAAAACAATGGGTTAAGTTTATTAAACCTTTATGACTTGAAATTGAACTTTCTCATTGCAAAAATGTGTTGTCATTATTCACTTTGATACTTTCAATAAATTCTAGGGCACAGTTAAACTGGGAATTAAAAATGTTTTTAAAATGTTCATATCATCACCCAGATAACATAAAATGTAACATATTAGCAAAATTAATTTTTGTACTTACTAATCAAGGTACGGACAGGATTGCTTTCTTCTGCAATGCTGCAGATCTGACCAGTAAGATTTGTTTGATTTTCATTTGTAAGCACAGAGTAACCCCTTTCTGTCAAAGATTGGTTTATTTCAGAGCAGATCTTTACACTTATAGTCTTGAGTGTTTCTTCAAGATTGAAATTTCTTCACAGCATGATCAAGAATGAAAAAGAGAGACACAGTGGGTCGGGTTAGTATTTTGTACATTGGTTATCAAAATGAATTAATTTATTCTTCAGGTGTTCCATACAGACCAAAATGTGATCTTATAGCGAAATAAATTCTCAAGAAGAGCAGAAAATATTTGGAACAGGGCAAACTAATATAATTCATTTTAATGTCATGCATTTGATCCTTTTAGAAAATCCCTGGATTTATATGAAAAAGCAAAACAAAACTTCCAAGCAGTTCGAAAAGCCAATCTAAAAGCAGGTTGAAGCATAGCTGAGGGGAATAAGGTGATGTGAAAACAGAATGCTACTAAGCAACCATTGCCATTTAGGTTTAACTATAGCATGACATGCATACAAGCAATTCCCAGTATAAAATGTGAATATAACATATACACAAGTGAAAAAGTCATATTTAGACAGTGTAAGAACTGTAATAATTTTAAAGTTGTAGATAGCTTGCTGTGACCAAATCAACCAATAGAATCTTTTGTACATCCTGGATGCTTCCTGTCTCTATTCCTGATGAATAGCACTGCTATTCACTGCTGCCTCACAGCACCAGAGACCTGGGTTCAATTCCCGCCTCAGGCGACTGTCTGTGTGGAGTTTGCACGTTCTCCCCGTGTCTGCGTGGGTTTTCTCCGGGTGCTCCGGTTTCCTCCCACAGTCCAAAGATGTGCAGGTCAGGTGAATTGGCCATGCTAAATTGCCCGTAGTGTTAGGTAAGGGGTAAATGTAGGGGTATGGGTGGGTTATGCTTCGGCTGGTCAGTGTGGACTTGTTGGGCCGAAGGGCCTGTTTCCACACTGTAATGTAATGTAATGTAATGAAGGGCTTTTGCCCAAAACGTCAATTTTCCCGCTCCTCGGATGCTGCCTGATCTGCTATGCTTTTCCAGTACCACTCTGATCTAAGCTCTGGTTTCCAGCATCTGCAGTCCTCACCTTTGCCCTCTTTTATACACCTGCCGAGACAAATTCTATGCACACACAACCTTGTGCATGTAGAATTAAAATGCATTCCAGCATTTAAAAATGCTATAGTTAACTTTATTTTAAGAAAAATAAAGTCCATAGGACATGCAAGGGACCCTTTTAAACCAGATACTTCATGCAGTCTTTGTGGTCTCCTCTCGAGACTTATTCAAAAATGTGCTCGAGATTTCAATTCCACTACTGTGGTATCAACAACCCCTTAATTCATAAAATTGTACTGAAAATAACAGCTTGGGAGCGCCTTATTGCAAAATCAGATTTTGTTTTTAAACAGATCGCTCCCGCCCACCCCCCCACCCCCAAATGTCTTAAATGTTGCATTTATAATCTTAAAAATGTGATTTATAATCTGAAATACCATTTAAAAAAGAAAAATCCCCACGTCAGAGTGGTTAGCAAGGTTAGAGCTCAGGGAATACAAGGAGAACTCACCATTTGGATACAGAACTGACTCAAAGGTAGAAGACAGAGTGTGGTGGTAAAAGGTTGTTTTTCAGACTGGAGGCCTGCGAGTGCCACAAGGATCAGTGCTGGGTCGACTATTTTTTATTGTTTACATAAATGATTTGGATGTGAGCATAGGAGATATTGTTAGTAAGTTTGCAGATGACACCAAAATTGAAGGTGTAGTGAACAGCGAAGACATTTTCCTCAGATTACAACAGGATCTTGATCAGATGGGCCAATGGGCTGAGAAGTGGCAGATGGAGTTTAATTTAGATAAGTGTGAGGTGCTTCATTTTGGGAAAGCAAATATTAGCAGGACTTATACACTTAATGGTAAGGTCTTAGGGAGTGTTGCTGAACAAAGAGACCTTGCAGCGCGGGTTCATAGCTCCTTGAAAGTGGAGTCACAGGTAGATAGGATAGTGAAGGTGGTAAAAACAATGACTGCAGATGCTGAAAACCAAATACTGGATTAGTGGTGCTGGAAGAGCACAGCAGTTCAGGCAGCACCCAAGTGAAGGTGGTGTTTGGCATGCTTTCCTTTATTGGTCAGAGTATTGAGTACAGGAACTTGGAGGTCATGTTGCGGCAGTACAGGACATTAGTTAGGCCACTGTTGGAATATTGCATGCAATTCTGGTCTCCTTCCTATTGGAAAGATGTTGTGAAACTTGAAAGGGTTCAGAAAAGATTTACAAGAATGTTGCCAGGGTTGGAGGATTTGAGCGACAGGGAGAGGTTGAATAGGCCGGGGCTGTTTTCCCTGGAGCTTCAAAGGCTGAGGGGTGACCTTATAGAGGGGTGTGGATAGGATGAATACACAAAGTCTTTTCTCTGGGGTGGCAGAGTCCAGAACTAGAGGGCATAGTTTTAGGGTGAGTGGGGAAAGATATAAAAGAGACCTAAGGGGCAACATTTTCATGCAGAGGGTGGTACGTGCATGGAATGAGCTGCCACAGGAAGTGGTAGAGGCTAGTACAATTGCAACATTTAAAAGGCATCTGGATGGGTATATGAATACAAAGGGTTTGGAGGGATATGTGTCAGGTGTTGGCAGGTGGGACTAGATTGGGTTGGCATATCTGGTTGGCATGGACAGGTTGGGCCGAAGGGTCTGAAGTGGTGTACAGGGATACAAAAGTTTAGAAGACATTAGGATAGATATATGAATAGGAAAGGTTTGGAAGGATATGGGCCAGGAGCAAGCAGGTGAGACTAGTTTAGTTTGGGATTATGTTCGGCTTGGACTGGTCAGACCAAAGGGTCTGTTTCCATGCTTTATGACTCTATGATCCAACTGTCAGAGTGAACAGAATGTCTGGGACTCTTGTTTATATCTGTCAGGCAGGGCTCCCTGATTGAGTATGTTAATCCAGTCCAATCGGGAACTCATTCTATGAGATCTAACTGACTGACCTTGTCATAATTAAATTTCCTAATACTGTTGTGATTCATTTTGTTGGAACATAAATGTTGAGATTCAGTCACTAAAGAGAATTTAACCCGCAAACCCCAATACCAACATATTGATCATATCTATTCTACTGTAAACACATTCAAAGGCAGTTTATGGGAACCAATGCATTCACTAGCCACTGTAATGCACCTCCCTGCATCAAACTCAACTAGAATCAATTGAGACATGAACGCAGATTTTTATCACATCACTAATTTTCCAACTTGAATGTTTAATTTGCAGGGAAAAGTAATTACAGGGTTAAAAGGTATAGATCAGTGTGTGTAGAACCATTTGGACAGCTCTACCAACTAAACATCATAGGAGTGACAAGCTGAATGGCCTTTCACTATGAAGATAACATTGCAGTGTTCAAATCGTGGGATGTGTTCTTTTCTAGCTGATCAAATTTTCATTATTTGCATTCAGATGTTGAAAATAAAAATGGTTGGAAACTTAACATTACTGAAAAGAATATCTGGGTAAAAAGAATAAAAACATGCAGCTTCACTTGTATAAATAGAAATATGTATTAAGAGCATTGGGAGGCCATTCAGTCCCTCGAGCCTGTTGTCATTCAAAAAGATGTTAGTTTCTTTTCCATCTACCCCCAATAACCTTGGACTCCCATGCCTAACAAGCATATATCTACAACTACCTTAAAAAAATATTCGATAACCCTGCCTCCGTTATCTTCTAAGACAGAGGTCCAAAGTTGCACAACCCTCAGGAAAAACATCTAATCAAGTATTCCCTGAAAAAGGTGGCCCCTAGTTCTTGACTGACCCACAAGAAGAAACATCCTATCCACATCCGCCTGGTCAATGCTGTGCAAGATCCTATTTAGTTCAACTAAATCTCCCTTCAATCTAGTGGAAACGAGCTTAGGCTGTTCAAGCTCTCCTTATAAGACAACCTGTTCTATCCAGGTATCAATCTAGTGACTCACCTGTGAAACATACATCTTTTCTAAGTAGAGGAGAGCAAAACTGCACACAGTGAGAGATATAGTCTCATTAATTACAAAACTAAAGTGTAACACCTTACTTTTTCATTCAGTTCCTCTCATAGTAAAGGATAGCATTCCATTAGCCTTCTTCATTACTTGCTGTACCTACATATTAACTTTTTTGTGACTTGTGCAATAGAAAAGCTAGATCACTCTGCACCTCAGAGTTCAACAATTGTTCGGTGTGTAGGCAAAACTCTGCGATTTCAGTCTTCCTGTCAAAGTGAAGACCTTTCCCACTTTATCCTCCACCTGCCAGACCTATGCCCATTTAACTCACCAAATCTGACTGAAACCTCCTGACGTCTTCACAGTATATATTCCTATCTATTTTCTGTGTCATCACAAATTTAGCTATTATGCCTTTGTTGCCCTCTTCATCTAAGTCAGTGGTATAAATTGTAAAAAGCCAGAGTACCACTCTTAGCAGGATTCCACTTGTCACATCTTGCCAATCAGCATCAAGTGCAGCTAGTACAGAATGAAGGCTTAGGGGTTTGTCAAGTATGAGAATTTTAATGGTTAATCTCTTTTTTTAATAAAAGGGTAAACTCGAAAAATACTGAAAGCAACTAATGCAATATTTAAGTAAGATTTTCTGTTTACGTTAAAACGTAGTTACTTTCAGGCTTAAAACCAGGAAGCTCTTTAAACGGATAGTGGCTGAGGTATAGCTCGCTAATTAAAGAGCTGCGTAAAACTAGCTCTTAAAAATAGAGCAAAGCCAACTCATCTCAGTCAAAAGTGGAATAAATACACAGCCTTTACTAGTGGAGCCAGTACTGGGCGTAGCTGGCAAAGTGGAAGACTTGGGTGTTTGATCGTGTGGGAGTTCAGTGAAGTGGGGGAAGGACACTTTTTCATTTCTCCCCTATTTGGAATGCACCACTTCAGTTGCAGGGTGGCAACACTGTTCCCTTTGAAAATCAAGAGTGGAAAAGAAGAATGACATCATAGACTTCATGTAAGCTGATCAACTGGTAAGTGCTTACATTAATTTTCAGTTGTAAGTTGAATCAGCATTTGATATAAATATAATAAATAATAAATTAAAAATAATAAATAATAAAGAACAAATAACTTTGTGACTAAATTAAAACTACATGTAACTAACACACAATGGGGAAATATGGACTACATTCTAGCTGTGTACGCTGGAACTTCTGGACCCAAAATAATCCAAGGGAAACACAGCTGTTGTAAGTGTTGAAAAGTACGAGATCCCTAACTCAGCATCATTATTTTTTAAGGCAGAATTGAAGACATTGTGATACATCAATGGAGAGCACAGCGATAGCTGGACAATTTGTTCCAGCAGGTGGATACACACCTTATGAAATCTGTCTGCCCTATCCTATGTAGTAAAGATGTAACCATAGACGAGTCAAGCAAGGGGTCAGAGAATACTGTAGTCCGGAACTTGAGCTGTTATACTTACCTACCAAGTTTGAGATGCTCACCTATGTGGGTGAAAGTGAATGTCTTTTGGAGGAGAAATTGACTGAGCAGGCATCTTTCAAGGTGAAAGGAGATAATAAAGGAATGCCCTGTGCAAGAATTATGTTTTCCTGTTGTGGTTCTGTTCGCCGAGCTGGGAATTTGTGTTACAGACGTTTCGTCCCCTGTCTAGGTGACATCCTCAGTGCTTGGGAGTTTCCTGTGAAGCGCTTCTGTGATCTTTCCTCCGGCATTTATAGTGGTTTGTCTCTGCCGCTTCCGGTTGTCAGTTCCAGCTGGCCGCTGCAGTGGTCGGTATATTGGGTCCAGGTCAATGTGCTTATTGATTTGAATCTGTGGATGAGTGCCATGCCTCTAGGAATTCCCTGGCTGTTCTCTGTTTGGCTTGTCCGATAATAGTAGTGTTGTCCCAGTTGAATTCATGTTGCTTGTCATCTGCGTGTGGGGCTACTAAGGATAGCTGGTCGTGTCATTTCGTGGCTAGTTGGTGTTCATGGATGCAGATCGTTAGCCGTCTTCCTATTTGTCCTATGTAGTGTTTTGTGCAGTTCTTGCATGGGAGTTTGTACACTACATTGGTTTTGCTCATGCT
The DNA here is from genome assembly GCF_047496795.1 of Chiloscyllium punctatum. NCBI lineage: Eukaryota > Metazoa > Chordata > Chondrichthyes > Orectolobiformes > Hemiscylliidae > Chiloscyllium > Chiloscyllium punctatum. The sequence goes on along the minus strand of NC_092782.1, from coordinate 24,739,203 downwards.
GGGTATTGGGTCCAAACTACTGGACCTATGACTCACAACACACTTCACATTCAACAGCCAAATATATGAACAAATCAACGGCACACCCATGGGCTCACCCATCTCTGGACTCATAGCAGAAGCGGTAATGCAGAGATTAGAACAAACAGGCTTACTGCAAATTCAAACCAAACTCTGGGTCAGATATGGAGATGACACCTTTGTAATCATTAAAAACACAGAAATAGAGAACACACACCGGCTTATCAACGCCACACTCACAGGAATCCGATTCACTAGAGAGGAAGAAAAGGACAACCAACTCCCATTCCTAGACGTAATGGTACAGAGAACACCGAACAGAGAATTCACCACAAAGGTATATAGGAAAGCCACACACACAGACCAAGTCCTAAACCAAGAAAGCAACCACCCCAACACACACAAAAGAAGTTGCATCAAGATACTATTCAAAAGGGCCACAACACACTGCAGCACACCAGAACTGCAAAAAGAGGAAGAAGAACACCTATACAATGTATTCACCAAAAACAGATACCCGCGCAATTTCATCAACAGATGACCTAAGGGAAAGACAACGGAACAAGGACATGCACCAACCCAAAGGACTAGCCACACTACCATACATCAAGAGCATTTCTGAACTGACAGCCAGAATACTGCAACCACTTGGACTCATAACAGCACACAAACCAACAGCCACTCTCAGACAACAACTCACCAGAACGAAGGACCCGATACCCAGCATGAGCAAAACCAATGTAGTGTACAAAATTCCATGCAAGGACTGCAAAAAACACTACATAGGACAAACAGGAAGACAGTTAACGATCCGCATCCATGAACACCAACTAGCCATGAAACGACACGACCAGCTATCCTTAGTAGCCACACACGCAGATGACAAGCAACATGAATTCGACTGGGACAACACTACTATTATAGGACAAGCCAAACAGAGAACAGCCAGGGAATCCCTAGAGGCATGGCACTCATCTACAGATTCAAATCAATAAGCACATCGACCTGGACCCAATATACCAACCACTGCAGCGGACAGCTGGAACTGACAACCGGAAGCAGCAGATTCAAACCTCTACAAATGCTGGAGGAAAGATCACAGAAGCACTTCACAGGAGGCTCCCAAGCACTGAGGATGTCACCTAGACAGGGGACGAAACGTCTGCAACACAAATTCCCAGCTCGGCGAACAGAACCACAACAACGAGCACCCAAGCTACAAATCTTCTCACAAACATTGAATTATGTTTTCCTCACAAGCACTGAATACTGTGTAAATTTCCAATACAAGACATTTGAAATCTGGACTTTAAAACAAATAAAAAGGATACGAAAAAACTGAATACAGTAATATTTCACTCCCAGAATTTTACTTCAAAAAGTACAAAAACAAGACCTCATCCTTGGCTTTGACCTGACATGAGTCAATGCAGTATCATAGAATACAACCTTAATTCTAGTAACTGATTGAAAGAAATTGATTTTCTACTATATGATAAAAGAGATGGATAGAAAAATCAAACTCACTTGTCATGCATGCCCTCAAGGAGAACTACAATAACTCGCTTTAATTTTTCTGCAAAGTCAGGTAGTCCTGAAATGGTTGCCCCCACCATGTTGTAGATGATCAACATTATATAGGCCACAAGCCTTTGCAGGTTCAGTCTTTGCTGCAGTTCTTGGAGTCGTGATCGATCAGTCATCAGAGTCTAAAATCAAATCAAAGATAGTTCATGGCATTCAAAATATCTTATGTCACTAGTAGTTTCTGTGATCATTTAGTACTACAGAAAAGATATTCTTCCATCTCATTACATGGTGAAATATTTGCAAATTTATTTTCTCCTTCCCACTTCATGATTTTTCCAGACCATTCACCAAATGTAGCTAACATACTATCTCCTGAATCTCTATCAATGCCTTTTGGATCAGCATACGTTCCTTCCTTCCATAAATTCTGCTGCATTGTAATTTGAAATAATTATACAAATAGGTTTGTTGTCTAACACCATGCCATTATGAGGGGGGATTAGGATCAATATTTGTAACTCCCAGACAGTCAACACCTGAACTCGCTTTCCATCCAAATTAGTTACTTATATAGGCAACATGATCGTGATTTGAAAAAAAAGTGCCTAACACTTCATATTGTTAAGACTGTGTTGGAGAAGTCATATTTTCAAAAATCCAAACAGCCAGCAATTAACTGATGAGACTATATTACAAACTTTATTGAAGATATGAAGAGAAATTAAACAAATCAAGCAGCATTAACACCATAGCATGCGTTTAAACTATTAACTCAGTTTTACTTTACAATTCCCTACAACCCCAGTCAAAGTGTTCTTTTATGTTACAAAACTCCTTGAAGCTTCATTCACATTTTCCGATTGAGCAGAAAAAGGTATGCCACAGTCCTCTGGAAGTTACTTTCATACTCCAGTTATTGTTTAACATCAAGTAATGGAAGGATCCCCATGCAATTGGTAAGGGAAGACACTCTGGCCCAATAATAATATGGCAAACCCATATCGCTGATTGTCTTTGTACTGCAACCTATGATCTTGTAAGATGAAACCATATTAGTTTTTAAATGCAATTAACTCCAAGCTTCTTTGTATTGTACACATGTCTAGGTTTCTCAACAATTTGAGAATCAGATGTTTCCCATTTGCCTACAATTAAATTTCTTAAAATTTTATTTCTTAAAATTAATTATATCCTGACAAGAATTATGAATCGGATATTTACAATCAAAATCTCCAAATGAGAATGGTACTACCAGGCACCTAGAAGCAAGTACAAAACGTAATATTTCTCCACAAGAGTGAAAATGAAAATATTTACTTTTAAATATTCTATACACATGATTTGGTCTTGTTAATTCTTTGAAAATAGCAAAATAAAAGCCACCCAGATAATTGGACTTTTTAAAAAACAAAATGCAGCTGTAGAGCCGTTGGTTTATATTGAATTTCTCTGGGTTTAATCTACCCATGCCAAATCCATTATTCAACCTTCATTTTGTTAGGGCCAGAGTACTGGCCCAATTCGATGAGTGATAGTTGGTTCCTCCATGTCACCCTTTCCCTCATGTTGCTACCTATTTCAGCTTTTTGTTCAGCTACGACAAGTGTCCTAGCCATCTCTTCTCATGAGGTATTCTCAGTTTCCAAACTCATCTTGCTGCTTTTTATCCCCCCAAATTGTTACGGTTAAACTTTTCTTAACACATGTATGCTGATCTGCAGCAGTTCAAGCAACAACTCACCACCACCTTCTGAAAAGGCAATTAGGATTAAGCAATAAATACTGGCCCATCCAATGAAGCACACATATCCTGATAAAATTTGAAATACAATTCAGTGGCAGACTGGAAACCAAGATGAACCTGCTCCAAAAGGTGACTGGTTTATTATAATGAATGACAAAGGATCATAGAGAACTGGTTGTGTTTTAATAGAAAGACTGACTGGTAATGGGTGTTCGTGGTGGTGGTGGTGGTGGGGGTGGGGTTGGACGGGGTGGCGGGGGAGAAGAGAGCAAGAAATGCTGAGTGATGCCTAATAACTATCTTTGTACCACCAAATAAATTTGATTGCTCTTTCATGATAGTTAAGTATTTATATTTTAATGACAGTCGTCATGTAAATAAAATCACAAAATGGCAGACTCAAAAAGGAGCAAAGAAGTGTAAGGAATGCTTTGCTATATTATGTGCTTTATATAAAAGACAAACCACCATCAATTGATCACATTTTATTGGAGAAAAATAAAATGCAAAATCAAAAAAAAATCCATCTGCATCTAGTAGATCAAGAGTTGAGCCCATTAGTGGTGTCAGCATAACCATCATAATGCAGGTGTTTGAAGATATTTAAATTACACTGGCACAACAGGAACAGCCAAATATGAATTCCCTTCTAAAGATATGAGAAGAATATTCAGCAAGTTTACAAGGCTAGAAATTTGACTTGGACCATGGCACAAAATGGAATATTAGGCATGGTGTACAATGGGCCTGAAGCAATTTTTCCCATTTTAGAGACAAATTTCTAATTGATAAAATTATTTGTGTAGAGGGAAGTACTTCTTCTACTTAATTTAATTACAATCTTTGCAAATGGATAGTTGAAAGTCTAAAATTTCCATTGCAGTCTGGCCTGGGATGAAGTATTCCTCTCTGGAGATTGCCAATTTGCTCGGTCTGATAAACAAATAGTTTTTATTTAGGATGCGTTCTATAAAATCAAGACTTGACAACCTCATCCCATATTCCAATGGATGGAAGATGATTATAGAAGTTGTGCTGTGACAAAGACACTGGAGAAAGTTTCTGCAGCACCACATGTCAGAGAGGGTATTTTCTCATGACAGCTGATTCCTTGCACATTATTCTTGGTTCCAAAACAATATTGTTTAATGGCAGACTCTCTGATCCCATGCTATTTAAAATGCTATTGCAATTCTCCCGCAAGAGACCGTTCCAATTTTTCTGTCTTCAGGATATCTTTAAAGGCAGCACAGTCTTTTCTTAATAAAATCGTGAACATTCTAATTGTCAAAAGATTTCCCCATAATGATCTGGCCTGATGAAACTTAAATTTTCATCCTCAAATCCTCTGTAAATTGTTGGACCTAAAAGTTCAAAAGATCCTGAAGAGCTCAAAATTTCAAACAGGTTGCTCAAACTCAGTTTCTACAACTTTGGAAAATGTTCCAAATTCACAAGAGTTTCAGAATCTCTTATACAAAAATCATAATATTTACCTCAGGTAAGGGCTTATTGTCGTAGTCCCATTGCAACAACTTCAAATAACCATTGCTTAGCACAGATGATGGACTGAGGGGAAGACTGGAACTCCCGTCAGTATCAGAAGGTGAGGTGTCTGAGGTGGTCATAGATGCCGATACTTCAGTAACAGACTCCTTTAACCACTGAGTTGTATAATCAAGAGCATCTATAAACAGAAATATAAATGTTTGTGGAGAATTAAATATTGCTCAAGTATGTAAATATCCTATAGAATTAAAATGATCTTTAAAGAAAAAAAAAATCACCACCAGCTTTATAGACAACAGTGCCATTTAGTTCAGAAGGGGGTAATGAAAACAATCATCATCAGTAGATTTCTGCCAATTTCTGCATTTCCCACACAGTCCATAAACGGAAATCAGAATGTGTAGAAGCCATCATATATAATAGGAATTAATATTCTGAGGAAGGGTCACTTGACCACAGACATTAACTCTGATTTCTCACCACAGATGCTGCCAGCTTTGCTGAGTTTTTCCAGCAATTTCTGCTTTTGTTCCATTTACAGCATCTGCTGCTTTTTTGGTTTTTACTTTGGAATTAATATCAGGTGGTTCAAAACATTTTCTGAATATTTATTCTTCCCACATCTGCATTATTTATATAGGGTCTATCATCCTGTAGCCTCTCAGCAACACTGGACCTATTAAATTCTGTGGGATATCTTCCCTTTGTACTTATACCAATCAATGTCCCACTTGTGTTTTAATGTCCTTCTATGTTACCTTAAAAATTATTTGCGTTCAAAGTTAGATGTCACTCCTTATCTGGAGGATGTCAAATGCTTTGTCCTTAAGATGAATCCGGCCACTTCCCAAACTTATACATATAAAATGTTCACTCAAATATCTCAAACAAAAATTCATTCTACACAATATTAGCAAGAACCAGAGAGGAAGGACCGAGCAGTGGGCCTTCTTATTTGGTTAAGTATTGTACATTTATCACACATCACTATTAAATCTACTAAAAACTTACAGGGCTGTTTATTGAGATAATCCTGGAACTTGCTTCGCTCGTAATCAACTGAACATTGTTGGATGTGTGGTCGGATATTTTGAATGGTGAAGTTGACCATATCCATTGCCATCAAATCAAGAACATGAAATATCTCTCTGGTAAAGAAATACAAAGCTCACTCACAAAATTAAGAAACAACGTTTTATTAGAAATGTATGTAAGAAAAAAAAAAGTAATGCTTTGGTCCGAAAATATATTGGTCCTCTTTTTAAAAATCAATAATGCTTATTGTGAAGTGGAAACTTTTCAATTTCCGGAATAAACTTAAAACACTTAAAAGAAGCAGCATCTAACTCTATCCTCCCCATTTCACCACCATGCAGACAAATAATTTACCTGAACAATGGAACTATCCCAGTAATTGATTTCAATTTTTTAACATCATCATCCCGAACTGGAGCACAGAACTTTCCCATTAATGTCACAATATATGCAGCCAGTTTATGGATATCAATAGCATTGTGCTCAGCCTGCTGTTTGATTAGATCCAAATCTAGAACCTCAGAGATCTGGTTTCGAAGTCGGTTTTGGCCAGGTAGCAGAAATGAGAGTAGAATCTAAACAATAAAAAAGGAGTTACATAAATTAGAAGGCTTGCTTCTATAATATTAGATGTTACACCAGCAATAAATAATTTCATTTTTTACTTTCAGTTAGGTGGCTTCAACACTTGCCCCACAACTGGACATACATTTGGTAATATTTTTTTTTCTATATTCCTATGCCTGAGCCATCTTCTTGACTAACTTCAGGGATAGTGTGCCATTGCCTTCACTTTGGTGCAGGTTTGGAATAGGAACACTGCTGAAGTAAGAAATGGAACAAAAAACTGGAGAAGTTTAAACATCGTAAGGTTATGCGAATTATGATGAACAAGGGAAGGTGACATCATTAGAGATAATGGAATAAAAAATGATGTGCTCAGAAGGAAATAGGCATCTCTTTGACATTCCCATCATTGCAGTTTATATTCTTACAAATTAACTCCAAATGAGAGACTGAAGGAAGACATTATAGAATTGAAAACCAAAATCAAACAGGAAAGTGGAAACAGCTATGTATTGTTATGGGAAATTAGACTGGCATTGTTGGAGAAGGAAGAAATGCCAAAGATGTAGGACCAAAAGTGACAAGGCAATGGGAGCGGATGAGATACATGTAAGGATTCTGAAGGGACAGCAGAAATTGCAGAGGTACTGGCCATAATCTTTCAGTCTTCCATGGAACCAAACAGCATGCCAGAAACTTGGAAGAATTGATAACTGACAGCACAACAGTGTGGAACTCCAAAAAGATTTGACAAGTTGGTGAAATGGGGTGATGAGGTTCAATGCAGAGAAGTGTAAGTTGACACATTCTGGTAAGAAGAGCACTGAAAGACATAAAACAGGGAGTACAATTCTAAATGGGGTGCAAGGGCAGAGACACCTGGGCCTGTGTGGACAGATTATTGAAGGTGGCAGATCAGGTGGAAAAGACAGCAGTTAAAGCTATAAAATATCCTCTTTATTAATTAGACATAGAGGCCAAGAGTAAGGAGGTGCTGTTGTACAAGATACTGCAAGCACAGAAGGAGGATTATTCAAACTACATAGAACATTACAGCACAGTCCAGACCCTTCAGCCCTCGATGTTGCGCCGAATTGTGAAACTAATCTGAAGCCCATCTAACCTATACTATTCCATTCTCGTCCATATGTCTATCCAATGACCATTTAAATGCCCATAAAGTTGGCGAGTCTACTATTGTTGCAGGCAGTGTGTTCCATACACCTACTACTGAGTAAGGAAATTACCTCTGACATCTGTTCTATATCTATCACCCTCAATTTGAAGCTATGCCCCCTCGTGCTAGTCATCACCATCCGAGGAAAAAGGCTCTCATTGTCAGCCAGTCTAACCCTCTGATTATCTTAAATGTCTCAATTAAGTCACCTCTCAACCTTTTTCTCTCTAATGAAAACAGCCTCAAGTCCCTCAACCTTTCCTCATAAGATCTTCCCTCCATATCAGGCAACATTCTAGTAAATCTCCTTTGAACCATTTCCAAAGCTTCCACATCCTTCCTGTAATGCGGTGCCAGAACTGCACGCAATACTCCAAGAGCAGCCGCACCAGAGTTTTGTACAGCTGCAGCATGACCTCATGGTTCCAAGACTTGATCCTTCTACTAACAAAAGCTAACACACTGTACACCTTCTTTACAGCCCGGTCAACCTCCCAGGCAACTTTGAGTGATCTATGTACATGGACACAGAGATCTCTCTGCTCACTACACTAAGAATCTTACCATTCGCCCAGTACTCCTTCCAAAGTGAATCACCTCACACTTTTCTGCATTAATCTCCATTTGCCATCTCTCAGCCCAGTTCTGCAGCTTATCTATGTCCCTCTGTAACTTACAACATCCTTCAGCACTATCCACAACTGTACCGACCTTCCCGTCATCTGCAAATTTACTAACGCATCCTTCTACGCCCTCATCCAGGTCACTTATAAAAATAACAAATAGCAATGGAGCCAAAACAGATCCTTGCGGTACACCACTTGAACTGAACTCCAGGATGAACATTTCCCATCAACTACCACCCTCTCTTCTTTCAGCTAGCCAATTTCTGATCCAAACAGCTAAATCGCCCTCAATCCCATGCCTCCGAATTTTTGCAATAGCCTACTATGGCGAACCTTATCAAATGCCTTACTGAAATCCATAAACACTACATCAACTACTTTAGCCCCATTCACCCATTTGATCACCTTCTCAAAGAACTGAATAAGGTTTGTAAGGCATGACCTACCCTTCACAAAACCATGTTGACTATCCTTAATCAATTTATTCCTATCGAGAGGATTATAAATCCTCTCTCTTAGAACATTTTCCAACACTTTACCCACAACTGAAGTAAGGGTCACTGGTCTATAATTGCCAGGGATGGGGTCTCTACTCCTTTCTTAAACAAGGGAACAACATTTGTTATCCTCCAGTCTTCTGGTTCTATTCCTGTACACAATGACGACACAAAGATCAAAACTAGTGGAAAGACTAATAACAGTAGGCATGAATTTGGAAGGAAGGTGATAATGGACAAAACCAAAAAGGGATGGATACCTCAAAAATCACCAAGATATACAATCAAAGAATCACCACAGTGTGGAAGGAGGCCATTCAGCCCACTGAATCCACACTGACTTTCCAAAGAGCATCCCATCCAGATCCACTGCCCTATTCCATCCTTGTCATGTTGCATTTCACATGGCTAATTCATCTAGCCTACACATCCCTAGATACTATGGGTAATTTAGCATTGCCAATCCACCTAACATCTTTGGTCTGTGGAAGTAAACCAGAACACCCAGGGAAAACCCACGCAGACATGGGGAGAAAGTCTGTGTGGCACTTGCACAGTTGAACCAGGTCCCTGGCACTATGAGGCAGCAGTGCTAATCATCGAGCCACTATGCCACTCTATATATTCCTACATCCACAAAACAAAATACATGCAAGAAGCGTGACTAAATCATCTGGTTTCTGGATCATTTCAGACCAGCTGCATGACAAAAAATGCATGTTGGAATCCCGCAGAGTTCCTGATATGTGAACCTACATAGAAATTGCCCAGAAGGCCTAAATTCCATGATGAGAAATTCCACTGTTCCCTACAACCCTTTGAATGTCTCTAACTAGGAATTAAAGTCGAAGACTTCAGCCAGACAATTGACATCTCTAACACCCAACCACTCAACTCCTCTCTCCCCGGTTGGCCTGAGCGACTATCTTCCTGACCCAAGCTAACTACTTTACCTTACTCTTCCTAACACTCAAGGACTGGGGACGAAACGTCTGCAACACAAATTCCCAGTTCGGTGAACAAAACCACAACGAGCACCCAAGCTACAAATCTTCTCCCAAACTTTGAACTCAAGGACTAGCTCAGGCCCTTTAAATCTTACCATACATCAGCTGGATGCCATAAACAGAGGGTGTGCCCTGTCTCCTTCCAATTCTATTCCATTCCAAAGGGAATTCTTAATGGACACTATGACCCATGATCAGAAGATCCTGGGTGAAAAAAGAAACTTACAGCAGCAATCTGTCTTCATTGTTGCTGTTCTGGACCTTTGGGCCCAAATGTTTAAAAATCATCATGGAAGATACGACAAATAAATAAGAACAATTGCAAATTGGAACTGCCACATTTGTTAAGATGTAACTGTCAATGGCTGTAAATATGGAAACAAGAACTTAGGGAAATAGTGATATCTTGAACAGTGTCCACATTACAGAGGTGGTGGTGCTGGCTGTGTTAAAATGCATACAAGATAGATAAATTACTGGGACCTGATCAGGTGTATCTCTGAACTTTGTGGGAAGCTAGGGAAGTGTTTGTTGGGCCCCTTGCTGAGATGTTTGCATCATCAATAGTCACAGGTGAGACGTCAGTAGACTGGAGATTGGCTAATCGATGCCATTATTTAAGAAAAGTGGTAAGGAAAAGCCACGGAACTATAGACTGGTGAGCCGGATATCAATGATGGGTATGTTTTTGGAAAGGAATTACATATATTTGGAAAGGCAAGGAATGAGTACACATAGCCAAAATGGCTTTGTACGAGGGAAATCATGTCTCACTAACTTGATTTTTATTTTGAAAAAGTTATAAAGAAGATTGATGCAAGCTGTACACACACATTGCTTATATGAAGTTCAGCATGGTTTTTGACAAAACTCCACATGGTGGACTGGTGATCAGATGAATCCAGGGAAAGGTAGCCAATTTGATATAAAATTAGCTTGCAGATAGGAGATAGGGTGGTGGTGGAGGGTTGCCTTTCTGGAGGCCTGTGACCCACGATATGCTGCTTTTTGTTGTTTATACAAGTGATTTGGATGTGAATATAGGAGGAATGGTTATAAGTTTGTAGTTGACATCAAAATTGGTGGTGTAATGGACGGTGAAGAAGGTTATCTCAGAGTACAATGGGACCTTGAGTTGATGGGCAAATGGTCCAAGGAGTGGCAGATGGAGTTTAATTTAGATAAATGTAAGGTGTTGCACTTTGGAAAAAGCAAATGAGGACAGGACCTATACACCTAAATGGTAAGGTCCTGGGTGTGTTGCCAAACAATGAGACCTTGGAGTGCAGGTTCATAGTTCCTTGAAGGTGGAATCACAGGTGCACAAGCTCATGAAGGCAGCATTTGGTATGCTTGCCTTTATTGGTCAGTGCATGGTGTATAGAAGTTGAGATGTCACAGTATGGCTGTATAAAGATATTGTTAAGCTACATCTCAAGTAGTGTATAAAATTCTGGTCACCCAGGAAGGAAGTTATTAACTGGAAAGGGTGCAAAAAAGATTTACAAGAATGTTATCGAGACTGCAGCATTAAAGTTATAAGAGGAAGTGAGATAGACTGGGACTTTTCCCCCCCGGCGGGAAGGAGGCTGAAGGTTTATAAAATCATGAGGGGCATAGAGAAGGTAAATAGGCAGGATCTTTTCCCCAGGGTCAGAGTATCCGAAACTAGTTCGAGTTAGAAAATCTGATCAGTATGGACGAGTCGGGCCAAAGGGTTTGTTTTCACGTTGTATGATTCTAGACAAAATAATCATGAGTATATGAAGTCAGGCTTAAGGTTTTATAGTTTTTGCTTGAAGTTGGAGTTTTGGAGTTGAAGCTGCCATACACAGTTTTCTCTTTGCTGTTGCAAAAGCTGGAGTTCTCTGTCTCCCTGCTGCTAGATTAGTTCTGTTGGTGTTCCATCTCCTGGACTGCAGGAGATAGCAAGTGAGCAAATCTGTTTCGCTTGATTTGCCTTTGCCAAAGGAGTGTTTACAGGATGCTGTTATATTGGAACAGTTGATGAGTAATAGTTAAATAATATTAATTTGTTAAGTATTTTGATAGAGTTAAAGTTATGCCAATTCTTCTGCTTTTGTTTGTATTTTAAACTGTGGTCTTGGAATAATGCATGTTTTGCTTAAAGCCTACCAATTTGGCCAACTGAATCACATCTGAAACATATCATTTTCCACTTGCCTTGAAGTAAAATAAAACTTAGGGTCTAGGTTATCTTCTTGGGATGTTTAGAGGTCTTTTTTTTTGAGACTGCTATGGACAAGAACAATTGAAGTATTCATTCCTTTACCTCTTTAATTTCTCCCAAAAGCACAAGGGCGTGATGGTATTCAGGTGGATCCTGGTTCAACTGAGCTTCCAGATGGTCCCAGAATGCCTTGTGAACTATTTCTTTCACTTTTCTTGGTAAACTGTATTTAAAAAAAAGTCAGTGGTCTAAGGTGTGATGGTTAACACAAATTTGCATTAATTATTCAGTAATATGTTTTGGCAGCTATGGTCATACAAGAATATTGGGAAGCTTAAATTTTCACCTTAGAAATTAAACAAAATAAAGAGAGAGATATATCAGTTTAGAAATTGGATTGTATTCAGACTGGAATGTAAGCCAGATGCCACGGATGCTGCAAAGAATAAAATGAGGCTGACATCAGAATCACAGCAAAAAAAACGCGCCAATTGTAAATGGGTGGAGAGAGAGAGTCAGGCACTGTTGATCTTCCTCTTCCCATCTGCAATGACTGAGAAGCACTGAAGAGTGGTTAGGTGATAAAATTGAAGGCAAGCTCAGAAATAATTTCAGATGGCAAATTAAAGAATAAAATTCAGCTAACAGACTGCATTTTGTAGCATTGTTTAGGAAAGATTGCACCGAAAGTTAGAAAAAGTTAGTAATAGCTCTTTTTAAAAATAAGCAATATTCAACAATGTCATATAGAAAAGATATATGTACAAAGTCACACTATGTTCAAGTTTTCACACCATGACACAGCAAGCTCGTTTACATTGTAGTAAATAAAAAGAGCTATTACGTCTCTAAGAAATCTCACAATAGCCATTAAATGGAGAAAACAACCTCACGATGTTGGTAAGAAATTAGGCATCAAGTAGCTATGTAGGCTCTGAAAGCAATTTTTAAAAAGAACATTTAATAAGTGGTGTCCATTGATGACAAATAAGCACAACATTAAGTTTCTAGAACGATGTAGTTGACTTCATTGTCAGTAAAATTCAGTCTTGAGACTTGCAAGCAGTTCTCCTCTATCCAGTCTCTGAAGCTTCAGTCACCTGTCACCAACTAGTTCAGAATTTGAAAGGTACAATCGCAGGTCCATACTAAACTAGTAGATAAACTGGCCACAGGTCCAAGGTTCCATAGTTTATGGATAGGATTTGTCCATTCACCATTCCTGTATCTTCAATCTATCATCCCAACTCCACAAGCACTCATCTTGTACATCAACCTTTTATGTGACACGTTAATGAATGCCTTTTGGAAATCCAAATACACTGTCTACTGTTTCCACTTTATCTACCCTATTAGTTATACCCTCAACAACCCTGCTGTATTTGTTGAACAGGTTGTTCTTTTATAAAACTATGTTGATTTATTCTATGGTGTTTTCTAGGTGCATTGCTAAGACTTCCTTAGCAACAGATTCCAGCACTTTCCCAGTGACTAATGCAAGATTAACTGGCCTATTGTTCCATATTTTCTCTCTCCCTCCTTTCTTGACTATCAGTCTTACATTTCCTAACATCCAATCAGCTGGCATCATTTCAGAATCTAGGGAATTTTGGAAAATCATAGCTGTAGACATAGAGCTCTTTTAGAGCTCTATTACATTTACTTTTTCAATATTAATTACCTTCATTTCCTCACTCACACGCATTTACTTCTGATATGTAACTATGTCTTGTGTTGTCAAAACAGCAAATATATATTGGTTGTCTCTGCCTTTTTCTAATTTCCCCTTGACAATTTGTCTTCTTTCTAAAAAGATCAACATTTACTTACCCACTCTTGTCCTTCTAACATACATGTACTAAAATCGTACCGCTTCTAAAAAAAGATTCCTGGCCAATTTACTCATTCTATTTCTTCCCTCTCAATTTTGAGGTGGCTCTTTGTTGGTTTCTCAAACACCCTCATATCCTCAGACTTATTACTATCATTTGCAACATTATAAGCCTCTAGTTTTAATCCAGTACTGTCTGTCTTTCCCCTCTTCAGTAGTTTTTGTTTCTCAGTGAAATGCATTTTCATTGAACACAAATTATATTCTTAAATGTTTTCCACTGTATATTTACTACCATACTTTTAGTCTATTTGTCCAATGAGGCTCAGCCAGCATATGGTTTTCTTTTTATAGATTTACGAAAAGCTGATCAGGCTTAGCATTTATTGGCACTGGTTTGCAGATTGTAGCTGATGGTAATGAGTTCATCACCTGTCATACTGCCGTGTAAAGTGAGAACAAAGTGAACTTCCATTATATAGATCAAGGTGTAGATTAGTAGTTGTTTTCTTGGTGCTATACTTCTGCAATCTTGGGACACTTTAGGAAATGATTTTGCATGGCATAAGGAGAAGCTACTGCAGGAGGAGATGGAGAAGAACAACAATTAAATACACACAAGGACATGGACGGTTTTACACCAGCAATATATTTAACTCAACCCTCTTATGACTCAAGCCAATAATTCTGGCAGCACTTCTCTCAATTTCATCACATAAACAAGAGATTCTTTAGCAAAGACAGCAAGGAGGAAAATGCCACTAATTGTATTTCCCCAGGAGGCAGACATGACCTAGTTATTCATTTATTTCAAAAAAATAAGCAAAAGGTTATTAAACTCTCTGATAAGGACTGTTGTTGTTGTCTGGTGTGCCAATCTTTACGTGGCAGAAGCTGAGCAACAACTCCTAGACACTTCCTTCCATCTCCCCCTGGATCATGACTCCACCGCTGCACATCAAGTCGTTGTTTCCAGGACTGTCACTGACCTCATCTCCTCTGGAGACCTCCCCTTCACAGCTTCTCACTTCAAAGTTCAATTCCCTCCTCCAAACCCAAACAGCCCGATTCTATCTTCTTTCCAAATCCACAAACAGGACTGCCCAGGCAGGCCCAATGTTTCAGCCTATTCCTGCCCTACTTGAACTTCTTTCTTCCTATTTTCACTCTACTTTGGCTGCCATTGACCCATCTTTTCCCTATTTACATTCATGGATCTTCAGATACTTTATGTCAGTTCCATATGTTTCAGTTTCCCTTCTAGTCACCTCCTCTTCACATCTTTATGTCCATCCCCCATCAGAATGGTCTTGTGGCTCACTGAATCTTCTTTGAAAAAAAGATATCTGAACACTCCCCATCCACCATCACTATCCTTCACTTGCAGAGGTGATTTTCACTCTTACTTTAATTCATCTAACCTCCAAGTCAAGGTTGTTGCTATGGCTACCCATCTGGATCCCAGTTATGCCCATCCCTTTGTGGAGTATGTGGAACATTCATTGTTTCAGTCCTACCGAGACTCCCACCCTCAACTCTTTCGCTGATAAGCTGATGATGTTGTCCATGCTGCTTCCTGTTCTTGACTGGAATGGAAAAATTAAAAATCAGTTTTGCTTCCCAATTTCTATTTCTCCCTAACCTACAACTAGTCCATCTTTGACTCTTCTCTCTGCATAACTACATTGTTTCCAGTTCTGGAGTTAGGTGGTCTACCAACCTCCACTATAAACCCACTGAGTCCCATAGTTACCTTGACTATGTTTTTCACAGGAGAAAGTGAGGTCACACCCTACTTCAACAATCACTCCATTCCATTCTCCCAGTTTCTCAGTTTCTGTTGTATTTGTTTCAATGATCCCTCTAACATGCGCTTTTTCCCCCTCAAGGTGCCCCCTTTATTACATATGAGGAGGCCCTCAGCTGTGTCCAACCTTGTTTCTACACTTCCTCCCTCATCCCCTTTCCTCCCTACCAGAATAATTATTGGGTTCCCCTCATCCTCAGCTTCCACACCATCTGTCACTACATTCAAAAAGAATCATCCTTTGCCATTTTGAGCACGTCTAGCAGGGTTCCATCACCCAGCACAAAAAGGACAGGGAAAGATTTAAAAAGGGTCCTAAGAGGCAAATTATTCACGCAAGGGGTGGTGCATGTATGAAATGAGCTGGAAACCGGTAGGATTCCAACATTTAAAAAGGCATATGGATGGGTATATGAATAGGAAGGGTTTACAAGGAATGGGCTAAGTGCTGGCAAATGGGACTAGATTAATTTAGGATATCTGGTCAGCATGGATGAGTTGGACCAAAGGGTCTGTTTACGTGATGCACATCTCGATGAGTGAAAATAATAGTAAAAGGAGAGACAGAAATAAATATTTAAAAAAACACTTCCACTGTCAGCACTGTGCAATGACTATTCTCTGTGACACCCTGGTCCATGCCAAACACTTCATCATTCCCTCTGGGCAACTTTCTATGTAATTGCAGAAAGCCACTTCACCTTCTCCCTCATATTCTCCAGCCCCAGGAAGACCTTCAGGTGAAGCAGTGGTTTACTTGTACTTCCCTCAATCCATTATACTGTATTCACTGCTCACAATATGGACTCCTTTACACTATGTCCAGAAGAATGCCCCAACATTCCAGCTGCTTGCCAATTCAATAAATCATCTTTCTCCCATGTTAACATGTCCACCTTGGCCTGATGCAGTGTTCCAATGAAGCTTAATGCAAGTTGGGAGAACAAAACCATGTTTTCCACTCAGGCACTTTATAACTTTCAGGCCTCAATATAGAGTTCAACAATTTCTCCATTTCTCCTTCAGAACCATTAGCACAGTCTTTTTGGTCTGGGCATCCTCACCATTCATTCCATTCACTGCTTCTCACCTTTTGTCACCAGCCTCCTTTAGTTCAGGAAGAAAACTATCAAACTCAAAAATGTTAAATTACTTTCTTTCTCCATAGATGTTGCTAGACCTGTCGAGTTTCTCCAGTGTTTGTTTTTATTACATTTAATTCTGTTGATTGCAGTCTTACAGGCACGCAGCTACAAATCAACAATGTTATAGATGAAGAACTATGTTTAACCACTAGTTACAGCCAGAAAGGTCATCAGAAAGAGGAGACATTTAATCTTTGGTGTCTGCTGGCTTAGTACCAAGGAATAATTGCTTCTGTGAGCTTCTATAAAAAGGAATGACACCAAAGAAGCACCGAAGTCCAACACACCATGTTCTTCTTTTAATGTTCTCCTGTAGGAGGAGAGAGTTGAGTCATACAGTGGTTTTAGTACTGAATGGCAGAAAAAGATGGAACTCACAGCTTCAAATTTGTACAATGCCAAGTTATATATGGAATAGATCGGTCAATAATAAACATGGCCAATAGGATTTTCAGCAAAGGGAACCTGTTACATTTACCTGGTCTAGGCTAGAAATGCAAATCCAATTCCACAATAAGCAAATGACAGTGGTAAAACAATTACTGTAGAACACAAAGATAAATAGTTGATGGATCTCACTAGTAGCAACCCAAGTACTGATCAATACACAACTCTGACAACCTGTTCATTGACATCAGGGAACTGGTGTGCAAGTTCAGACTAAGTCAACAGCCTTATGACATGGTCAAAGTCAACAGTCAATGCCAGGGTCCTAAGAGTTGTTCTACTCCAGTTGTAAGATAAATCCAACAAGGTGAAAATGTTATAAAGATCAGTAGGACCCCCCCCCAACAAATATTCTGGGCCCAAAGAAGTTTAAGTACCAAATTACAGCAGGCCACAAAGTTTCTGCTGCCTAGGGACTTGTATTCTATACCAATCCAGCCTCCTGGATCCATACTCAATGTTAACTGTCAGCTAGAGAAAGCAAGTTGGTAGCTGCTGACGTTCCAATGATATCGTTATCATAGGTGATCCCAACCATGGAGTCAGGCTCACTGGTCTATAGTTCCCTGGCTTGTCCTTACCACCCTTCTTAAACAGTGGCACCACGTTTGTCAACCTCCAGTCTTCCGGCACCTCACCTGTGACTATCAATGATACAAATACCTCAGCAAGAGGCCCAGTAATCACTTCTCTAGCTTCCCAGAGTTCTCGGGTACACCTGATCAGGTCCTGGGGATTTATCCACCTTTAACCGTTTCAAGACATCCAGCACATCCTCCTCTGTAATCTGAACATTTTGCAAGATGTCACCATCTATTTCCCTACAGCCTATATCTTCCATATCCTTTTCCACTGTAAATACTGATGCAAAATATTCATTTAGTATCTCCCCCATTTTCTGTGACTCCACACAAAGGCCGCCTTGCTGATCCTTGAGGGGCCCTATTCTCTCTCTAGTTACCTTTTTGTCCTTAATATATTTGTAAAACCCCTTTGGATTCTCCTTAATTCTATTTGCCAAAGCTATCTCATGTCCCCGTTTTGCCCTCCTGATTTCCCTATTAAGTATACTCCTACTTTCTTTATACTCTTCTAAGGATTCACTCGATCTATCCTGACTGTACCTGACATATGCTTCCTTCTTTTTCTTAACCAAACCCTCAATTTCTTTAGTCATCCAGCATTCCCTATACCTACCAGCCTTCCCTTTCACCCTGACAGGAATATACTTTCTCTGGATTCTTGTTATCTCATTTCTGAAGGCTTCCCATTTTACAGCCATCCCTTTACCTGCGAACATCTGCCTCCAATCAGCTTTTGGAAGTTCTTGCCCAATACTGTCAAAATTGGACTTTCTCCAATTTAGAACTTCAACTTTTAGATCTGGTCTATCCTTTTCCATCACTATTTTAAAACGAATAGAATTATTGTTGCTGGCCCCAAAGTGCTCCCCCACTGACACCTCAGTCACCTGCCCTACCTTATTTCCCAAGAGTAGGTCAAGTTTTGCACCTGCTCCAGTAGATACATCCACATACTGAATCAGAAAATTGTCTTGTATACACTTAATGAATTCCTCTCCATCTAAACCTTTAACACTATGGCAGTCCCAGTCTATGTTTGGAAAGTTAAAATCCCCTACCATAACCACTCTATTATTCTTACAGGTAGCTGAGATCTCCTGACAAGTTTGTTTCTCAATTTCCCTCTGACTATTGGGGGGTCTACAATACAATCCCAATAAGGTGATCAGCCCTTTCTTATTTCTCAGTTCCATCCAAAGAACTTCCCTGGATGTATTTCCGCGAATATCCTCCCTTAGCACAGCTGTCATGCTATCCCTTATCAAAAATGCCACTCCCCCTCCTCTTTTGCCTCCCTTTCTATCCTTCCTGTAGCATTTATATCCTAGAACATTAAGCTGTCAGTCCTGCCCATCCCTGAGCCATGTTTCCGTAATTGCTGTGATATCCCAGTCCCATGTTCCTAACCATGCCCTGTGTTCATCTGCCTTGCCTGTTCGGCCCCTTGCATTGAAATAAATGCAATTTAATTTATTAGTCCTACCTTGTTCCTGCCTGCCCTGACTGTTTGACTCACTTCTGTTCCCAGCTGTACCTATCTCAGATTGATCTCTTTCCTCACTATCTCCCTGGGTCCCATCCCAGCCCCCACCCTCCACCCTCCCCCCCCCCCACCCCCCCCCCCCCCACCCCCCCACCTCCCACCCCCCCACCTTACTAGTTAAAATCCTCCCAAGCAGTTCTAGCAAATTTCCCTGACAGTATATTGGTCCCCTTCCAATTTAGGTGCAATCTGTCCTTCTTGTACAGGTCACTTCTACCCCAAAAGAGATTCTAATGATCCAAAAATGAGAATCCTTCTCCCATACACCAGCTCCTCAGCCATGCATTCATCTGCTCTATCCTCCTATTCCTGCCCTCACTAGCTCATAGCACTGGGAGTAATCCAGATATTACTACCCTTGAGGACCTCCTTTTTAAAATTCTACCTAACTCGCTGTAATCTCCCTTCAGAGTCTCAACCTTTTCCCTTCCAATGTTGTTGGTTCCAAAGTGGATAATGACCTCCTGCTGGCCCCTCTCCCCTGTGAGAATATTCTGCACCTTCTCTGAGACATCCTTGATCCTGGCACCAGGGAAACAACACACCATTCTGCTTTTTCTCTGCTGGCCACAGAAACGTCTGTCTGTACCTCTGACTACAGAATCCCCTACACAATTGATCTCTTGGAAACCGACGTACCCCTTGTTACATTAGAGCCAATCTCAATACCAGAAACTTGGCTGTTTGTGCTACGTTCCCCTGAGAATCCATCACCATATTTTCCAAAACAGCATACCTGTTTGAAATGGGTATATCCACAAAAGACTTCTGCTCTAGCTGCCTACCTCTCTTACCCTTCCTGGAGGTAACCCATCTATGTGACTGTATCTGAGACTTTCCCCCCTTTCTATAACTGCCATCCATCACATACTGTAGCTGTTGCAAATTCCTCATCGCTTCTATTTGGTAGATAGCACATACTCGTGGCAAAAAGGTAATTATTGGATGCAGTGATCGAGAAACCGATCAAACATTTGTCCTAGATTATATTAATCTACAGGTGTTTTGACATCTTCCACCTCAGCAAGTGAGGAGAATTCTATTCTATTTCTGGTTTGTACCTTGTACATAGTCAAGAGGTTTTTTTTGGAGACTAACACATGAGCCAATCAGAAATATCAACCCTCTATCCTATCTTGAAACCATAATAATATGGATGACCTGATCTGAATTGCCTTCATGTTCAAGGGAAAAAAAAGCTTTAAACTCAAAACCTGAATTTGGATTTTGATATTTTTGGCTCAAATTGTAACAGTTACATGTTTGACCTTTTGCAAATATGAATTTCATTTTCAGAGAGAGAGAGAGAAATAAACCCAAACAGTATATTCAATTTTGATTTTAGCTGAATTGCTTCATAGAGAAAGCTAAACTTCAGTCAAAATGATATTCTAATACATGCTGTTGGGTTTAAACACTTGTGCTCAATCCTGTTAAAAAGCAACATCAATAAAACAAAATGGGATCCATTAGGGTTAAAGAAAGAGAGCAGTACTTAAAAACCAAAACATTTACCAGTTAACTTTAAATCAAGTAACATTTTAACTTTGTCAGGTTTTTCTTTGGAAGGAATTCTGCCTGATAATTTTACACTACTGGGAGCCTAGCTCTAGTGCAGTGTATCTTGTGTTGTCGGTTGCAAGCTAAATGCAAAACATTGAAATGATGCCCTCAAATTGATTTCTAGACACAAAACCACCAGCACGTTGCAGCGTTTGAGAATGAAACTAGTTGCACCACACCCGCACATTTGGCAACTGGTTGTAGTCATTATCTCCAAACTATTGAGACACGAGTCATCTCCGTCATCTAATTTTTGGACTGAAAATATCATCTCATCACAAGATTGTGAGTAACATATTCTGAAAGGAATGGATATGCTTAACATTTCAATTATTATTATTTCATGCCCCCTGAAGAAAACATTCATGTTCAAATCTGAAAATATGAATTTGGCCATTTTGACTTGGAGTGCAATGCTCCATCTATTAACCATTAACAATTTTACATGTAATCACTAGGTAATGACAAAGTAGAAACAGGACATTAAAAACAGTTCTTCTATGAATAGAAATGCATTTCCATCTTAAAACAGTCTTGGATCAACTGAAAAATTGATGTCACACCACTACTTTCCTGAGTTATAATTTACTTTGCTAAGGAGAAAACAAAATCAGAGAAATGTTCACTGAAGTTTTATTGCACTTTCAAATTTAAAAAATAAAAAGTCTGATTTTATTTTTGAAAGTGATTAGTGCAAACAAATAGGTAGTGCATCCACTAAGCAACATTGTGAGCTGCATTTAGACACAAGTTAGCTGCATGTGAAA
Organism: Chiloscyllium punctatum; assembly: GCF_047496795.1. Lineage (NCBI taxonomy): Eukaryota > Metazoa > Chordata > Chondrichthyes > Orectolobiformes > Hemiscylliidae > Chiloscyllium > Chiloscyllium punctatum. The sequence continues at coordinate 24,717,612 of NC_092782.1, read as the reverse complement.
AGCTGAAATCAATACTGACAAAGCCAGCAGGTCAAATCTAGAAGATGAAAGATCTCTAACTGGTCCCATTTGAATTATATTACAGATAGGTGAAGACATTTACATGCCCATTATCCCAGTTTATGAAAATAAGCAACTTTATTTACCTTTGAGGAGGAAGATCAATTTGCTTCATCTGAAAGTTGCTATTCATAACTATTTCATGAACCAGAGACATATTTGACAACCCTTTTGCAGTCTCCATTAGGACATCAAAAGAACCCGTTTTAGGAGGACTTGCTGCAGTGATAAAAAAAACAAACTATAACAATCCAGACTCAGGAAAATCTTCAGTTGCATATTTCAACTATTTGTATTTACCATTTGTGGAGGAAAACCTATCTTATTCCACTGTTGCCATCCATAATGTAACATTTGCCATTAAAACTTGGTAAGGAACAAGGTGTGGGAACACATATCAGACATGATATGGACTTATTGATTTTCTCCTTCCAAAGTACGTGCTAACTTTGTCTACTATGTGCGACATGTCCAAGAATAGACTTCACAGATCAATTTTCATTCTTCCCATGTTCTTCAGTTTCTCAAAATTCCATTCCTACTCACCACAGCAATGACATATTGTAAGTTTGCTCACTGAGCTGGCAGGTTTGCTTTAAGACATTCCGTCACCATGCTCGGTAAAATCATCAGTGAGCCTCCAGTGAAGCGGTGGTGTTCTGTCCCATTTTCTATGTGTATGTCTTGGTCTCCTAAGGTGGGTGATATTATTTCTAGTTCTTTTTCTCAGAGGTTGGTAAATGGGGTCCAAAGCGATCTGTTTATGGAGGGATTTATGGAGGCCTCTAGGAATTTCTATGCGTGTCTCTGTTTAGCTTGTCCCAGGTTGGATGTGTTGGCCCAGTTGAAGTGGTGTTCTTCTTTATCTGTATGTAATATTAGTGATAGTGGGTCATGTCTTTTGGTGGCTAGTTGGTGTTTATACATCCTGGTGGCTAGTTTTCTGCCTGTCTTTCTGATGTAAATGTTTGTTACAGTCCTTGTATGGCGTTTTGTAAAATGACATTAGTTTTTTTGGTTGTTGGTATAGGGTCCTTTAGGCTCATCAGTAGCTGTTTCACTGTGCTGTTAGGTTTGTGGGCTACCATGATGCCAAGGGGTTGGAGTGGTCTGGTAGTATCACCGAGATGTCCTTGACATACGGTAGTGTGGCTAGAGTTTCTGGGTGTGTTGTCTACTTGTTTGGGATTATTGTTGTGATACAACACACCCAGAAACTCTAGCCACACTACCATAAGTCAAAAACATTTCCTAGATGACTACCAGACTACTCCGACCCCTTGGCATCATGGTAGCCCACAAACAGCTACTGATGAACCTAAAGGACCCTAGACGAACAACCAGCAAAACAAATGTCATTTACAAAATACCATGCAAGGACTAGAACAAGCACTACATTGGACAGACAGAAAACTAGCCACCAGGATACATGAACACCAACTAGCCACCAAATGACGTGACCTACTATCACTAATATCCTTACATACAGACGAAGAAGGACACCACTTCGCCTGGGACAACACATCCATCCTAGGACAGGCTAAACAGAGACATGCACAGGAATTCCTGGAGGCCTTGCATTCAAACCAGACCTCCATCACTAAACACATCGATTTGGACTCCATTTACCAAACTCAGAGAAAAAAAAAGAAATGATATCACCCACCTTAAGAGACCAGGACACAAAAATAGAAAGCAGGACAGGACATCAACGCTTCATCGGAGACTCAATCATGTTACCTAGCATGGTGACAAAACATCTGAAAACAAACCTGCCAGGTCAGTGAGCAAACTTACAACCTGAACATCAACCTGTTACAAATTATCTCAAAAATCACAAATCTAAAAATGTCATTGCCGTTTATGACTAAATGCTCATCTACCCTATCTAAAACAATAAGGTGTGATAGTAGAAGGATTTAGAAAAAAAATCACATTTTTGTAACAGGTATCTGAATCCCACACAATTGGGTGGATCTGCAGCCTATAAGGCTCCCAGGTTAAATTAATATTAGGAAATAGCTCTGTTCCTGACTGCCAACTATCCATGTCAGAAAACTAGTCTCAATTACATAAAAGGAATATTATTCAAAAAAGGAAAATCAAGGTCTCATTGATAGTAGAAATAGTGATCCCAGGAGAGTATAGGGTATCCCTGCGAAGTTAAGATTAAGGCATTCTTAGCTGAGATAACAGGCACCTCATTTTTTAAAATTTGACTTACACTGAAAAGGTGCAAGATTTGGGTATTCTTCATATTGAGCAGAAGAAGAAATTATCCACTCAAGAGACTGGACACAATCAAAAATTCAGGCATTTAATGTTCTGACAACAATGCCAAAGCCCAAACAAATTATATTGAATGAAAAGGTAATTTGAAATTAAAATCCTCTTTGAATTCCAATTTGGCTCAAGTCTGATAATTGATCATATTCCCAAATTAACAGTACAGAGCAGGCAATTCTCTTCATATCTAGTAGGAAATTACAGCAGCACTTCAAATTTATGGGGCCCCTGCAACCTTCTATCCCAAGACAGAAACTGTTTTATTTCTTCTTGTACAGAATAGTTAATTAACTGGAGGATATCCACAGGAGAATATAAACATTAGGCCCCAATAAAAACAACCTTGCATTTTATTTTATACCTGTGTGTGCATTTTTGAAAAATATGCCTAGTTACTATCCGAATCAATGATGTGGTAGACAACATCAACTACATATATTCATGTCTTTCAAAATGTACTGCTCTAAGGTAACTACCATCACAGGGATCTTATGGTGCAGTGATAGTGTCCCTATGTTCCCAGGTTCAAGGTTCACTGCTCTGGAGATGTGTACATCTGTAGAAGATTGATAAGTTTTTTTTTAAAAACCTCTCCATTTACGAGTCAAGAGAGAATTAGATCACTTTAGACAGACTTGAAGAAATACTGGGTTCTCTTCAGTATGAGAATTCCATAACAATGACCTTCAGCCATGTTGGTCATTGAAATCTGAATACTGTTCAGTGACAAACATCTAGGACCTTGAAATAAAAATCAGAAAATGCTCAACATGTCAGGCAGCACCTGTTCAGGGAAAAACAGGGTTAACATTTCAGGTCAATGACCTTTCATCGTTCATATATTCCCCTTGCCATAGATGCTGTTTGATTTGCTGAGTATGTCCAGCATTTTCTGTTGTCATTCTGATTTTCAGCATCAGCGGTATTTTGCTTTTACATTCAGTTTCTTTAGCTACCTATACTGGGATAATTAAGTGGTGAAAATTGCAGAAGATAACAGACAAAGATTACAATTTGCAATATTACTGTTCCCTTAACCCATATGAATCCTATGACACTAATTGGCATTTTGGAGAAGAAATTAGATAAAATTCTTCAGATTTCAAAACCATTCAAAAACACACAGACTAATTGATGCAAACAGGAGTAGTCCAATGGCTAAAACGTATAGGCATGCAATCCGACTGGTTTCTATTGCACTTATATGGCACGGTGGCTCAGTGGCTAGCACTGCTGCCTCACAGCACTAGGGCCCCAGGTTCGACTCCAGCCTTGGGTGACTGTCCGTGTGGAGTTTGCACATTCTCCCATTGTCTGCGTGGGTTTCCTCCAGTTTCCTCCCACAGTCCAAAGATGTGCAGGTCAGGTGAATTGACATGCTAAATTGCCCATAGTGTTAGGTGCATTAGTCAGAGGGAAATGGGTCTGGGGGGTTACTCTTCGGATGGTCAGTATGGACTTATTGGGCTGAAAGGCCTGTTTCCACACTGTAGGGAATCTGATCTAATCTAACACCATAAGAAATAAGAATAGGAGTAGGTGGCCAGCACTTCAAGCCTGCTGCACCATTCAGTAGAATCATTGCTGATCTAACATTCCTCACATCCACTTCCCTGCCTTTACCAGTAACCCTAGACACTTGATCAGTAGAGGGAATCAATCTGTCTCAGCTTTAAATATACACAAGAACTCTGCTTCCACAGCTCTCTGTGGCAAGAAGTTTCAAAGACTCTCCATCCTCAGAGAGGAAATTCCTCCTTATCCCAGTATTAAATTGACACCCCTTAATTTGGAGACTATGCCCTCTGGTCCTAGACTCTCCCATGAGGGGAAACATCTTCTCAACATTTACCCTGTCAGGACCTTTAAGAATCCTATATGCTTCAAAGAAATTACCTCTCATTCTTCTAAATTCCAGTAAGCTGAGTCCCAACCTGTTTAGCCTTGTATGTTGAAAAAAAACTTGGTAAATGGACACCAACTACTTATTACTTAAGGTAAATATTAGGTGCTTCTGGCACAATAAATTAATACAAGTTTGCATTTAACTGAGTAATCACAGAATACATTTTGCAATTATTTTAAAAATGTTGGGATCAAAGACGTACAGGCTGGAGAGCTGGGTTTGCTAGAAGAATCACTACTGAAACTTTGTCGAGCATATTCATAATCACTGGAAGAGTTGACACTATCAGACCGCTCACAAGAGTCAGTGTCACTATTCAATGATTCATCATTCAAGGAATGTTTCTCATTACTGAAAGGCATTTCTCACTGTAAAAACAAAATGAGCTAACATTGAAATTCATTACTTAAAACTGTTCATGGGCAATTTAGATCCATCTTTAACACTTTTAATAGGGATTTTTAAAAATAAGTTGGAAAAAGTGATAAGCATTTGAAATAACATAGATGAATTTAACACAGAGTGGTAGGACAAAAAAAATGCAAAGTGTTACTTGGTCCTCAGGTAAAATATTAGCTTACCTTATGCAGAAGAGTTAGTAGACTTCTAAAATCTAAACAAATTAAATGTGTGAATAGACATGACCAGTATACAAGCAGTGTGAAGCAAAGCAGAAGTCTGACCAAATCATACCAAGTAAGAGGGCAAGTAAAATTATACTTTTCTTGATAAAATAAAAATTAACTTCCTGAGATAGTGTAGAAAACAAAGCACTTCTTTGTGGAACATTACATGAATTGCAGCAGTTCGCTAACATGGCGGCTCAGTGGTTAGCACTGTTGCCTCACAACGCCAGGGACCTGGGTTCAATTCCACCCTCCACCCTCAGGCAACTGTGTGTGTGTGTGTGTGTGTGTGTGTGTGTGTGTGTGTGTGTGTGTGTGTGTGTGTGTGTGTGTTACACATTCTCCCCGTGTCTGTGTGGGTTTCCTCCGGGTGCTCCAGTTTCTTCCCACAATCACAAAGATGTGCAGGTCAGGTGAATTGGCCGTGCTAAAGTGTCCATTGTGGTAGGTGCATTAATCAGAGGAAAAATGGGTCTGGGTGGGTTACTCTTTGGAGGTCGGTGTGGACTTGTAGGTCCGAAGGGCCCGTTTCCATACTGTAGGGAATCTAATCAAACACTGTATATAGGTCAATTCATGATGGTCATAACGACCAAGGTGCTAGTGACTCATGTACTAGGAACAAATTGGGTTTTTTCCTATCTCCCCATCTATTCATTTCCATTTACAGCACTGCATAAACATGTGTTGTCTGTCATTCCTTCCCCTACCACACCCCCATCCCATGACTTTCATTTTTTCTTCATTTTGAATAGCAGTTCTAGCTAATTTTAATTTAAAAGCCATAATCTAATAAATTAGAAAAAACCTAATCTGAGACAATGGGGAGGCAGCACTGAAGGTATTCTCATTCCTGCCATTTGATAGATTCAACGTATTCCCCCCATTTCCTAATACAGCATAGTCAGAACTTATTAAAACTTGCAGGCTTGCTTCTTATATACATACATTACATGAGAATAATAAGGTTGATCATCGGTTTGATCCAAGCATCACTACATTTTTCTCCTCCACAATAGGCCTGTGACAGCTGTTGTTTGTCTCAGTTTAGACTATTACGAATGGGACCAAAGGAAGCAGCCAACAAAATGTCAGAACTGAACATGGTGAACAGGTGAAAGCATGGGTTTGTCACTATCCATATTCTTCATTACAACATTGGAAGATCCTTGGGGCTGGACCAATTATTTTGAACTTTTCCCTTTTTAAACGTACCCAAAAGAACTAATTGTGACAGGATTTTTTAATGCACTAAGTGGTTCGGGTTGGAATGCACTGTATGTGTGTCACAGTGACAAATTTAATCGTGACTTTCAAGAGGAAATTGTATAAGAACCTAAAATAAAACAAATGCAGGGTTGCAGGAAGAGAACTCAGGTGAGGCTAACAGAATTGCAAAAAAAGCTGGCATCAGTTCAATAGGCTGAATAGCTTCCTTTTGTGCTCTACCTATTCTGTGGTTTATCTATTCAATGATGGATGCTACATCCCAAATGGAGAAATAAAGAAGTTATTTTTGCTAATACTGGTCCCTTTTTCCTGTTTGTTCCAGAATGAAAATAATGCTTACCTTTCAAGTTTAGCAGCTTTACAACGGAATAGCAAATCAGTTAAGTGCCTGAATTGAAGTACACCTTAAAAATAAACATAAAATTAATCAAAATACTAAGCCTTTAAATGAAAAGAAATCATATTTGACCATATGAATACAAGAACACAAAACACAGGAATTGCTAGTGGACATACAGACTATCAATAAAACCACAGATGATATAATCTTGGCCTCAAATCCATTTTTCAATTTGTTTCTAATCATCCTTGTCTCCCCTATAATTTAAGAATTTATCTCAGAAGACTGGAGGTTGGCTAACATGGTGCCACCATTTAATAAAAGGGGGAAGAAAACGGAACTATAGGCCAGTGAGCCTGACATCGGTAGTAGGCAGGTTGTTGGAAGGAATCCTGAAGAACAGGATGAACATGTACTTGGAAAGGCAAAGACTGATGAGGGATAGGCAGCCTAGGCCTCGTGCATGGGAAATCATGTCTCATGAACTTGATTGAGTTTTTTGAAGAAGCAACAAAGAGAATTGATATGAGCAGAGTGGTGGACATGATCTATATGGGCTTCAGTTAAATGTTCGACAAGGTTTCTCATGGGAGACTAGTTAGCAAGGTTAGATCTCATGGAGTACAGGGAGAACTAGCCATTTGATATGGAACTGGCTCAAAGGTAGAAGACAGAGGGTGTGGTGAAAGGTTGCTTTTCAGATTGAAGGCCTCTGACCAGTGGAGTGCAACAAGGATCGGTGTTGGGTCCACTATCTTTCATCATTGAAAGAAATGGTTTGGATGTGAACATAGAGACATAGTTAGTAAATTTGCAGATGATGTCAAAATTGGAGATATAGTGGACAGCGAATAAGGTTACCTCAGAGTACAATGGGATCTTGATCAGATGGGCCACTGGACTGATAGATTTTAATTTAGTGGCAGATAGATTTTAATTTAGATAAATGCGAGGTGCTGCCTTTTGGGAAAGCAAATCTTAGCAGGACTTAATGGTAAGGTCCTGGTAGTGTTGCTGAACAGAGAGACCTTGGAGTGCAGGTTCATAGTTCCTTGAAAGTGGAGTCGCAGGTAGTCAGGATCGTGAAGGTGGTGTTTGGTATGCTTTCTTTTATTTATCAGGTATTGAGTTTAGGAGTTAGAAGGTCTGCACACGACATTGATTAGGACACTTTTGGAATACTGCATGCAATTCTGGACACCGCGAAACTTGAAAAGGTTCAGAAAAGATTTACAAGGATGTTGCCAGGGTTGGAGGATTTGAGCTATAGGGAGAGGCTGTATAGGCTGGGACTGTTTTTTTCTGGATTGCCAGAGACTGAGGGGTGATCTTATAGAGGGCATGGATAGGATCGTCTTTTCCTTGGGGTAGGGGAGTCCAGAACTAGGCAACATAGGTTTAGGGTGAGAGGGGAAAGATTCAAAATGGACTGAAGGGGCAACTTCTTCATGCAGAGGATAGTGTGTATATGGAATGAGCTGCCAGTAGAAGTGGTGGAGGCTGATACAATTACAGCATTTAAAAGGCATGTGGATGGATATATGAATAGGAAGAGTTCAGAGGGATATGGGCTAAGTGCTGGCAAATGGGACTAGATTAGGTTAGGGTATCTGGTCAGCATGGATGTGATGGACCGAAGGGTCTGTTTCCATGCTGTACATCTACGTCTATGACTCTGCCTTAAATGTACTAATTTAAGATGTATCCACAGCTGTCAGGTAGTAAATTCCAAAATATGACAACCAGGGGAAATTCCTCTTCACCTCTTTTTTTTCCCCACAGGTAGACCCCTTATTCTGAAATTGTGCCACCCAGTCCTGGATTTCACTATGCACTGAAACATCTTTTCCGCACTACCCCAAAGTCATATATACTTTAATCAGAGTACTTTTCATTCTTCTAAAAATATCCAATAGATATAGCCTCAAGGCAACCCTTTCATCCAAGGACTCAACTCAGTGATACCAGTGATACTTCTGACTGCCTCCAATGCAAGTTCTTATATAAATTCTAAAGTTAAGGGGGCCAAAACTATAACCAGAACAACGTGTGAACTGAAGAAATGATGGTGGAACTAACTGAATGATAACACTAGTTAAAATTGTGGATGGAACATTGAAAATCTCTTGTAAACATGAAAAGTGATCAAAAGGACCATATCTGCATTGTATTTGTGTGCAGTGTAATTCATGATTGAATAACCTTGCCAGTTAGATTCAACTATGGTAGCTGTGCACCAGCTGGTAGAATTCTTTTCTCTGGGTCAGCGGTTAGTGGGTTCAAGTGATACTCCAGGACCTAATCATAAACATACAGGTCAGACCTTCCACTGCATACTGATGGGGTTTTAGATACAACAATGAAGATATTATTTAAAGGAACAGCAGGGAATTATTCTTGGTGTCCTAACAATATTTATTCCTCAAACAATACTAAATAATTGATTGTCCAGTTAGTAGCACATTTGTGTTTGTAGCAGCTTGCTGTGTGCAACTTTGTTGTAACATTTCTGAAAATACAGCTAATTTATGTACTTCTGAAATGCTGTCAATTACTTTGGGACAAACAGATTGTAAAGTGTGGTTTATAATTCTAGTTTTTATTTTTAAATTATGTAAATTCTGACTTATACAAAAACAGTTTAAATGATAGCACCTATCTTGTGTTATCTCCCTTCAGACTCCATCTCCATCAAGCTCGGCTCTTAATTAAGAAAGTGTGTGTACATTTTATGTTGTTTAGCATTCTAAACATTAAATATCCACCAATTTCAAATACTGTACTGCAGTATGGTTCACAAACACGTCAGTACATGCAATTTAGCGTCAGCTCAAGAGCAAATCAGATTGTGCCCACAAATGCAACCATAGCTACAATATCTCTATGTCCACTGGAGATCATATATTTCCAAATCAGGACATCAAGAATAAACATAAATCAAGACCCTGTCAATCTTTCACTGGCTAACTAGTGAGAATGAAAAGTAATGGTGTGATCATTACTGCTGCCCCAATGAACAGAGTTTAGGAAGTAATGATGAAATCAAGAAATCCAGTTTGAAATCCTTCAAGTCTTCTGATTTTTACCATATAATTTAGGAGGTTACTGAGAAACTGTTCATCTCATAGGTCAAGGTCAACAATTTTGAATAACAGACTTTATATGCAGGTGATGATAAAAGATCAACACATTTAAAAAGGGAACAGTTTATTCTTCCATTCCTGGGAATATCAGGCTAGTGTTCAAATGTTCCTGAGTACGCTTAAAGTACATTAAAACAAACATGCCTATGAATACTCATTACACAATATTGCCCCCCCCAAAAAAATTCTGAACGCCAGTCTTTTCACTGTGCCTCTCATCTCTAGTCATTTTAATTGTAAAACATTGTCGAATGCGTGTTTACAGTATTATTCTCTCCAGTTGATTTAATGGTACAGAATAAACATGGTATAAATAAACGAGGCCAGTCAAATTACACATCTTACATCAGCACGCAACTCTCACCATTAATTGATGCCTATATTTACATATTTAACTGCGGAAGAAAATATCATTTTATAATTTGACCTTCCCCCTAGTGAAAGCTAGAGTACCGCCACTGGCGAACTATGCAATTGCAAGACATTTTATAATAAACAGGATGGGTTTGTATTGTTATAAATTCCTAAAGACATTATGACTGACTTAAAGATGGGAACAGAGTAGTGTTTATATAGTGGCGTCTGATCCCCATCGCCCGACCCTTCTTTCTCCCAGACAGTACCCGGTGTTCAACCTGAAAAATACACTCAATATCCATCTGTAAATTTTACTGAAATTCGACTAACAGCAACATATACGATCACTTCCAAATCCGCGTTAAGTTAAAAGTTTAAAAATGACAGTTTTTGGAAGAAATATGCTCTTAACGCCAAATAAAACAGCAAACTGCTTTCGCCCACTCAAGCATGACCTCTGGGGTGTAGAATACTCAAAAGAATTTAACTTTAGAAAGCTGCATCTTGGGCCAACAAAAACTGCTGCAAAGACTGAGTGAAGAAAGGAAGCAAACCAGGATTACTGTAGAAAACCTTCGAGTAGTCGGAGGATTGGAAAAGGTCAGTAAAGGGATACAATGTCCTTTCTCTCTGTCTCTTCCTGCAGTCAGTGCAATAACACGGCCGTAGATGGAGAGCTGGATGGAGCTGTTTTTTAAAGCTCCTCTTTCCACGTCATGCAAACGCTCATGTGATCGGAGGGAGAGACCATAACAAGCCGGAAAAACACACACACATATCAGCAGCACAGCCAGCCTCCACCCAATGCACTTTCGGCGCCAGTGGTAGTGTCCCTCCCTCTGAGCCAGGCGGCCTGGGGTTCAATCTCCACCTGCTCCAGAGGTGTACCGTGACACCTCACCTTCCTCACTCGCTGCACACAGCAGCCTGCAAGGGTCTGGAGCCCGGTAACTCGGGGGTTACAGACGGAGCGCCTGGAACGGTGCAGCGCCGGCTATCGAGCCCGCTTCTGGGAAACCTGACCCGAGTACAATGGGAACGCCGGGCGTCGGAGGACTCATTTAAGGGTCCACTGGCATGGGGGGGGGGCAGACACTGCGGGCAAAAAGGAGACACACCGAATAAGAGGGGTCTCCGGATTAAAGGGAGACACTCAGAATGGGGGGATTCAGGATTAAAGGGTGACACTCAGAATGGGGGGATTCAGGATTAAAGGGTGACACTCAGAATGGGGGGGATTCAGGATTAAAGGGTCACACTCAGAATTGAGGGGGGTTGTAGAATGCGGGCCCCTCCGACTGCCGCTGCCCTGACCGCCCCCCTCCCGAGTGACAGACAATGGCTGACCCCCACCCTTGGCTCCCCTCTGCCAGTTGAGCTTTATCCCCCCCCGACCCCTCTTACCCTGATGCGGAGAGGTTTTCACCAGCACACCCCCCACCTCCCTACGCCCTCTCTGTACGGTGTGTGCTGCTCCTGCAGCTGATGATGATGCTCCTTGCCCCCGCGGGGGTTACCCCCTTCCCAATCCCCGCCCCAGGCTAGTCCTCACCCCCCCCCCCCCCCCCCCCGGAGAGGCAGCCCCTGTTTGTTGACGGATGTGACGTGTGGCTGAAGACGTTACATTGTTGCTAGGAGAGGGGGGCACGTGACGGCCGCCAGCCCCGTCTCCATGGGAACTGACAAACGCTACACACCTCCTCCCCCACCCACGCGCTGAGCTGCCCTCCTGAATCCATCAGCCTCACATCCCTCTCCGAACCAACTGCACCACCAGCCAGCCCTAACACAATGCCACCCACCGCATCCTCCACTAGCTGCCCTTTCGTGAGGACCACTGCCCTCCCATGACACTGTGGTTCCCCTCCTCAGTCACCCCGAGCACTCCCTTCCCATGTTGTAATCCATCTGCTACATTCTTTGTCCTGGTGACCTGTCCCTATCCCTTTGCAGACCTTCTCTTGACAACTTACTTTCTCACATATCTTGGAGACATTAGAAAATTTACATCTTACACACTCTAGCCCCTCACTCAAAATATTGATTTAGATTATACAGGGGGTGGGATCGTCGGCTCAGTTACCTGAATGGCTGGTCTACAATGCAGAGTGATGCCAACAAAGCGGGTGCAATTCACACACCAGTTATGGTTACCACGAAGGATTCTTCTTCTCAAAATCTCCACTCGTTTGAGACATGGTGGCCCTTGGATTCAACCACCAGCAGTCATCCCTCTCTTTCTCTCTCACTCTAATAAGAGAGCAGCTATATGGTCCAGTAGAACTAAAGCAACTTTATCTTTAATTGAGGACTCAGCAGTGGTCCCTGAGACACTCCACTCATTACAGTTTGCCAGCACATAAACTCACGTAATCCTACTCTCTGCTCCTGTTAGCTAATCAAAGCTAATATGCTACACCAGTACCACATGCTTTTATTTTGTTTAGCTACCCTTAATGTGGCCGTTTATCAAATGCAATTTATAAATCCAAGTAGAGAATATACACTGGGTTCCCTCCATTCACCATAGACATTACAGATACTTCACGAAAAACACGTTACTAGATTAATAAAATGTGATTTTCCCTTTCACAAAGTCAGATTGTCTCTGCTTGATCTATGTGATTTTCTAAGAATCCCACTAGAACCTTGTTAATAATGGATCTAGCACCTTCCCTGCAACTGACGTTAAGGCTCTCAAATCTATAGTTTCCTGCTTTCTGTGACTCTTTTTTTTCCTTTGGGGTTCTGCTTTTAATTTAGTCCCTTGCTGCTCACACTCCCTCATCAGAACCTCTTTCCTAGTTATACCTACATTGTTGATGGCTAAGGGGATCTTGACCAGTGCATCCTTCCCCTCCCAGTGAAAGTTTCCCTCTAGTCGAGAGCAGATGTCCCAAATGCACTTTTCTATGTAACAGTAGAAGATGTAACACTTATCTTTTCACCTCCTCCCTTACAAGTTGCCTCCAGCTCTCCACCTTCTCAAGGCAACTAATAATAAGGAATAAATGCTGGCCCAGCCAGTGACGCCCATATTCCATGTGAATAAATAAAAAGTGAAACAATGCTTGTTTTATACTTCTTCTAATGTAGCACATTGGATTTGCAGTTCAGGATGTACTGTCCTCTACACGAGGGGAACTGAACGTAATCAGAAAGGGTGGTGTTAGAAAAGCACAGCAGGTCAGGCAGCATCTGAGGAGCAGGAGAATTGATGTTTTGGGCATAAGCTCTTGATCAGGAATGTGGAGGGGGACTAAGAGATAAATGGGGGGCTTGGGCTGGGGGGAAGATAAGTGGGAAGGCAATAGGTGGATGCAGGTGAAAGGTAATAGTGATAGATCAGTGGTGAAGGTGGAGAAAATAGGTGGGAAGGAAGATGGACAGGTAGGACAGGTCAAGAGGGTGGTGCCGAGTTGGAGGGTTGGATCTGGAATGAGGTGTGCGGGGGATATTTGGATTCCTGAAGAAGGGCTTATGCCCGAAACGTCAATTCTCCTGCTCCTTGGATGCTGCCTGACCTGCTGCGCTTTTCCAACAACACATTTTTCAGGGGGAGATTTGGAAACTAGTGAAGTTGATGTTGATGCCGTGTGGTTGAAGGGTCCCAAGGCGGAAGATGAGGCGTTCTTCATTCAGTCGGTGGACAGCTTTGATTTGGCAGTGGAGGAGGCCCAGGACTTGCATGTCCTTAGGGGAGTTGGAGAGGGAAATGAAGTGGTTGGCCACAGGGTGGTAAAGCTGTTTGGTGCATGTGTCCCAGAGATGTTTCCTGAAACGCTCTGTGAGTTGGCGCCCTGTCTCCCCAATGTAGAGGAGACCACATCAAGAGCAATGGATGCAGTAGATGAGGTGGATAGATGTGCAGGAAAATCTCTATATGTGAAAAAATCCTTTTGGGTCTTGGACGGAAGTGAGGGTTGAGGTGTGGGCTCATGTTTTATACCTTCTTCACGGTAAGGGAAGATGCAGGGTGGGGAAGGTGGATTGGTGGGGTGCGTAGACCTAACAAGGGAGTTGCAGAGGGAATGGTCTCTGTGAATGCAGATAGTGGTGGGGTGGGAATAAGTCTCTGGTGGCAGGGTCTGACTATAGGTGGTGGAAATGATGGAGGTGGATAATTCACTGTATCCGAAGATTAGTGGGGTGGAAGGTGAAAACTAGGGTAGTTCTAGCTTTGTTATGGTAGGAGGGGTGGGGTTCGAGGGTGGAGATGCAGGAAGTGGAGGAGGTGCACTGGAGGGCATTGTTGACCACGTGGGAGGGGAAACTGCGGTCCCTGAAATAGGAGGCCATCTGGGATGTCTTGGAGTAGAATAGCTCCTCCTGTGAGTAGATACAGCAGTGGCGGAGAAATTGGGAGTAAAGGATAGTGTTTTTACAGGGAGGGGAGGAGGAGGTATTGTCAAGGTAGCTGTGGGAGTCGGTGGTGTGGTGCTGGAAAAGCACAGCAGATCAGGCAGCATCAGCGGTGCAGGAGAATCGATGTTTCTGGCATAGGCCCTTCATCAGCAAGGGCTAATGCCCGAAACGTTGATTCTCCTGCTCCTCAAATGCAGCCTGACATGTTGTTCTTTTCCAGCACTACAATCTTGAATCTGATCTCCAGCATCTGCAGTCCTCACTTTCTCCTATTGGGAGTCGGGGTGGGGGGAGGTTTGAAATAGATGTCCGTGTTGAGCCGGTCAGCAAAGATGGATACAGAGAGGTCCAGGAAGGAGAGGGAGGTGTCTGAAATGTGATTTTGAGGTCAGGGTGAAAGGTGTTGCTGAAGTTAATGAACTGTTCAACGTCATTTTGGGAGCATGAAGTGACGCCAATACAGTCATCTCTGTAGCAGAGGAAAAAGTGGGGGGCGGTGCCCGTGTAACTACGAAAGACGGACAATTTCATGTATCTTACAAAGAGGCTGCAGACTATGCAGGTGCCCGTGACTAGCCCTCTGGTCTAATGGAAACGGTAGGATTCAAAGGAGAAGTTGTTGAGGGTGAGGACCAGTTCTGCCAATCAAATGAGTATGTTTGTGGAGGGGAACTGGTTGGATTGGCAGAAGAGGAAGAAATGGAGAGCTTGGAGGCATTTGCTGTGGGGGATGGAGGTATCCATGGCGAAGATGAGGTGTTGGGGCCAGGGAATTGAAAGTTATGGAGGAGGTGGAGGGCATGGGCAGTGTCCCGAATGTAAGTGGGGAGTTACTGAACCAAGGGTTACAAACGGTGTCGAGATATGAGGAGATGAGTTCAGTGAAGCAGAAGCAAGCAGTGACAATAGGTCAACTGGGACAGTCAGGTTCGTGGATTTTGGTTAAGAGGTAGAATTGGGTGGTGTGGGGTTGGCAAACTATGAGGTTAGAGGCTGTGGATGGGAGACCGCCTGAGGTGATGAGGTTGTGGATGGTTTGGGAGATGATATTTTGGTCGGGTCGTGGCTGAGGGGGTGGAAGGAGGAGGTGGCTATAAGTTGGCATCAGGTTTCCGTGTAGATGTGGTGAGCACATTGACCACCTCAACCTGTCTACCCTCTCCCCCACTCCAACCTCTCACCCTCACAAAGTGCGGCCTTCCACTCCCTCTGTTCCAATCCCAACCTCACCATCAAACCAGCGGATAAAGGGGCGCAGTGGTAGTCTGGCACACTGACCTCTACACCGCTGAAGCCAGACGCCAACTCGAGTACACCTCCTCCTACCGCCCCCTCAAACATGACCCCACCCCCCATCACCAAACCATCATCTCCCAGACCATACACAATCTCAATACCTCAGGTGATCTCCCACCCACAGTTTTCAACCTCATAGTCCGGAACCCCGCACCGCCCGATTCTACCTCCTTTCCAAGATCCACAAGCCTGACCACTCTGGCTGACCCATTGTCTTAGCCTGCTCCTGCCCCACCGAACTCATCTTCACCTACCTCAATAATGTCCTATCAAACCCCCCCACCCCCCCCGCCCCCAAGTCCAGGAACTCCCCACATATGTTCCATCACCACCTCCAAGATTTCCGTTTCCCAGGCCCCCAATGCCTTATCTTCACCATGGATATATAATCCCTCTACATCTCCATCTGCCATGACCAGGGCCTCCAAGCACTCCGTTTCTTCCTCTCCCGATGTCCCCAACAGTACCCTTCCACCGACATTCTCATTCATTTGGCCAAACCGGTCGTCACCCTTAACAATTTCTCCTTCGAATCCTCCCACTTCCTCCAGACAAAAGGGGTAGCCATGGGCACACGCATGATCCCCAGCTATGCCTGTCTCTTTGTTGGCTACGTAGAACAGTCCATCTTCTGTAGTTACACCGGCACCACTCCCCACCTTTTCCTCCGCTACATTGATGACTGCATCAGTGCCACCTCGTGCTCCCGCGGGGAGGTTGAGCAATTCATTGGCTTCACCAACACATTCCACACCGACCTTAAATTCACCTGGATCATCTCTGACACCTCCCTCCCCTTCCTGGTCCTCTCCATCTCCATCAATGACGACCGACTTAACACTGACATTTTTTACAAACCGACTCCCACAGCTACTTGGATTATACCTCTTCCCACCCTACCTCCTGCAAAAATGTCATCCCGTATTCCTAATTCCTCCAACTCCATCATATCGGCTCCCAGGAGGACCAGTACCACCACAGAACACACAGATGACCTCTTTGTTTAAAGACCATAATTTCCTTTCCCACACGGTTGAAGATGCCCTCCAACGCATCTCATCCAGTCCCACACCTCCGCCCTCAAACCCCACCCCTCCAACCACAACAAGGACAGAACACCCCTGGGGTTCTCACCTTCCACTCTACCAACCTCCGCATAAACCACATCATCCGCCGACATTTCTGCCACCTTAACCAGGGATATATTTCCCTCCCCACCCATTTCTGCTTTCCGCAAAGACCGTTCCCTCTGTGACTACCTGGTCAGGTCCATGCCCAACAACCCAACAACCCACCCTCCCGTCCTGGCACCTTTCCCTGCCACCACAGGAATTGCAAAACCTGCACCCACACCTGCCCCCTCACCTCCATCCAAGGCTCCAGGGGCCTTCTACATCCATCAAAGTTTTACCTGCACATGCACCAATGTTGTTTACTGTATCCATTGCTCCCAATGCAGTCTCCTTTATATTGGGGAGACTGGAGCCTACTCGCAGAGTGCTTTAGGGAACATCTCTGGGACACCCGCACCAATCAACCCCACCGCTCCATGGCCAAACATTTCAACTCCTCCCCAAATCTGCCCAGGTGCTGGGCCTCCTCCACTACCACTCCTTCATCACCCGACGCCTGGAGGAAGAGCGCCTCATCTTCCGCCTCAGAGCACTTCAACCCCAGGACATCAATGTGGACTTCACCAGTTTCCTCATTTCCCCTCCCCCGGCCTTACCCCAGTTCCAACCCAACAGCTCAGCACCATCCTCATGACCTGTCCTACCTGCCAATCTTCCTTCCCACCTATCCCCTCCATCCTCCTCCCTGACCTATCAACTTTATCCCCACCTCCATCTACCTATTGTACTCTTGGCTACCTTCGCCCCGTCCCCACCCACCCTCCCCACCTCCCATTTATCTCTCCACCCCAGAGGCTCCCTGCCTCATTCCTGATAAAGGGCTTTTGTTCGAAATGTCAATTTTCCTGCTCCTCGGATGCTGCCTGACTTGCTGTGCTTTTCCAGCACCACTCTAAACTAGACTCTGATCTCCAGCATCTGCAGTCCTCACTTTCACCTAGTTGATCCTAATCTTAACACGACCTTTCTCTATTTGGATTTTGCATCTCAAAATCTTTTGTTCGTTAATCTCCCACTTTTTGCCCTATCTTAAACCCTAGTTTTTGTTCTTCCAGCCTCCTCTCCCACTTCTACTGGCTTTGAAACTTGTACATTTCTTTCCAGTTCTGATAAAGGTCATCAACTCAAAACATTAATTCTGTTTCTTTCAACTGATGCTGTTTGACATACTGACTACTTCCAGTATTTTTTATTCACACTTGCTCAAGAAATGCACATTAAATTCTAACAAAAATACAAACTATGAGTGGAACTGTACAAATTGCATCATGCATATAGGAAAGTAACATTCTGGGTTTTGTCATTACTCAGTGGACAGAAACTTCCAGATGACACTTGTTATATTTTGACAAATCTACATTAAATAAATTCAAGAGTTCATTTGGCAGCGCTGTCCACTTTATCCCACCCTTTTGTGACATTGAGATTCAAAAGCCACACATTACATGGATTGTATTACTAATAATAGAAGCTTACACATAGTTCACTCAAAAGAGGTCATTTTTATTATTTGCTCAGCTCTCGTAGCTGTAGGAAGGTCACCAAATCTCTGGTGGTGCTAAGCTAATAGTAATGTGTATAGTTCTTCCAAAAATACTGGAGCCAGCTTTGTCTTATAGCCCCTGTTGGCATATTAACATGCTTTCAGTTATGTGTATGTATATACAGTCATAGGAGTCATAGAGATTTACAGCATGGAAACAAACCCTTCAGTTCAACTCGTCCATGCTGACCAGATATCCCAACCCATCTAGTCCCACCTGCCAGCACTTGGCCCATATCCCTCCAAACCCCTCCTATTCAAATACTCATCCAGATGCCTTTTAAATGTTGTAATTGTACTAGCCTCCACCACTTCCACTAGCAGCTCATTCCATACACACACCACCTTCTATGTGAAAAAGTTGCCCCTTAGGTCTCTTTTATACCTTTCCAATCTCACCCTAAACCTATGCCCTCTAGTTCTGGACTCACCCACCCCAAGGAAAAGACCTTGTCTATTTATCCTATCCATGCCCCTCAGAATTTAATAAACCTCTATAAGGTCACCCATCAGCCTCCAATGCTCCAGGGAAAACAGCCCCAGCCTATTCAGCCTCTCCCTCTAGCTCAAATCTTCCAACCCTGGCAACATCCTTGTAAATCCTTTCTGAACCCTTTCAAGTTTCACAACATCCTTCCAATATGAAGTAGACCAGAATTGCACACAATATTCCAAAAGTGGCATAACCAATGTCCTGTACGGCTGCAATATGACCTCCCAACTCCTATATTCAACGCTCTGCAAATTTACTAACGATACCTCCTATTTTATATAGATGACAAAACATAGTGGACCCAGCACCGATCCTTGTGGCATTCCCCTGGTCAGAGGCCTCCAGTCTGAAAAGCAACCGTTTACCACCACCATCCTTTGTCTTCTACCTTCAAGTCAGTTCTGTATCCAAATGGCTAGTTCTCCCTGTATTCCATGAGATCTAACCTTGCTAACACCAGTTTTCATGAGGAACCTTGTCGAATGCCTTACTGAAGTCCATATAGATCACATTCACTGCTCTTCCCTCATCAGTTCTGTTTGTTACTTTTTCAAAAAACTCAATCAAGTTTCTGAGACATGATTTCCCACGCATAAATCCATGTTGACTATCCCTAATCAGTCCTTGCCTTTCCAAATATGTGTAAATCCTGTCTCGCAGGATTCCCTCCAACAACTTGCCCATCTCCAACATCAGGATTACCGGTCTATAGTTTCCTGGCTTGTCCTTACTACCTTTTTTTAAATAATGGTACCACGTTAGTCAACCTCCAGTCCTCTGGCACCTCACCTGTGACTATCGATGAAACAAATATCTTAGTAAGGGACGCCGAGCAATCACTTCTCTAGCTTCCCACAGAGTTCTTCCCCCGATCAAGTCCTGGGGATTTTTCCAACTTTATGCATTTCAAGACATCCAGCACTTCCTCTGTAATATGGATATTTTTCAAGATGTCACCATCTATTTCCCTACATTCCATGTCTTTCTCCACAGTCAACGCTGATGCAAAATACTCATTTAGTATCTTTCCCATCTCCTGCAGCTCCACACAAAGGCCGCCTTGCTGATCTTTGAGGGGCCCTATTCTCTCCCTAGTTACCCTTTTGTCCTTAATGTGTTTGTGAAAACCCTTTGGATTCTCCTTAATTGTATTTCCCAAAGCTATCTCATGTCCCCTTTTTTGTCCTCCAGATTTTCCTCTTAAGTATACTCCTGCTGCCTATATACTCTTCTAAGGATTCACCTGATCTCTCCTGTCTATACTCGACACATGCTTCCTTCTTTTTCTAATCTAAACGCTCAATTTCTCTAGTCACCCACCATTCCCTACACTTACCAGCCTTCACCCATTTGAATCAGCTGAAGATAGTTTGGCTCTCACATCAATACCCTGGGACTGAGACTGGCCTCCAAGAACCATAACAATTCTCCTTCGTACTAGGTATGACTCCAACCAACAGATAGTTTTCCCTGATTCCCAATGATTCTAGTTTTCCCAGGGCTTCTTGATGACACACTCAGGCAACTATGACCTTGGTGTTAAGGGTTGTCATTTTTACCTCACCTAGGAAGTCAAGCTCTCTTATCCATGTTTGGACTAAAGCTGTAATGAGATCAGGAGCTGAATGGCTCTTGCAGAACGCAAACAGCTAAGTATTACTCATAGTACAAAACTGACTGGCAAGAACCATCTCTGACAGAATCTATCCATCTCTCTCTTGAAATTCAATGGTATTACCATCACTGAATCCCCTGGCTCTCAATATCTTGATGGATCCCAATGATCAAAAACTGAACTGGGCTAACCCATAAATACAGGAGCTACAACAGTAGGTGCGAGTCTTGGAATTCTTCAGTGAGTAACTCCCCTCCTGACCTCCCAAAGTCTGCCATCAGCAGTAAGGCATAAGTCATGAAAGGAATGGAATACTCCCCACTTGTCTGAATGATTGCAGTTCCAACAACTTTCAAGAATCTTGACAAAATCGCCCACTTGATTGGCACTCCATTGAGTACCTTCACCAACAATGCACAACGACAGCAGTTTGTATCATCTACAAAAACTCACCAAATGCTCCCTCAACATTAATGATTTAGATGAGGGAATTAAATGTATTAACTTCAAGTTTGCAAGACCTCTAGTTCTAAACTCCCCCTATCATCAGGAGCACCCTTCCTGTATCTAACCTGTCTAATCAAGTTATAATTTTATAGGTTTCTTTGCAAGCCCCCCTCATTCTTTGAAACCCCAGTGAATACAATCCTAACCAACTCAATCTGTCCCTATACTTCATACCTACCATCCAGGAATCAATTTGGTGAATCTTTGCTGCACTCCCTCTAGAGCAAGAACATTCTTCGTTCATTAAGGAGCACCAAAACCGCATACAATATTCCAGCTGTGGTGTCACCAATGCCCTGTATAATTACAGCAAGACATCCTTGTTCCTGTACTCAACAGGAAGGCCAATAAGGCAGTCTGCAAGACCTGTAGATCCCTACCAGGAAAAAAGATGGTGGAAGCAAATCTACCAGATATGATCTACCAGCAGTGATGACCTATTTTCCCCCAACCATCTCCTTGCACATGAAATAGCCAACCTGACCTAAGCTCCCCCACACCAACCACTATCCCTCCTGATCATCACAACCAGCCACCACATCTCCCTTCTGCTGATCTAGACTCGTCCCAACATCTCTCAATTCTCCCCATTCCCCAAACCTACTCCCATCCAACCTTACCCACTCACCCCAGGCCTCACCCTACCTTTAGAATCATAGAATCCCTACAGTGTGGAAACAGGCCTTTTGGCCGAATAAAGTCCACACTGACCCTCTGAAGAGTATCCCACCCAAGCCCATTCCCTTACCCTATTACTCTACATTTAGCCCTGACTAATGCACCTAACCTACACTTTCCTAAACATTATGGGCAATTTAGCATGACCAATTCACCTAACCTGTACATGTTTGGTTTGTGTGAGGAAACTCACATAGACATTAGGAGAATGTGCAAACTCCACAGAGATATTCGCCCGAGGCTGGAATCAGAACCCAGGTCGCTGCCGCTGTGAGGCAGCAGTGCTGACCACTGAGCCACCGTGCCAACCTTCATTAGCTTATACTGTTATCCCCTAGCTGTATAAATATGGTTGTACAAGTAAATATCTCAGTTGCTATGGCTTCAGAGTCTTTAAAACCTGGAAGACAACAGGAATTGTCATGGAAATACAATGTGGTTTCGATGCTGATTCACGTCAATGCTGCTGCATGGGTCCCTAGTTTATGTTGATCTGCTTCAGCTGAGAAGGTTCCTGGTCTGTAAATTCTGATGGAGAACTTCTGTAAAGGTAAGTATATTTTTTTAATCTCTGATCAGGTTCAGAAAAAAAAGGTTTCCAAATGAGAAACCTGGGTTCTTATATTTACTGATCACTAATCAACTCAGTTTGTACCTTCAACTGGGAAAATACTCTCATTCTCCAGCTGCTGCTTAAACACAAAGGAGAATTGCTAGATTAATAATTTAGACACTAATAAATCTAATGTTTTGCCTAATGTGTTGCTGTGATGTGAAACTTTATACATTTTAGTTCTGGAGCTGTTAGTGTTCCTGGTTCATTCATTGATGCATTCTAGTCAATAGTTCACAGCAGGATCCTTTGACAGCACCTTCCAGACATGCAACCTTTAGCAACTAGAAGGACAAAGGTAGCAGGGAACACCATGACACACAACTTCCCCTTTGAGCCACACACCATCCTGCATTGGAACTATATCACCTTTCATTCAATGTTGCTGGGTCAAAATCCTAAAACTCCCTCCCTCACAATACTGACACATTACATGGACTGTAAAGGAGCAAGAAGGCAGCTCGCCATCTCCTAGTCTTGGGTAATTAGGGATGGGCAACAAATGCTTGTCAGCCAACAAACCTCATGTCCCACAGAAGAATGATTTTTTTAAAGCACTGGCAGTGATGTCAGCATTGGGTGAACCATGACCATAAGAGGTTCAGTTGTAAGCTGAGACAGTTCCTTTTTCCATCTACATAAACACAATCGCATGCTGACCATGAATGACAGAAAGTAACATGAAGTTCTACAAAGTTGAAGCCATGCAATAATCTGAAAGGCAATGAACCAATAAGACAACAATATCAATAGAATTCTTTCACTTGCATTCCAGATTAGGTAGCACCCTAGCTGCAAAATATATTCATGTTTTTCTTTTCATCTTGCATTAGAAATAAAAATGTATCAGAGGTCAAAACAGGAAATTACAGCTCTTGAACAGCCTGTATAAATAGCAGTCTGTGTGACATATAGACAGGGTGGTTAAAAAGGTGTTTGGTATGCTTGACTTCATTGCTCAGTCATAGATTGCTCAGTCGTACAGCATGGAAACAAACCATTCGGTACAACTTGTCTATGCCAACCTGATATCCCAATCCAATCTAGTCCCACCTGCCAGCACCCGGCCCATATCCCTCCAAACCCTTCCTATTCATATAACCATCCAAATGCCTTTTAAATGTTGCAATTGTACCAGCCTCTACCACTTCCTCTGGCAGCTCATTCCATACATGTACCACTCACTGTGTGAAAAAGTTGCCCCTTAGATCTCTCTTATATCTTTCCCCTCTCGCCCTAAACCTATGCCCTCTAGTTCTGGACTCGAACACCCCAGGGAAGAAACATTGTCTATTTATCCTATCCACGCCCCTCATGATTTATAAACCTCTATAAGGTCACCCCCTCAGTCTCCAACATTCCAGGGAAAACAGACCCAGCCTATTCAACCTCTTCCTGTAGCTCAAATTGTCCAACCCTGGCAACATTCTTGTAAATCTTTTCTGAACCCTTTCAAGTTTCACAACATCTTTCCGATAGGAAGGAGACCAGAATTGCATGCGATATTCCAACTGTGGCCCAACCAATGTCCAGTACAGCCACAACATGATCTCTCAATTCCTGTACTCAATACTCTGACCAATAAAGGAAAGCATGCCAAATGCCTTCTTCACTATCCTATCTATCTGCAACTCCACTTACAAGGAGCTATGAACCTGCACTCCAAGATCTCTTTGTTCAGCAACAATTCCTAGGACTTTACCATTAAGTGTATAAGTCCTGCTAAGATTTACTTTTCAAAAATGCAGCATCTCACATTTATCTAAATTAAACTCCATCTGCCACTTCTCAGTCCATTGGCCCATCTGATCAAATTCCTATTGTAATCTGAGGTAGACATCTCCGCTGTCCACTACACCTCCAATTTTGGTGTAATCTGCAAACTTATACATGTACGCATACCTCTTATGCTTACATCCTAATCATTTATATAAATGATGAAAAGTAGTGAACCCAGCACCGATCCTTGTGGCACTCCACTGTTCACAGGCCTCCAGTGTGAAAAACAACCCTCCACCACCACCTTCAAGTCAGTTCTGTATCAAAATGGCTAGTTCTCCCAGTATTCCATGAAATCTAACCTTGCTAACAGGTCTACCATGGGGAACTTTGTCGAACGCCTTTCTGAAGTCCATATAGATCACATCTACTGCTCTGCCCTCATCAATCCTCTTTGCTACTTCTTCAAAAAACTCAATCAAGTTTGTGAGACATGATTTCCCATGCACAAAGCCATGTTGATTATACCTAATCAGTCCTTGCCTTTCCAAATACATGTACATCCTATCCCTCAGGATTTCCTCCAATAACTTGCCCACTATCGATGTCAGGCTCACTGTTCTATAGTTTCCTGGCTTGTCCTTACCACCCTTCTTAAACAGAAGCATTATGTTAGCCAAGCTCCAGTCTTCTGGCACCTCACCTGTGACTATCGATGATGTAAGTATCTCAGCAAAGGGCCCAGCAATCACTTCCCTAGTTTCCCACCTGGGGATTTATCCACTCCTCTGTAATATGGACGTCTTTCAAGATGTTCTAGGAGAAAGTGAGGACTGCAGATGTATCTTCCATATCCTTTTCCACAGTAAATACTGATACAAAATACTCTTCTCCTGCGGCTCCACACAAAGGCCGCCTTGCTGATCCTTGAGGGGCCCTATTCTCTCCCTAGTTAGCCTTTTGTCCTTAATGTGTTTGTAAAAACCTTTTGGATTCTCCTTAACTCTATTTGCCAAAGCTATCTCATGTCCCCTTTCTGCCCTCCTGATTTCCCTCTTAAGTATACTCCTATTGCCTTTATACTCTTCTAAGGATTCATCTGTCTATATGCTTCCTTCTTTTTCTCAACCAAACCCTCAATTTCTTTAGTCATCCAGCATTCCCTATACCTACCAGCTTTTCCTTTCACCCTAAAAGGAATATACTTGATATACTCATTATCTCATTTCTGAAGACATTTTCCAGCCATTCATTTACCTGCGAACATCTGCTCCCAATCAGTTTTTTGAAAGTTGTTGTCTAATACCATCAAAATTGGCCTTCCTCCAATTTAGAACTTCAAATTTTAGATCTGGTCTATCCTTTTCCATCATTATTTTAAAACTAATAGAATTATGGTCGCTGGCCCCAAAGTGCTCTCTCACTGACACCTCAGTCCCCTGCCTTGTCTTATATCCCAAACGTTTTGCACCTTCTCTCGTAGGTACATCCACATACTGAATCAGAAAATGTTCTTGTACATGCTTAACAAACTCCTCTCCATCTAAACCCTTAACACTATGGCAGTCCCAGTCTATGTTTGGAAAGTTAAAATCCCTACCATAATCACCCTATTCTTCTTACAGAGAACTGAGATCTCCTTACAAATGTGTTTCTCAATTTCCTTCTGACTATTAGGGGGTCTATAATACAACCCCAAAAAAGCGATCATCCCTTTCTTATTTCTCAGTTCCACCCAAATAACTTCCCTGGATGTATTTCTGGGAATGTCCTCCCTCAGTACAGCTGTAATGCTATCCCTTATCAAAAGCGCCACTCACCCTCCTCACTTGCCTCCCTTTATGTCCTTGATGTAGCATTTTTATCCTGGAACATTAAGCTGCTAGTCCTGTCCATCCCTGAGCATGTTTCTGTAATTTCTATGATATCCCAGTCCCATGTTCCTAACCATGCCCTGAGTACATCTACCTTCCCTGTTAGGCCTCTTGCATTGAAATAAATGCAGTTTAATTTATTAGTCCTACCGTGTCACTGCCTGCCCTGACTGTTTGATTCACTTCTGTTCTCAACTATACCAGTCTCAGATTGATCTCCTTCCTCACTATCTCCCTGAGTCCCATCCCCCACCTTACTAGTTTAAATCCTCCCGAGCAGCCCGAGCAAATTTCCCTGCCAGTATATTAGTCACCTTTCAATTTAGGTGCAATCCGTCCTTCTTGTACAAGAAATTTTAATGATCCAAAAATGTGAATCCTTCTCCCATACACCAGCTCCTCAACCATGCGTTCACCTGCTCTATCCTCCTATTCCTGCCCTCACGAACTGTAGCACCAAGAGTAATCCAGATATTATTACTCTCGAGGACCTCCTTTTTAAATTCCTGCCTAACTGTCTGTAATCTCCCTTCAGAATCTAAACCTTTTCCCTTTCTATGTTGTAGGTTCCAATGTGGACAATGACCTCTTGCTGGCCCCTCCCCCGTGAGAACATCCTGCACCCTCTCTGAGACATCCTTGATCCTGACACCAGGGAAGCAACACACCATTCTGACTTTTTGTTGCTGACCACAGAAACATCTGTCTGTACCTCGGACTAGACAGTCCCCTAACACAATCAATCTCTTGGAACCTGACATGTCTCTCATTGCATTAGAGCCAGTCTCAATACCAGAGATTTGGCTGTTCGTGCTCCGTCCCCCTGAGAATCCATCACCCCCTACATTTTCCAAAACAGCATACTTGTTTGAAATGGGGATAGTCACAGAAGACTCCTGCACTAACTGCCTACCTCTCTTACCTTTCCTGGAGTTAACCCATCTAAGTATCTGCGACATTTCCCCCTTCCTATAACTGCCATCTATTACATCCCTTACTCTTGTAAATTTCTCAATTGCCTCTGACTGTCTCTACAACCGATCCAGTCAATCTGATAGGATTCGCAACCAATGGCATTTATTGCAGATATAATCCTCACTAACCTGTAAACTCTCCCTAAACTCCCACATCCGACAAAAAGAGCCTATCACCCTACTAAAGGCCAATTTTGCTTCTTTCAATCTACAGACACAGAAAATAGCACTGTCTTATTCCTCTACAAAAAACTGCTCCAGGTTAAATGAATACTTATGGCTAATATTTTAAATTTAATCAAGAGACATTTCTCAATAAAACATATAATCAAGAAAGAACCCACTCTACTCGTTACTGCAGACTTACTGAAAGCCACGCTTAAAATATCCCATTATCTGTTTCTGTGCTGTGACCTCTCCCAAACAGGTTCCTCCAAGATCAGTTGCGAATTTCAGTGTTTGTTCATTTTCCCAGATGCACTCTGATGTCCAGCGATACATGAATTCCAACAGCAAAGGCAGTAAGTGTGCAGGTTCACTGCTCTGTCAATTAGCAGTGTGGGTTTCTTTCTCCTCTGAGTATAGGAGTTGGGGAGTCATGTTGAGGTAGTACAGGACGTTGGCGAGGCCTCCTCTGGAATACTATGTTTAGTTCTTGTCACCCAGTTATAGGAAGGATATTATCAAGTTGGAGCGGGTTCAAAAGACATTTACTAGGATGTTGTTGGGTATGGAAAGTTTAAGTTAGAAAGAAAGGCTGGATAAGCTGGGACTTTTTTCATTGGAGTGTAGGACATTGAGAGGCAATCTGAAAGAAGCTTATAAAATAATGAGAGATATAGATAGAGTTAATGGTAGTTGTCTTTTCCACAGGATGGGAGATTTCAAAACTGAGGAGCACATTTTTAAGGTGAGAGGAGAGAGACTTACAAAAGACATAAGAGGCAGATTTCTTACTTAGAGAGAGATTCGCGTGTGGAATGAACTTCCTGAGAATGTAGTAGATGAAGGTACAATTACAATGTTTAAAAGACATTTGGTTAGATACATGAATAGGAAGGGTTTGGAGTGATATGGGCCAGGCGCAGGCAGGTGTACTAGTTTTGTTTGAGATTATGTTTGGCATGGACTGGTTGGATTGAAGGGTTGTTTCTGTGCTGTGTGACTTTATAACTCTATGAGTCTATGACAAGTGGCTTCTTCAGTCGCACACTAACATATATTGTTACCACACTGTTCTCTATGCTACTCTGCATTACTAGCAAAACTCTGACTTCATATCAGAAGCAAAGGATCTCAGTCTCACCATTGTCCAAAATGTTTCCAATTTAGTACGAAATGAATATGGATTTAAAATGGGAGGGGTCGCGACAGGAGATGTCCAGTTTGAAATATACACATCAAAATACTCACTATAAAATATATATGTTCATATGGCACAGCTGTAGCGTTCCTACCTCTGAGCTGGAGACCTGGGTTCAATCCAACCTGGTCCACAACTGTGTAAGCCCATCTGTGAGGTTGATTTTAAAAAAATCTTCAATAGACACCCCTCATTAAAATTAATTATTAACTTCTGCAGTATTTGAGGTTAGATTGAAATTAGAAAAGTTCAGAGCTTACAAACATGTTCTTTATATTTGAGCCTTCTATCACACATGCATACGTCTATCACATTGGCACATCTGGGTAATGCAGAACCATCAGGGAACGTCCTCCACTAATCTTGAAATACAAAGTTATACTAATACGTTTCCTTCCTCAAAAGCAAATAAACTTTCAAATATGAACACTGCATAATTATAGTCTAATTCATACACAGTAGCGCCTCGACATGCGAACGACTCCGTTCACAAACAAGTCAGTTTACGAACAGTATTGTACGCAAAATTTTGTTTCAATGTACATACGAAATTCAAGGTATGAACGCAAAAAGCCCGTGTGCGACCACGTGGTTTCATTGTTCTGTTTTGCTATGCGCTTGTTGAACGCAAAAGCTCTCGGGCCCCTGCGTGATCTCATTCAGTTCGTCTTTGGCATGTGCGCTTTGAATAGCTGTCCAAGCATTCTTACGCTATCCGAACAATGGGAAAAATTGATTCAGTTCGCGAACTGGGTCCCGGAACGGATTAAGTTCGTAAGTCGAGGCACTGCTGTACAAGTTATGTTCATCAGTTGTCATCCATCATCTACTTGTCACATGTCCTGTGACTATGGGTGTGCAATTTAGCAGCAGATGTGGATTCACTGGGAGCTGCAACCAAGACTTTGCACAGAAGTGCCTCAGACCAAAATGTTGCTTAAAGAAGTAGAAGTGTTGAACATCTCTTTTTTCAGGAATGCAACTCCCTAAAAATGAGGACAGGGGAGCAAAGATGGCCTAAAACTGTTCCATTTCACATCTTTAGCCAGCAGGTCACAGCTGGCAGGAATCCCATCAACATTGATATAAGCTAATCATGAAAAAAAAAGGGACATTGGTCATACACACCTTGAAAGACAATGCCAGAGTCAGTAGACCTGAGAGAAGAGCTGCTTGTCAGTAGAGAGCTGGCAGGGTGCAAAGTTCAGATGGAGGCCTTCAGTGAGGCTCACAAACCTGAGAAGGGTCACTTCGGAGCAGATTACTAATGATCACACATTCACTCGCAGTCACTGTGAAAAAGAACAGTGGAAAGTTGGCATAGGCTGATGAACCATCTCATCAGTAAATTGAATTACCTTCCAAAAGGTGTAATAATCATCTGATGATGTTTCAACTCCACCCCCACCCCCGCACAGCAACAAGCTCACAACTCTCATCAGTGTGTATGCCATCATCATGACCAACACTAATGAAATCAATGGATGACCTCCACTCCTGAATTGTTATTATGCCGAAGTCAGATAAGCTAATCATTTCCAGAGATTTTAATGTAAGACTTGGTGCAGATCACTGGATGTAGGACAGGATCTTTGGAAAGCAAATGATGGCAATTGCAACAGCAATGATCTGCTCTCGCTGAAGCTGAGCAATGAGCAATAGCTCTTAACCAACTACTCAGTTTTCAGTCTCCCCAGTCACAAATCATCCTGGATACACCTCAATTCTATGCAGTGGCATATCACGCACGATATTATAACTAGGTAGAAGGAGTGGTAGGATGTGCAAGGAATGAAAGCCATGTGCACGACACTAATCCTTGGACTGACCACTATATTATCATTTCAAAGTTAAACATCAAGATCTATCTCCTTAGACATTGCCAGATATGAAGGCCCAGAATGATCTCAACATTCAAATAGACGGTAATAGAGTCATACAGCATGAAAACAGATCCTTCTTCCACATGTTGACCATAATTCCAAAGTAATCTATTACTCTCTGCCCGCGTTTGGTCCATATCCCTCCAAATATTTCTTATTCTTGTACTTATTCTTTTAATTGTTGTAATTGTGCCTGCATGCACCGTTGTCTATGTAAAAAAAAGCCCCTTTTTTAAAAAGCTTTCTCTTCTCATCTTAAAGAACGTGGGAGATCATGTCTCACAAACTTGATTGAGTTTTTAGAAGAAGTAACAAAGAGGATTGATGAGGGCAGAGCAGTAGATGTGATTTACATGGACTTCAGTAAGGCATTCGACAAGGTTCCCCATGAGAGACTTGTTAGCAAGGTTAGATTTCACGGAATACAGAGAGAATTAGCCATTTGGGTACAGAACTGGCTCAAAGGTAGAAGAGGTGGTGGTGGAGGGTTTATTTCAGACTGGAGGCCTGTAACCAGTGGAATACCACAAGGATCAGTGCTGGGTCCTCCACTTTTTGTCATTTACATAAATTATTTGGATGCAAGCATAAGAGGTACAGTTATTAAATTTACAGATGACACCAAAATTGGAATTGTAGTGGAGAACAAAGAAGGTTACCTCAGATTACAATAGGATCTTGATCAGATGGGCCAATGGGCCGAGAAGTGGCAGATGGAGTTTAATTCAGATAAATGCGAGGTGCTACATTTTGGGAAAGCAAATCTTAGCATACACTTAATGGTAAGATCTGAGGTCTCTGAACAAAGAGGCCTTGGAGTGCAGGTTCATAGCTCCTTGAAAGTGGAGTTGCAGGTAGATAGGATAGTGAAGAAGGCGTTTGGTATGCTTTCTTTTATAGGTCAGAGTATTGAGTACAGGAGTTGGGATGTCATGTTACGGCTGTACAGGACATTGGTTAGGCCACTGTCGGAATATCACATGCAATTCTGGTCTCCTTCCTATCAGGGCATGGATAGGATAAATAGACAAAGTCTTTTCCCTGCGATGGGGGAGTCCAGAACTAGAGGGCATAGGTTTAGGGTGAGAGGGGAAAGATATAAAAGAGACCTAAGGGGCAACCTTTTCACATAGAAGCTGGTGTGTGTATGGAATGAGCTGCCAGAAGAGGTGGTGGAGGCTGGTACAATTGCAACATTTAAAAGGCATTTGGATGGGTATATGAATTGGAACGGTTTAGAGGGATATGGGCCAGGTGCTGGCAGGTGGGACTAGATTGGGTTGGGATATCTGGTCGGCATGGACTGGTTGGACCGGAGAGTCTGTTTCCATGCTGTACATTTCTATGACTCTATATGGCTCCTAGTTTTGAAATCCCCCATCCTATGGAAAAGACACCTGCCATTCACCTTATCTATACTTGTCAGGAGTTTATAAACCTCTATAAGTTCATCCCTCAACCTCCTATGCTCCAGTGAAAAATGTTCAAGCCTATTCAGCCTCTCCTTATAACTCAAATCCTCCATTCTTGGTAACATCCTGGTAAACATTTATGAACCCACTCCAGCTTAATAACATGCTTCCTATAATAGGTGATCAGAACTAGATACCGTACTGCAGAAGAGGTCTCACCAACATTCTGTACTACTTCAACATGACATATCAACTGCTATACTCAAAGGTCTGAGCAATGAAGGCAAGCAAGCTAAACACCTTCATAACCACCATGCGATGCAAACTTCAAAGAACTATGTACCTGAACCCTAGGTTTCTTCATTCTACATTACCCAAAGCCCTACTTTTAATTGCATAATTGTTTGTTTTATTAAAATGCAATACTTCACATTTATCCAAATTAAACTCCATCTGCCACTCCTCAGTCATTGACCCAATTGATCAAGATCCCTTTGTAATCTTAGGTAACCTTCTTGACTGTTCACTATACCACCAAATAATCTTTCTCAGAGAAACTTTGGAGTCACTTGTGCATAGAGTGCATACACTCTAAACAAGGAGTTGCACATTTTAGCATGATAAAAGGAACAATTTCTTCTCTGAGGATCATGAATCTGTGGGCTCCTTTCATGCAGAGGACTGCGGAGGTTGAATTGTTAACTATATTCAAGGCTGAGACAGAGTCAGGGAATCAAGGCTTAGAGGGAAAAGGCACCAAATAGGAGTTTAGGATTATCAGATCAGCCACAATCTCATTGAATGGCACAGGAGTCTCAATGAAGTTAACAGACCACTGCTCCTATGTTTTGTGGTCACAGCCTTTATGCCTCCCTTTTGTAACCATCAAGATTAGGTTCTGTCAGAGTTGCAGAGGTTGAGCTATGGCGGGGGGGGGGGGGGGGGGGAGGCTGATTATTGGCTGCAGTTGAGAATGTGGTGCTGGAAAAGCACAGCAGGTCAGGCAGCAACCGAGGAGCAAGGGAATTGACATTTTGGGCAAAAGCCCTTCATCAGGAAGGGCTTTTGCCTGAAACGTCAGTTCCCCTGCTCCCCGGAATGAGCTGCAAGAGGAAGTGTTGGAGGATGGGTACAATTACAACGTTTATAAGGCATCTGGGTGGTTCTTAAATAGGAAGGGTATTTTAGAGGGATATGGGCCAAATGGTGGCAAGTGGGACCGGATTAATTTAGCATATCTGCAAAGGGTCTGTTTCCATGCTGTACATCTCTATGACTCTAGGGAAAGCAATGAGGTGATTCAGAAAGCACAAGAAGAGAAACATCGCCTGGACAAGTTTTACTTCAACGTCAAATCATCACTATCCCCAATGACAATGCCTACCAACATCCGCAGGCTTGTCCAACGTGCAAGATCGCAGCGAATTACAATTTAAATTAATCAGACAGCTGGATATTTGAACTGTAAGGGCATAGGGACAGTCACAGCAAAACCAGGGCGTCTGGTGGATACATTTAAGGGGAAGCTAACTAAGTAGAGGAGAGGGAAGTGAATGAAAGGCTTTCATGTTCAATTCATACAAGTGTGGGAGGGAGCATGGATTGGATGGGCCGAATGATCTTTGCTCACACTGTCGCCTAAACTCGAAATCTGAATTCCCTCCGCTCCCAGACCCCGGAACAATGGGCACTGCGAGAGGGACGCTGATTGGCTGTACGGGGAAGCGACAGTGATTGGTTGGACTGGGAAAACATGTCGTCATTAGACGAACCCCGGTGACTGTAATTGGTTAGGCTGGGAAAGGCGACGGTGATTGGATGGACGGGGTGGGCAGCGTCTTTATTTGGTCTGGCTCGGAAGGGTGACGGTGATTGGGCGGAGAGGGGCGGCCTGTGACTGGTTGGACGGCGAGGCTGTGGTGTTGGGTTGCGCAGAGGGGCGGCCTGTGATTGGTTGGACGGCGAGGCTGCGTTTTTGGGTTGTGCAGAGAAGCGGCCTGTGATTGGTTGGACGGCGAGGCTGCGGTGTTGAGTTGAGCAGAGGGGCGGCCTGTGATTGGTTGGACGGCGAGGCTGCGTTGTTGGGTTGAGCAGAGGGACGGCCTGTGATTGGTTGGACGACGAGGCTGCGGTGTTGGGTTGAGCAGAGGGGCGGTAATGGAGACGCTGGTGCTGGATAATGGCGCGAGTACAGCGAAGATCGGCTTCAGTGACAAGCGAGTGAGGTGAGAGCGGTGGTGGAGAGAGGATAGGATGGGTGAAGGTGAGTGTAAGAGTGGGGATAGTGGTCAGGATGAGGTAGGGGTGACAGGGAGGAGGGTGGGGGTGTGGATGAGACTTGGAAGATGCTGGGGATGATGGTCAGAGTCACGTGGGTGAGCATGAGGGTGGGAGTGAGAGTGGGGATGGGAGTGAAGATGAGGTAAGGGTGACTGAGGGTGGGTATGGGGGTATGAGTGGGGATGATGGTAAGTATTCCTGATGAAGGGTTTTTGCCCGAAGCTTGGATTTCCCTGCTCCTCAGATGCTGCCTGACCTGCTCCTCAGATGCTGCCTGACCTGCTATGCTCTTTCGGCACCACTCTAATCTTGACTGCTCACTTTCGCCATGATGGTGAGGATGACAGTGAAGATACAGGTGGGAAGAGCGTTGGAGGGCTGAGTTATGGAGGTGAGTGGGTAGCGGATGGGGAGGGAACACAGACTCCAGCTCCATTAATCTCCTCTGCTGAAAGGCCCAACACATTCTGATCACATCTCCCTTTTCCTCCTGCAGTGTTTTGCCCAACTGCCAGTTCCGGTCCAGGACTGCACGTCTCAAAACCTTCACCTCCAACCAGATCGATGAGATCAAGGATCCCTCTGGCCTGTATTACATCCTCCCCTTCCAGAAGGTGGGTGCCTGGCTTAATTATACTGACGTGGGTTTGTTAATGTGTAAGATTGCAGTAAGCCTTGCTGTTGCATTGTGTTCCTGTGTGCCTGAATGAGGACGAACCTGGGAAGGGGTGGAGGGTGCTACTGGTAACTGCAGTGATTGAGTTAGCTTTTCCAGAGATGGAAAACTTTACTGGGCTCAGGTGGAAATTTAGTACTGGTAACTGGGCAGAGTAACATTCCTCTAGTTACTGGGAATGTGGTAATGCAACATCAGAATTTAAGCATGTAAATGTAATCTATTTCAAGGTAGTGATAACAGTCTAACCTTCACACACTCATCAGGGATTGATTAACTCTGAGTTAGTATATTTAAAACAGGAAAAATGTCATAGGTTAAAAAGCAGACATTGCAGCAAACCAAATTTTCTGTCTGCAACTTTCAAACACAACAGACTAACTGGCAGGTAGAATTTTAACATTGTATGCACACAGTATGTGGAGTCCTTAAAGCTGAGTCTTCTGAAAGGCAAGGTACACTTAGAACAGTCCGAACTTTATATTTGAATTTCCAAATGCCTAATGCTCTATCAAAAATGGGATTTAGATAGTGAGTTGTGTAGCTCAGAATATTGCTAAACACATGGTAGGTTTAATTTCTACTCTGTCTCAGGTAAACCTGGGACCTTACCTCTTCCCCTGGCCCTGAGAGTGGATGGGAATCGGAAACCACCACTGATGTAAACTGTCAAAAAAACTGATCAGATTGAAGCATTGTCAGTCAATGTGCCAAGGCCCTTTTTTCAGGCAAAGTAAACCTGAATCAACGAAAGCCAGCTGTTGATGACTTATTTATCATGTTGAATGTACGCAGAACAGGCCCTTCATCTTATTCAATTCATACTCTGTCAAACCTCCTCGTGTCCTTCTTGGGAGTGCCTCTGTGGAGTTTGCACCATCTCCCCATGTAAGTGTGGGTTTTTGGGTGTTCTGATTTCCTCCCATGTGTAGGTTATGTGGATTGGCCATGCTAAATTGTCCTTAGTGTCCAGGGATGTGCAAGCTACATAGATTAGCCAAGGTAAATGTGGATTTGCAGGTATTTGCTGAGTCTTAGTGGTATTTTCTTTGGAGGGTCTGTGCCAACTCATTCGCTGAATGACTTCTACCAGCATTGTAGGGATTCCATGATTTTGTGCAAAGAGAAGAAAAATGGGACGAGCTAAGTTGTTCCTGCAGAGAGCTGGTATGTTCTTAATAAGCCAGGAGGTCTTCCTTTCGGCTGTCATTGATAAAATATATAATCATTACACAATGTTTATTTAATTCACTTTCTTTTTTCTCTCTTTCATCTGGATAAAATTACTGCCTGAACTATTTTACTGACCATATTGGGTTGTGTAAAACTTTGGAGTATGAAAAGGCAACTTCTGACTTCAATGTCCAGAAATGCTGGTTTTTTTTCATCACTGCATGCACAGTTTACATTGTATTATCTTATAATTTCCCACCTTAAGGGCTACTTGGTGAATTGGGATGTACAGAGGCAAGTATGGGATCACCTATTTGGCAAAGAAATGTACAAGGTAGGTGCTTGCTCATGATTTGCATATTGTGGTGATTCTTACTTTGTGAACCTAACTTTTGATTCTTCCACACTCTGTTTTCCAAGTAACAGTCAATACCAGTGAGTGCCCTGGTGGCATCTGAGATTCCACCTTTGAAATGTAAAAGTCTCTTGCTTGACCACATTCAGCTGTCTTATTCAATAAAGAGTTGCTAATCATTATGTACAAGAATCTTTGTATTCCTTCAGATCCTCAAAGATATGCAACAGCAACAATAGTCTGCCTTAATGTAATGCTTTTAACATAGGAAAATTTCCCCAATGTGTTTCACAGGAGCCCGAGTCAGACAAAACTTGTCACCAATCTAAAAGAACCATTAATATTCAGGGATTTAAAACTTGGTCAATGGTAGGTTAAAAGGAGGTTGTAAAAGTGGAAAGGCACATAGATTTAAATAGAGCGCTGGAGAGTTATGGCAGATGGTATGGTAATTAGTGGTGAGGTGAAGTGAGTGAAGGATGTACAAGAGACCAATGTTAGAGAATTATAAAATTCTTGCGGAGTTGTATCGCTAGAGGAACTTAGCAAGATAGGAATAGTAGGAACGGGATGATTTGAATTAATGAAAAACAATTATAAAATGTTGCAGAGAAGCTAATAGCAATGAGGAAGGATGATGTGCCATGCATTGATATTGTACACTGTATTCTTCTCAAGTATTGTCTTCCTCCTCCTCAAGTCTCCAGTCACCACCCTGTCTCTCAGAACACTCCATACAAACTGCCCCTGAATCTCATTTCTCATCTCCAAAGTCCCTGATAATTGATAAAGATCCCTTTTTCATTGATAAAGATTGAGGAAAGTAATTTTAATATTGCTTTATTTAATATTTCAGAATCCTAGATTAGGTTAGTATCATAGAATCCGTACAGTATGGAAACAGGCTTGTCGGCCCCAAAGGGTCTGTTTCTCTGCTGTACATCTCTGACTCTATTTGCTTTTATTTTATTCACCCCTTAACATGTCGTGCATCTCTATATTCTTCTAGCACAGTCCAACTATTAGTGTTCATTAAGAGCAATACAGACATTTTACTTTGATCAGAAATTGACTAAACTTCAAAAGTATGTAACTGGATACGTACTTGTGAAGGAGATACATAAATGTAACTTCTAAATATCAGTGAAGTCTCCTGGGGAAGTGGGATGCGATCTTCAAGAGATTTCTTTTTCAAGTTAGTTGTATGTATCTTTGAACTTCTAGTTGTATGCTTACAACACCACAATATTTTCACAATAGAGAACCAAATTTATAAAGCTGATTTCTACAGCTGTGTCCATGTTAGTCTGGTGTTAGTCTACAGCTAGTCCGGTGCCTAGTTCTTCTATTGGTCTCTTGACATCTATCGACTCAGTAAGGTGACTGCATTAATTTTTACTGTAACAACCATTGTGTTACAATAGTGTTTTTCTCTCTCCCATTCTTGACAGGTTTTCAAACATGTAAATCAGAGCTAATTTCAGAGACTGTTCTTCACGTGATTTAAACAACTAATAGAGATTTGTCAGGTCATATTTAAATATTTTAAAATTTCTTTGCAGGTGGACTTTCCTGAAACCAATATAATCATCACTGAACCATATTTCAATTTTAACTCCATTCAAGAATCAATGAATGAAATTTTATTTGAAGAATACCAATTTCAAGCAGTCTACAGGACAAATGGTGACCATTTATACTTGCTTTTGTTTCTCTAATAGGGTCAGTTAGTCTCAGTAATAGATTATTTGATACAATTTTAAAACTAGTAATATGATTTTGATATTTTGAATGTATTTTTCAGCTGGGTCACTCAGTGCTTACAAGTATTTTGAAGAAAATAAATCTGAACTGTGCTGCCTTGTGGTGGATAGTGGTTACTCTTTCACACACATTGTTCCTTACTGTCAAGGAAAAAAGATGAATGAAGGTATTTGCAGGTAAATCAGAATAGTAAATCTGTATTTATATTTGTGCTGCTGAGTGACATTGTTAAAACTTTAAATTGTGTTCATTTCAGTAAAGTCAACACTGAAGGTTATTGCATAATATGAATTTTTTTTCCATATTAATTGGTTTCTCAGGTATTTAAAAATGCACAGAAATATAGCTAGTAACTATTGTGTATCTTCTCAGGAGCGGGAAGAGAGAGGTGAGTGGGTCCACTGGGATTGTAGTGACTTCAAAATAATTTTCTTGGGCTACTGAGAAATTGAAACAAAGGTCATCATTTATGCAGACTATAATCCAGCATGTCAATCAGCGATATTTGTGGTTGACCTGCCATTTTGGCTTATTGATGGAACTTGAGGGTCAATAGACATGTTGAAAGGGGAAAATTTAGCATTGTCATTACTGGTGCTATTTCTACTAAGCATATAAATGCATTGCAAGAAAGTATTTGCATTTTCATGGGCTACTACTTCAAGATATTCTTGCTTTATGGAGCCATTAACCTTTGTCAATTGTGGCTGCGATTTCTTTTTTTTTGTTGTTTGTTTCTAGTCTACCTAGCAAGCCCTAGCACTATAGGGTAGGACTTGCTGAATTTGGGGAATAGCTAGGTCTGAATGTTGGTAAGATGCCTGCTTTTGGTTTGTTGAATTCCAACATTGTCCCTCTGAATGTTCGGTGAATTTCTACAGTGTGTCTTGTAGATTGTACACACTGTTGCTACTGAGCATTCGTAGTGGAATGACTGAATGTGGTTATGTTGGATATATTACTGCCAATGGAAAACACAAAATAACTTAATTATATTCTTTTCTCCCTAGGATTAATGTAGGAGGGAAACTACTTTCTAACCATCTTAAGGAAATAATATCCTACAGGTATGGCTTTCAGAGTTATTAGCTTTAAAAAAGAGGTGATAGTGCGTAAATGTATACTGAATAGAGTGTTCTCTGATTTTGTGTTAGAAATTGTTTCAGTTGATAGTCACCAGAAAGATTGGTTGTGAGCAAAGGATTGCTTCCTTACAAAATACCTCAAAACTAATAGTATATTAAACTTATCTCCAAAACACTTTTTTTTTTAAATTTTGTGAAGTCTAAGTATTATACTAATTTGCTAACTAAATTTATAAAAGTCTGCTTTAGTTTGTTTTCTGGGGAATGGGAATGTTTTAAAGGGAAATTTGCTTTTTAGTTATTCATAGCATACCAAGCTAAGTTGTGAAAGGTTTATTATGGCTGTTTGAATAGAGACTTAATGGGTAATATTGTGCTGGAAGATTCTTGCTAATCTTAAAAAGGGATAATAATGAGTATATAAGTAATTGAAAATGACAAGCATATGATTCAATAAGAAATTAAACTAATTACGTAAAATGTCCCGCCTTCCATTGAATTAGAAAGGCGGCAAGTTAAATTTTGCATACCTTCAGTTTACGAATAGTCTCACCTATAATGGTGATGTGAAACCTGATGCACTAATCCTATCCTTGGCACAGTTACTTAGTTTAGTCATGCCTGGTCCTCTTTCTAAACCATAGCTTGGTTTGTAAGGTGCTTTGTTCTGAAGAATCTGACGCACAGAACAGGCAATTTTGTCCAACATGTCTTTACTAGTATTAAAGTTCTTTAGTCCGTAGAGAAGGCACTTTTCATTCATCTTCCATTGATCCTAAAGGCATATTGTTCTATTCCTTTCTCCCTCGTGTACCGACCTAGCATGCCCAATTGCTCTTTCACGTGAATGCCTCTGTGTGCAGTTTGGCCACTCATAGAACAAATTTCAATCTTCTTCTGCGGGCTTTGTTAGGTCTTTTCTAACTTGCAACCGAGGTAAAAGCTGATGATTAAGAGGGTGATTCAATGTGCCATTCCTCATCAATAGCTAATAGTGTGAGAGACAGTTTGCACCTATTGGTTCTCACTAGTTCCCTTGCTAAAGCTGACTACTGGAAGTGATCCACAGAAGAGATTTGGGTTGAGTTTTCATTTTGAGAAGATTTAAATGTGAATGGTTTGTGTGCATTATCAGACTGCAGTTAGGAGCTTTGCTTGTGTAGGTTATCCAGAAAGGCGTAGAGGTATGCAGTGTTCCAAAGGGGTTGTGATTAACGGCAATGCTTGATGTTCTTGAAATGTGTCAAGTCATGTTCTTTGTAAGCCCTGCACCCCTTCAACTGGATGTGTCAAGAAAACTCCAGGATACTATTTTTGAATGAAACACAAAAGTCTTCAGTTAGTTATGAAATAATTTGCTTGTTTTAAAAAAAACTGAGTTTTTGATATCAAGTTCCATGTTTGGCAAATTGAATTTTAAACACTTGCTTCAAAACGTGGTCCATGCAGTGTGTTTAGCACATTTCTGGGGTAGGATATTTTGATAGATCAAATATCCCAACAAATTGGGATCTGTTTTTTGTAATATATTCTATATGTAATGAATTATGTTCTATATTCTAAAATGTGTTTAAATATTTACAAAAGTACCTTTGTATAAATTTCCAATAAATCCGGCTTAAGAATCAAATTTTAGACTGGTAGCAAGTACTGGAGCCATATTATGGTCATGTTATGAATAAAACCAAATATTGTACTTCAGGAGTATTGTATTGCAGAGATATCTAGTAAAGAAGAAAAATAGAGTTTTTGAAAAGATTTGCAGCTTGATTGTAGATTCGTTTGCCAAGTTGGTGTGGTTTTCTGCAGACATTTTGTCACCTCACTAGGTGACATCGTCAGTGCATCTTCGATTTGGTATTGCTGGCCTGTCCAGCCTGGTATTTGTGTGTGTCTGTTTTTTGGTATTTCTGCTTCTAATTCTGAGTGGTTTGTATATGGGGTCCAGTTCAATGTGTTTACTGATTGAGTTCCGGTTGGAGTGCCAAGCTTCAAGGAATTCTCTCTCATGTCTCTGTTTAGACTGTGCTAAGATGGTTACATTGTCCCAGATGACTTTGTGTCCTTCATTGTCCATATGGTTGGAAATGAGAGAGCAGCTTTGAACTCTGTCATAGCAGAAAACCCCCAGGAAAACAGCAGAAACACTGCAGGCATATTCTCAATGCAACCTGGAAACAATCCAACTTTCCTAATGAGCTATGGGAGTCCTTGACATGTGACACGCCACACCTCCCCCATATATGGCCAGGTCTGCAGATCTCATACTGGATGTACTCAAAAGTCCTCATTGCTGTAGAGTGGAAGCAATTCATCCTTGAGTCTGAGGGATAACCTATGAAGAATCGCGTGGAGTCCAAACTAGAGGACATAGGTTTGAGGTGAGAGGGGAATGATTTTAAAAAAAGACCTGAGGGGCAATGTTTTCATGCAGAGGGTGTACTGAACTGCCTGAGGAAGTGGTGGAAATGGGCACAATTACAGCATTGAAAAGGCATCTGGATGAAAATGAAAGGAAGGGTTTAAAGGAGTACGGACCAAATGCTGGCAAATGGGATTCAGTCACATTGGGATGTTTGGCCGGTGTGAACAAATTGGACTGAAGGGTCTGTTTCTGTGTTTTATGCTTCTATCACTCTTTCATTGTTATAGCACGGTGGGAGGCCATTCAAGCCATCATAGCATGGAAACAGAACCTTTGGTCCAACCCGTCCATGCTGACCAGATATCCCAACCCAATCTATTCCCACCTGCCAGCACCCGGTCCATATCCCTCCAAACCCTTCCTATTCATATACCCATCCAGATGCCCTTTAAACGTTGCAATTGTACCAGCCTCCACCACATCCTCTGGCAGCTCATTCCACACACGTACCACCCTCTGCATGAGAAAGTTGCCCCTTAGGTTTTTTTTAATATATCTTTCCCCTCTCATCCTAAACCTATGCCCTCTAGTTCTGGACTCCCACGCCCCAGGGAAGTGACTTTGTTTATTTATCCTATCCATGCCCCTCATGATTTTATAAACCTCAATAAGGTCACCCCTCAGCCTCTTCACTCCAGGGAAACAGTCCCAGCATGTTCAGCCTCTCGCTTATAGCTCAAATCCTACAACCCTGTCAACATCCTTGTAAATCTTTTCTGAACCCTTTCAAGTTTCACAACATCTTTCCGATAGGAAGGGGACCAGAATTGCACACGATATTCCAATGGTGGCCTAACCAATGTCCTGTACAGCCGCAACATGATCTCCCAACTCCTGTACTCAATACTTTGACCAATAAACAAAAGCCGCCTTCACTATCCTATCTACCTGCGACTCCACTTTCAAGGAGCTATGAACCTGCACTCCAAGGTCTCTTTGTTCAGCAAACTCCCTAGGACCTTACCATTACGTGTATTTGTCTTGCTAAGGTTTGCTTTCCCAAAATGCAGCACCTCACACTTATCTAAATTAAACTCCATTTGCTACTTCTCAGCCCATTGGCCAATCTGATCAAGATCCTGTTGTAATCTGAGGTAACCTTCTTCGCTGTCCAGTATACCTCCAATTTTGGTGACATCTGCAAACTTACTAACTATATGCTCACATCCGATCCTTGTGGCACTCCACTGGTCACAGGCCTCCAGTCTGAAAAACAACCCTCCACCATCACCCTCTGTCTCCTACCTTTGAGCCAGTTCTGTGTCCAAATGGCTAGTTCTCCCTGTATTCCATGTGATCTAATCTTGCTAACCAGTCTCCCATGGGGAACCTTGTCGAATGCCTTACTGAAGTCCATATAGATCACATCTACTGTTCTGCCCTCATCAATTCTCTTTGTTACTTCTTCAAAAAATTCAATCAAGTTTGTGAGACATGATTTACCACTCACAAAGCCATGTTGACTATCCCTAATCAATCCTTGCCTTTCCAAATACATGTACATCCTGTCCCTCAGGATTCCATTGAACAACTTGCCCACCACCGAGGTCAGGCTTACCGGTCTATAGTTCCCTGGCTTGTCCTTACCACACTTCTCAAACAGTGGCATCACATTAGCCAACCTCCAGTCTTCTGGCACCTCACCTGTGGCCATCATTGATACAAATATCTCAGCAAGGGGTCCAGCAATCACTTCTCTAGCTTCCCACAAAGTTCTAGGGTACACCTGATCAGCTCCTGGGGATTTAACCACTTTTATGCGTTTCAAGACATCCAGCACTTCATCTTCTGTAATATGGGCATTTTTCAAGATGTCACCATCAATTTCTCTATGTTCTATATCTTCCATGCCCTTTTCTACAGCAAACGCTGATGCAAAATACTCATTTAGTATCTCCCCCATCTCCTGCAGCTCCACACACAGGCTGCCTTGCTGATCTTTGAGGGGCCCTATTCTCTCCCTAGTTAGCCTTTTGTCCTTAATGTATTTGTAAAAACCCTTTGGATTCTCCTTAACTCTATTTGCCAAAGCTATCTCATGTCCCCTTATTGCCCTCCTGATTTCCCTCTTAAGTATACTCCTACTGCCTTTATACTCTTATAAGGATTCACTCAATCTATCTTGTCTATATCTGACATGTGCTTCCTTTTTCTTAACCAAATCCTCAATTTCTTCAGTCATCCAGCATTCCCTGTACCCCTCAGCCTTTCCTTTCACCCTAACAGGAATATAGTGTCTGTGGACTCTTGTTGTCTCATTTCTAAAGGCATCCCATTTTCCAACCATCTGTTTATCTGCAAACACCTGCCCCCAATCGGTTTTCGAAAGCTCTTGCCTAATACTGTGTGCATGTCTGCAACCACTGTCAAAGCGAGTATCTCACCATTGCTATTTCTTGCAAACCCCTGGGGAACCCTGCTCATTCAAATACACCATAAACTGATCAACCTTCAGTCATCTTATCAAAAATCTCTAGCAAGTTAGTTAAACTGGAGATGGCATGGACTCCCTGAGGTGATCCAACACAGATTTATTAATTAACTGGTGTGCACTCTTGAAACTGTTTTGTTTTGTCCCAAATTATTGTTTCTAGATGTTTTCCAACCATTGAATTTAAACTGATTGATCTCTAGTTGTTCAGTTGATTCATATGTCTTTTTTGAATAAAGGGCATTCTGCAGTCCTCTAAAACTATCATAGTCTGAGGAAGTCTGAAAAATTATTGCAAGTGTCTTTGCAATTTTGTTCTCTCTTTCCTCCGTACCCTTGGTTCTTAATTGATGGCTGTGCCTTGTCACCTTTTAAGTGTAGATAGATAATTTGTTCAATGCTGCATCCTCGTTAATTTTAATAACAAGAGACTTTTAGATCTGGTCTATCCTTTTCCATCACTACTTTAAATTTAATAGAATTATGGTCGCTGGCCCCAAAGTGCTCCCCCCCCCCCCCCCCCCCCGCCAACTCCATATCCTGTAGCAGATGTGTAAGGCTACCAGCTTTCTCATAGTAGACATCGAAATATACAGGCCAATAAATTGAGCACAGGGTAGATTTGTTTAAACCATGTAAACCACACAACCTCTAAGAGTCCTGGAGAACACACTATTGTGGCATAGCAGTGAAATAGTACATTGTGTATGAAATGATATAACATTTCTCTCCTTAAAAACAATGCAGCAGCATAATAGAAGATCAAATAAATGTCATTTTCTTTATTATGTTGTTGCAACTCTTGTAATTAAATTTACTCCTGACTCTTAAATGGTAGGAGTGTTGCCTCTAAATCAAGCTACCAGCTGTGCCTCCAAAATATTTGATGCAGAACTGTTGATCATAAACTTGGCGTCTCTTAATGTCTGGAGCTCAGAAGCCCCTTCTGCCTCCTAGTTGCTATCTCTTGAGGTTCCTGCACACATGAGTTCCAACTCAACCTGCAAGCCCATATCTAAAAGAGTTTAAAAGAACCTTCGTAGTAAGCTTTTAGTCTGTACGTAAATAAGCAGAGTGAAGATCTGGTGACTGGAGAGATGGTAGATTTTTAGAGCATCTAAATGTAATTAAGTCTCTATAAAGTAATTAATTATGTATATTTAATACAATATTTCTTTGTGAATTAGCGTTAGCTGCAGCAAAAGAATTTCTGTGCACAGATAGG
Source organism: Chiloscyllium punctatum (assembly GCF_047496795.1). NCBI lineage: Eukaryota > Metazoa > Chordata > Chondrichthyes > Orectolobiformes > Hemiscylliidae > Chiloscyllium > Chiloscyllium punctatum. The sequence continues at coordinate 24,672,782 of NC_092782.1, read as the reverse complement.
GAACAGATGACAAAACCCAGCTCCTTTAGTGCTATTATTGACAAATGGATGTAACTGCAATGAGATAAATCTGGTTTTGTTCCAGCCACACCATAGACCTTTCTAACACCAAGCGGGAAGAATGCAGAAAGAGAAGATTCTTAAACTGTGGTAGTACATTTCCTGTGATGTTTATTGGTCAGAGGATTTTCTGTTATATAATAATTAGATATTATAGCATGAAGACAGTTTTTTTTTCTAGTATTCATATTCAGTTAACATTTGTCTATGAACTTCATTTTTACCCATTCTGTTTTTAAAACACAGATAATGATGGTTTATGGTCTGTGTGAATTACAGTTGGGTATCTAGTATTTAACAGTGCAGTGGAGCAAAAGTGGTGGCATGTTGGTATTTGCACTGAGCATGGCTGTACCTTTTGGCATCCTTGACATTTGTCAGAACTGGAAGGAGGGTCCTTGAGTTTTGGCCGCATAAGATGTCCCTTATTCTTAAGGTACTGACAAGGAAGAACCCGAGAATCATTTTGAGTCTTTTTTTTTAAAGTAAGATGGGTTTTATCCAAATAAGGTTTTGAAATTTGTCCATTAACTTCATTTCCAGATTAATTTATAATAAACTGACCACCAGTTGCATGTTTCTAAAGCACCATTCTCAGGCAGTTCACTCATGGATGGGGAGGACTGGTGGCTTAATGTTCCAGGATGCAAATGCAACAGGAAGGATAGAAAGAGAGGAGGGGGAGTGGCGTTTTTGATAAAGGATAGCATTGCAGCTGTACTGTGGGAGGATATTCCTGGAAATACATCCAGGGAATTATTTGGGAGGAACTGAGAAATAAGAAAGGAATGATCACCATATTGGGATTGTATTATAGACCCCCTAACAGTTAGAGGGAAATTGAGAAACAAATTTGTAAGCGGATCTCAGTTATCTGTAAGAATAATAAGGTGGTTATGGTAGAGGATTCTAACTTTCCAAACATAGACTGGGACTGCCATAATGTAAAGGGTTTAGATGGAGAGGAATTTAAGTGCATGCAAGAAAGTTTTCTGATTCAGTATGTGGATGTACCTACTAGGGTAGGTGACTGAGGTGTCCGTGGGGGAGCACTTTGGGGCCAGCGACCATAATTCTATTAGATTTAAAGTAGTAATGGAAAAGGATAGATCAGTTCTAAATTGGAGAAAGGCCAATTTTGACGGTATTAGGCAAGAACTTTCAAAAGCTGATTGGGGGCAGATATTCGCAGGCAAAGAGACAGCTGGAAAATGGGAAGCCTTCAGAAGTGAGATAACAAGAATCTAAAAGTATATTCCTGTTAGGGTGAAAGACAAGGCTGGTAGCTATAGGGAATGCTGGATGACTAACAAAATTTGAGGGTTTGGTTAAGAAAAAGAAAGAAGCATATGTCAGGTACAGACAGGATAGATCGAGTGAATCCTTAGAGTATAAAGGCAGTAGGAGTATACTTAAGAGGGAAATCAGGAGGGTAAAAAGGGGACATGAGATAGCTTTGGCAAATAGTGTTAAAGAGAATCCAAAGGGTTTTTACAAATACATTAAGGACAAAAGGCTAACTAGGGAGAGAATAGGGCCCCTCAAAGATCAGCAAGGCGGCCTATGTGTGGAGCTGAAGAAAATGGGAGAGATACTAAATGAATATTTTGCATTAGTATTTACTGTGGAAAATGATATGAAGATATAGAAAGTAGCAAAATAGATGGTGACATCTTGCAAAATGTCCATATTACAGAAGAGGAAGTGCTGGATGTCTTGAAACGCATAAAGGTGCATAAATCCCCAGGACCTGATCATGTGTAACCTGGAACTCTGTGGAAAGCTAGAGAAGTGATTGCTGGGCCTCTTGCTGAGATATTTGTATCATCAATAGTCACAGGGGAGGTGCCGGAAGACTGGAGGTTGGCTAATGTGGTGCTACTGTTTAAGGGTGGTAAGGACAAGCCAGGGAACTATAGACCAGTGAGCCTGACCTCAGTGGTGGGCAAGTTGTTGGAGGGAATCCTGAGGACAGGATGTACATCTATTTAGAAAGGCAAGTACTGATTAAGGATAGTCAACGTGGCTTTGTGCATGGGAAATCTTGACTCCCAAACTTGATCGAGTTTTTTGAAGAAGTATCAAAGAGGATTGATGAGGGCAGAGCGACAGATGTGATCTATATGGACTTCAGTAAGGCGTTTGACAAGGTTCCCCATGGGAGACTGATTAGCAAGGTTAGATCTCATGGAATACAGGGAGAACTAGCCATTTAGATACAGAACTGGCTCAAAGATAAAAAACAGAGGGTATGGTGGAGGGTTGTTTTTCAGACTGGAGGCCTGTGATCAGTGGAGTACCACAAGGATCGGTGCTGGGTCCTCTACTTTTCATCATTTGTATAAATGATTTGGATGCGAGCATAAGAGGTACAGTTAGTAAGTTTGCAAATGACACCAAAATTGGAAGTGTTGTGGACAGCGAATAAGGTTACCTCAAATTAGAGCAGGAGTTTGACCAGATGGGCCAGTGGGCTGAGAAGTAGCAGATGGAGTTTAATTCAGATAAATGTGAGGTGCTGCATTTTGGGAAAGCAAATCAGATCAGAACTTATACACTTAATGGTGAGTTCCTAGGGAGTGTTGCTGAACAAAAAGACCTTGGAATGCTGGTTCATTGCTCCTTGAAAGTGGAGTCGCAGGTAGATAGGATAGTGAAGAAGGCTTTCCTTTATTGGTCAGAGTATTGAGTACAGGAGTTGGGAGGTCATGTTGTGGCTATACAGGACATTGGTTAGGCCACTGTTGGAATATTGCATTCAATTCTGGTCTCCTTCCTACCAGGCGGATGTTGTCAAACTTGAAAGGGTTCCGAAAAGATTTACAAGGATGTTGCCAGGGTTGGAGGATTTGAACTATAAGAAGAGGCTGAACAGGTTTGGGCTATTTTCTCTGGAGTGTCGATGGCTGAGAGGTGACCTTATAGAGATTTACATAATTATGAGGGGCATGGATAGGATAAATAGACAAAGACTTTTCGCTGGAGTGGAGCAGTCCGGAACTAGAGGATATAGGTTTCGGGTGAAAGGGGAAAGGTATAAAAGAGACATAAGGGGCGACGTTTTCACACAGTGGGTGGTACGTGTATGGAATGAGCTGCCTGAGGAAGTGGTGGAGGCTGGTACAATTGCAACATTTAAGAGGCATGTGGATAGGTATATGAATAGGAAGGGTTTGGAGGGATATGGGCCGGGTGCTGGCAGGTGGGACTAGATTGGGTTGGGATATCTGGTCAGCATGGACGGGTTGGACCGAAGGTTCTGTTTCCATGCTGTACATCTCTATGACTCTATGTCTCTCTAACTCAGTTCAGTGTCATCAGCCTGGACAAGCTGAAGCTCAGGCTTTTGGCAGTGGTTGAGAACTTCATGAACTTACTGAATGTAGTAAAATACACAATGACAGATCTGTCAAATTGCAAATGTAACTATGCTATTTTGAAATATGCAATTAAAAACAAAGTGGAGTCGCAGGTAGGTAGGATAGTGAAGAAGGCTTTCCTTTATTGGTCAGAGTATTGAGTACAGGAGTTGGGAGGTCATGTTGCGGCTTGAAGTTGCAATTATGGCTGCATGAGAACTTTTTTCTTGAGGGTTACTTGACGTCCAGCCCAGTTTCCTTTGAACTGATTTGTTTGACTTTTTTTATGGGATATCGGCATTGCTGGCAATGGCAACAATTTTGTCCATCTCTAATTGCTGTTGAACTGAATGGCTTGCTGGAAAGATACAGATGGGAATTAAGAGTCCACCACATGCTTAGAATATGGATCATATGTCGGCCAGACCACAGAATGATTTGTAATAGAATGAAGTAGTGGGATTTATGAAAACCAATGGTTCATGATCACAGTTACAGGGACTAGCTTTATTAATTTAAATTAAACCAATTGCTATGATGGAGTTTGAACCTATGGCTTAAGCACCTCTGGATGCTCGTGACATTACTATAACACCACTTTAATCAACTTAACAATTTGTAGGAACCTAGATCAGATTCTGTAGTTAGAGTTCAGATAAAACAAATTATAAATGTGGACTAAAAAATTCTGATGGAAAAAAAATGATAGAAGGATATTAAGCTTTGCCAACAGGAAGATTATTGTTAAAAAGTTGAGGTTTTTTATGATTACCATATTTTTGGGATTTAGGGTAAAATGGAGAACCTGTGTGGCTGGTTGTTGTTGGAGACCAAGGTTGTTTCGCTTTGAAGAAAGTGCAAGATTTCACACTTGGAAAGCAGGAACCAGGAATAGCTACACTGCTGTGAATTGATTATGGATCTCCAAGTCCCAGTGGGTTGCTAGGAAAGTTTAATTTTATAAATAATTATACTTTTAACTGCTTAGTTAATTTCAAGAATTCTGTTGCAAATCTAAATGATAGCTATTTCTACCTGGATAAAAATCCAAGGGATTCATGTCTTAGAGATGGAATTTGAGTGGAAAAGTCCATGGTCATTATGAATCAGGTGGCAAGGTGGCTTTCTAACAAGTATCACTGAAATTCACAGACAGGTTCAGTCCAAAAGAGAGCAGAGAGGGCTAGGGGTGGCAAGTCTCTTTTGGTTCTTGACACAAAAATGTTCCTATTGAAGAGATTGAAGTTGTAAACTTCACATATCTTTGACTAAAGGAAAGGATCTACAGGCTAACCCATAACATGCAAGTCAGTTCGAGGATTAGAAATTATCTGGCTAGAAAAGGAAAAGGTAGTTGAAAAAAAGTTCAGACCAGATCTGTGTGGAAGGGAGTGTCTCCTTGAGGGACAAAGTAAGATATGACTGGAGGAAGTTTTTTTTTGTTTTAAGTGTTAATTTGGAAGTTATTTTTGTAGAGTATTCATTGCCTATTAAGTACTGTTTATTCAATGCTGCTTTTCATTTCTTACAGTAAAAGTTGTAAAATATGAGAACTTGTGCGATTTCTTCAATAACTGAGGATTTCAGTGTTTTTTTTAAAGTGATGGTCTGTTTGGGGATCATGACATTAAAAGGTGGTAAATATAACTTGACATTTTAATAGGACATCTGTTTCTACTATCTAACAATTATCATCAAATATGTGATATCAGATACTCTAGTGATTTAGCACATTGTATCAAACAACTTATCAATATGCTAAATGAATAATTTGGATTGGTATTCATTCCCAAGAATATTTGATTGTTATATTGATGATCTATGCCTATTTCTGTTTAATTCAAATGGGGTAAATCAGCTGTGCAAACACTAAAATGTGTTGATTGAGATCTCTCTCTTTAGACAGTTGCATGTGATGGATGAGACGCATGTTATTAATCAAGTGAAGGAGGATGTGTGTTATGTTTCTCAAGACTTCTACAAAGACATGGAAATAGCACAGTAAGTAAATGCACTGGATCTGAGTTAAGCCAAAATATTAGTCAGTTCTGCAGCTTTTCATCTTCACAATTGATCTTAACTTCACCTCAGGGTTCTCATTAGAACTGTCTAATGAGAAATTGGCACAGACCAACCATTGGCACAAAACCACAAGCAAAAAAAAACTCAGCTGCTGGGTACCAACCAACTTAAATGCATTAACATTTGCAAATGCCATATGATCAATCCTTCAGGAATGCCTCTAACTGATGTTGAAGCCCTGTTCTATGATGCAGAGTCATCCCCTTCTGGTGGAGAAGTGGGAGTGTCATCATTAAACATCTACATGAGCAGAAGTCACATCTCCAGGTTATAGTCCAACAGGTTTATTTGAAATTTCAAACTTTTGGAGCATAGCCTCTTCATCAGATGAAATGAGTTTGACTTTGTCCACCCCTGTCCAACACTAGTACCTCCACGTCTACAAGGGAGATAGAGTGGTGGAGATAAACGTTTTGAAAATACATTAGAGGCAAACAATTTAAAAGTTTGTCTTCACCATTAAAAGTAACAGGCGGAATGCTAATTATTCAAAGTTTTGGATTGCTGTGTTTATTTGATGAAGAAGAATGTGATGTGTGTTTAGAAAGTGAGAGGTCATTATTTGTAAATTACTGTAAGCAGGTCAACTGGGTGAAACTGTAGTTGGCAAAAAGTGTTAGTTACTTGAGTTTGATGATTTGAAGACAGTCTCCCATGCAGATGATCCTGGCTGAAGGAAAAGAGAAACCTGTGCAAATTCTTAACACGGAAATATTGGTACCCTAATTAGAAAAGTGAAGACATTCCTTATTCCTTATGTCATTCATGAAATCAGATGAAAATATTTTATTAAATGCATCAGAAGAATAATTGGAATTTTAAAATTTTATCTAGGCTAAAAGGTAAAGCAAACACTGTTATGAGAGATTATGTGCTTCCAGACTTCAGCACAATCAAGAAGGGGTTCTGTAAGGTAAGTTATCTGAATAAGTCATTTTTAACTATCAGTGCACAGAGATGGAACTTTGACATTTCATCTAAACTCATTTCCATCACAACACCGTTCCACTGTTCACCTGAATTATTCACTAACTGCCACTGTTCATCCAGTGCTACTGCAGGGAAGCTAGGAAATGTAATATAATCTGTCAAGTTTAAAATATAAACTAATTAGCACATCAGTGTTTAGGTTGGAGTCCTGGAGACAGCAGTATTCAAAGCATGCAAATACATACAAAGTTTTGTGTGTACAGTTCCCTATTTGAATAATTTCAAATGAAAGCCTCAGAGATATAAGTTTTGTCTAACTTTGTTCATGTTTGTGATTTTTACAGTTGCATGTATGTCAATTACATAAGGATATTGCTATATTGCAGCAGCCATTTATTCATGTAAACATTTGAAAACTTCATCATTTTTCTGATTACTTTGGCTTTGTGTTGCAGACTTCATTTGGAAAATCACTTTTTGTCCTATATGGTTTGTTCACAATGGCGCAATAATACCACAACACAGGACTAATGACATGGTGAACCAGCATCTTGTTTACCAGGTCACACTGCAGATTGACAGAGCTTATATGAATAGCTGACTGCAGCACTATTGGGTCTCGAGCAATCGAACCCTTTTGATATCTGAATAATGTTTGTCTGCCATTGGTGCAACCTTCTTTTCTTGAAAGTGCTTGTAATATCTTGTTCTTGTACTTTAGGCTCACATCTCGATTTAGTGAGGGCTAAATTCCAAATGTTTTATCAGCAATCCATGTTCATTCAGAGAATGAGAAGCTTCAGTTATGGGGCAGATTGAACATGTTCAGTTTCTTTTTGAAGTTTAGATTAGATTAGATTAGATTAGATTACTTACAGTGTGGAAACAGGCCCTTCGGCCCAACAAGTCCACACCGCCCCGCCGAAGCGTAACCCACCCATACCCCTACATCTACATCTACCCCTTACCTAACACTACGGGCAATTTAGCATGGCCAATTCACCTGACCTGCACATCTTTGGAGTGTGGGAGGAAACCGGAGCACCCGGAGGAAACCCACGCAGACACGGGGAGAACGTGCAAACTCCACACAGTCAGTCGCCTGAGTGTTCAAAATCATGTTTTCTATCAAGTATGAACCTCACCTATGATGCTTGGAATCTAGTATTTAAAGTTTCTCAGATTCTTAAATTTATTTTTAAAAAATGTTTAAATTTCTCTCTCTGTGATGTTTACTTTGGTCTGACCTGGTCAGTCCAGACCCATTGTTATGAGTTGGCTGCCACTGCCACTCAGTTGAAGGACCATTAGCGATAGGCAACAAATACTTATCATGTTGGTGATGTTAACATCTCAGGAAAGATTTTAAAATGTTTCTCTCCCCACTCCTCTCACCGTAGTCCATGGTTCTGAGAAACTTTTACTTCTGCTGTTAATCTTTATTCAATTCCTTTTTAAAAACCATTGCCTAGATCTTGCAATACAGGAAGAGGCTTCCAATTCAACTTGCAATATGGATGCAACTTGGAGCCTTAAGGAAGTCCCAACATGTGCACAACCGTAGAAGTGAAATGTCTGAACAGTTTACTTTGCCTGTACTAGTCCATGATTGGTGAGAACCATACAGAATTGGGATTTTCATTGATACTCTAAAGCTGGCTGAACAGTGTAACTTTAAGTAAATTAGTGCGAGTTTAAAACTTGCAGAATTTCTCAGAAGCCACCCAAACTACAGGCAGTATGCACCCTCGCCCCAGCCAGTACCATAGGGCCAGGGAGGGAGGAGAATAGTGTCAGGTAGGGTGAGGCGTTGAATGTTGTGTGTAAAGGGGATTGAGTTGGAGTAGTTACTGTTGGGGAGTTGAGGTGTGATGATTACTGTTGTTGGTGGCATTATGAAGTTTCATAGTTGTGGGCGGTGTTCAAGGTGGGACTGATTACTGTGGAATTATTACTGTCAGGTGGGGATTGGCTGGTGTGATGAGTCAAAGTGGGGATGATCATTGTTCCATGGGTTGGTGATTGGATAGGGGTTCACATTCAGTAAAGAATTGCCACTCGCTGGAAAGTGAATAATAGAAGAATTTGGGACATTAAACTTAACAGAATGCAATCTTAATTGTCATCAAAAAAGGGAAAGGGTGTGGTTTGACTTCCCCCAATTATCCTGCACTGAAGTTGCATTTTGGGTTCATTCCTCATTTCTGAAGGAGCTGGGAGAAGAGGTGCCAGAGAGAAATGTGGAGCTTGGTCTGATCACAAAAATCCAATGGTATTTGCCACTTCTTGAAAGATGCAGTCTTTCATATGATTAGATCTGTCTGCTTCACACACTCATATTGCTTTCCAGATCCATATGTTGCAAATGGTTCTTTTTCCACTTACATTTAGATTGATATTCTGTAGTTCTTGGGAACATTTCCCTATCTACTTTGCCTAAATTCCCCATGATTTTGAACACTTCAAAAAAAAAACTGAACATGTTCAATCTGCCCCATAACTGAAGCTTCTCATTCTCTGAAATAATTTTGTAAACTATTCTGCACCCTCTCTAAATTGTTCATGACCTTCCTAAAATAGTGTTCAGATTGAGGGTTCAACCACACTTTTGTAAATGTTCACAGTCGTTTTGTGAACCAGTTGCTCATCCTGCCCTGTCACGTTCAAATGACTGCATGCATACTCTTGAGTCAGTCTATTCCATAACTCTTGCCATTTATTTTATATTCCTTTTCCTTGTTATTCCTACTAAAATATATCGCTTTACATATGCTGCATGACCACCTATTCCTCAGTCTGTGGCGTCATGACATTGATCATTATCTTTCTCAAAACTCAGTATTTGGAAGTTTCATGTCAACTGCAAATTTGAAGTTGTGTGCTGTATGTTGTCTGGGTCAATAAAATATATCAAAAAAAGCAGTGGATCGATTTGTAACTCCTGGGAAACCTTCATCTACACTGAAAATCAAACATTTGCCTGTACTGTTTGTTGCTAGTAAGAGAACGGTGTAATGTGTTTGAAACCTTCTTTGATATGGGAAATTCTTGAGTTAAGCATTGCAATTTGATCTTTTGAGGCTTGTAAATGCACATTGCTTCCATGGTTACGTAATAGACCTGGAATATTGTTCACCGGCAAATCAGTTTTTTGGGGGTGCAAAGTTAAACTGTTTGATGTAAGATGATCTTTTATGATTATGCTCTGGGCAACTTCTCCAGGATGCAGTGCAGACTAGTAATCAAATACAAAGCCACTGTGCAATTTGCCCATCATCAATCAGGATATTATTATGTTAAGTACTGGGTTTCCTTTAAGCCTTTGCTTACACATCCTCCCTACAGCTGCAAAGTCCTGTTTTGGATTGAATCGAGAGATAGACCATCTGCTCTGATTACCATTACTTTTACAACTCCAAATGGGCATTTCTGTTGCCTGAAGTTGGGATGGTTGCTTTAATATATAGTTTGTTAAATGTTTGAAATTTTAGATGAGAAACAAGATTTCTGATCTAGAAAATTCAAAATAAGTAAAGCATGTTTGATTTTTCAAGGCAAAGTTTAATCAATGATCCTATTCCAATTCATGTTCCCAGCAACCTGTAGCTTCTGATAAACATAACTCAGAACAGAGGCAAGAGGATGAGTTAACTGCTAGGAAAAATGCATGCAACTCAGAAGTAGGGACTCCTTTCTTTTTCATTTTTATTTTCCCTTTTTTAATAGACCAGTGTCTAGTTTGCTTTGACATTAACCTACCAAATGATGCAGCTGGGTCTAACACAACTGTGTGGCGATTTGGAAATTTCCAAATTTCCCAACATCTTTTAGGACTGCCCCCAATTAGTAACTTTGTGCCAGAATTCATTTCTGTAAAGAGCTACCTTATATGTCTTGTATTGTACATGCACATAATATTTTGAGGTTTACTTTAATAATATCTATTCATCTTTACACATAGCTACTATCAAATTCCTTTGACTGTGGCATCTCTACTCTTCAACTTTTCCTTCATCTCGTTTGCAGTTGTCTTCTGGTGTGTTAAGGCTTTGGTTCTTACTCTGCTCTGGATCATCTGAACCTCCTACCCTGTCTGCCTGTTTGCAATTCTCTCCCTTCCTGGACCTTTTATGGTAGTGTGGTAACCACCTCATGGGATGTATATTTAAGAAAACTTTTGGACTCCCGAATAGCTAGTTCAGTTCAGGATGTTGATAATGGATCCCGGATGCACAAGACTAAAGCTTATCCATTCCCTCCATGATGGTGAAGACACTTCTTGTGCTGCTTCATATTTCACATCCAGTTCATGCTGTTAACTGTTCTTGCTTTGGCTGATTCTTTACTTCCCATTCTCTCGCTTGTTTTCTTGCATTGCTTCCTCTAACCCTTGCTATCTTCAGTCTCCATTAGCTCCATTACTTAATGCAAATTATTTGAATAACATGCTTTTTAACTGTGGAAAAGTGCTCATGCTCAGATGCTGAACTTATTCATATTTCTATTTAGCTGTTGACAAATAGCCTGTAATAATCTTCCAAACAGGCAACGTTGCTTTTTTTAAAAATGAATCTTTAATTATATTATAGTTTCTTAATTTTTTTCTCATTTAGCCTCTGGAAGAGATGGTTTTCAGTGGAAAATACAAGACAAGTGAACAGATTCTGCGTCTAACTAATGAGAGATTTGCTGTTCCTGAAATTCTCTTTCATCCTTCTGACATTGGTATTCAGGAGATGGGAATACCAGAAGCAATAGTTCATTCAGTGCAAAGTTTACCTGAAGGTGAGTAGCTTCAGGAATGAAAACCATGTTTCACCTCACATTTTGCATATATATTGTCGGAGTCCTAATCTGCATTCAGGCAGCAGTGAAAGCCACCGGGGTTTAGATAATACCTTTTAACAGCTTAATGCCCTTAGGCACTTCACAGGAGTACTATCATTCAAAATTTGACACTGAGCTGCTTAAGAAGCGATTAGGATAGGATTTGGGCAAAGAGGTAGATTTTGAGAACATCTTAGAGAATAGAGAAACTGAAATGCTTAGGGAGGGTGTTCCAGGGCGCAGGACCTCACAATGGTGAAGCGATGAAAATTAAGGATGCTTAGGAGGCCATAATTGAAGGAGTGTAGGGATCTGAGTTACAAGGCTGTGGTGAAACTTGCAAACAGAGATTTTAATTTTTTTTTGATGTGCTCATCCAACTGCATTATTATAATTTGTATTCAGTATTTAGGTATCTATGATTTCCTTTCATCATGTTCATATCCTATTTTTAAGAAAAATCAAACCTGTTTTTTCTCAAAGCAGAAATGCACCCACATTTTTATAAGAACATCATTCTGACTGGTGGCAATACCCTCTTACCGGGATTCCGAGATCGTGTTTATGCTGATGTCCGATCTCTTACTCCGTGTGATTATGATGTATCTGTTCTGCTTCCTGAGAAGTAAGTTTTGTCGTCGATATACCATGAGTACTTTATTTTAAAAGCATTGCTTGAGCGTGTAGACTGCCTTCTGTGAACATTTTATGCACATTTTTTTTCCTGTTATACTATGCATTGTGTGTGCCAGTTATTGGAAGAACTACTTGACTTTGTCTTCCCACAGTATCTGCTGACACTACTCTATTAAGCTGAAATATAGCCCCAGTATAGGATCCTGTTAGGCTCATTTATAACTCTCACATTTTTCCTAATTTTAAATAGTTTTTAAACAATCCAGTTAGTAGCTCGTCAACATTGTAAAGTGTCTCCTGTGAACATTTTAAATTGTCCTACACTTTATTTTTGGGTAATTAGCTGTGAATTATCACAGAAGTGGGGTTATTACCTCACAGTCATAATGTTTTACAGGGAGATTGGAATGATTCTTACATAAAACAGAATAGCAATAAAACCCACATTCAAATTCTATAATACATGCTAACACAAATATATGAAGGAGATTTCAAGGCTGTATTTATTCTGTGTTATCACAAGTATATTTGCAAGTGTTTGATCCGTATCATTATTGTATACATTGTATAAAAGGTCATTAGCAGAAATATCTGGTGGGATGAAATTAGCTGACAACTTTACATTTTCAAAATGAATGCAGTGCACACTTGGTTGTTTGCCTGATTTTTGCGTTCAAATACCCCTTCATGCTACCTACCCTTCTCTTTTATGATGCTTCCTTGTTGTTTCACTCTAATGACACTGCTGGCTATTATATATACCTGCATCCAGGCACTATCAGTGAAAAGAATGCAGGGTTTCATTCATGGCTCCTTGAAGAACTCTCCCTCCCTCCAGCAAGTGAGTGTACTGGAGTAAAAGGAAAGGGTCATTAGGAAATCCCAGTGAGGAAATAAGGGCACCTGTAAGTGATCTCACTTCCTACAGTCCATATAAGCTTTGTCCCTTAATGCTTGGTATCATTTTGGGGTAAAATACAGTGCATTTCTAGCACTAGAATAGTTCAGTTCTTGAACTGGCAATTCTGCCTTAATGAAATATGCAATTTTCATACCTTTCTTACTGATTAGAGTTGTATTTTGCCAGGCTTAGAAATTTTGCTCTGAAAATGAGAGTCTCTTATGAAAGTCATGTGATTTCTATGATATCATTTCCATGTTTAATGAAGCAGTAACACAAAGTGGTTGTTCTTTCTTGCAGCCCTATCACATATTCTTGGGAAGGTGGAAAACTGCTGTCTGAAAGTTCAGATTTCATGGACTTGGTTGTGACCAAAGATGATTATGATGAAAGTGGGCATTGCATCTGTGAGGAGAAATTTGATATCTGAAACTAAAAGCTATGTAAATTAGAGACATTGAGTTGTTTTTAAAAAAAAGGTGCTGCAGATTGCACTACTGACACTTTGAATAGAGAAAAGGTGTTTCTTATGAAATGATGCTGTAATTATAACTGTTTTATAATAAATTTGAATAATTACCTTAACAGTGATGTGTGCTCATCTGACTGAGTCATTCATTGGGCTTATTCCTGATGGTTTGTCAAAGGCAGTTAATTTATTTGAAACAGAGGTGCCAAGAGTGGAGAGAGGCCATCAGTGAGAACTTCCTGTGTGTATTTTGGGTGAAAAAAACTTGTAATGTCATTCTTATATAAAGTATGTTTATAATTTCACTGCATACTGTAAAAAGTATTTTTTTAACTGTATATCTGACATTTAAAGAATTGTTGAAGTTTGTCCAAATACTGTGTTATAGCATTGCTTTTGAAAATGTGCATATTTTTTCTGTTGTGGTACTATTTTGACATAATAAACACTGTCTTCAAAGTCAAAGCAATGCTGCATTACCTATTTTGTCCTGTTAATATTGTCTACTAATAATTTTGATACATATTGTAAATATCCAGTGCAACTGCTCAGATTTGTTAGGATACATTTTTAACCATAGGAATATAATCCTACGTAATTTGTTGTGTTCCTTGACAGTACCTTCCCTTGGATCAATCAGAAGCTAACCGTTCTTAAAAGTTCCTAAAGTGCAATCTAGCATTTTTTAACTTGTATAAGAAATTCATATCAATGAGACATAAGGTGTGATATTATGTTATGTACAGTTAATTTAAAGTTATTTATAGGTAAGGCAATAGTTTAAACAAAGTGAAGTATTCAAAAAAAAAGTCATTACGTAATTGATGTGATTAGATTAGATTCCCTACAGTGTGGAAACAGGCCATTTGGCCTAAAATGTCCACACGAACCCTCTGAAGAGTAATCCACCCATTTCCCTCTGATTAATGCACCTAACACTATAGGCAATTTAGCATGGCCAATCCACCTGACCTGCACGCCATTGGATTGTGGGAGGAAGCCAGAGCATCTGGGGCGAATGTGCGAACTCCACAGACAGTTGTCCAATGCTGGAATCAAACCCAGGTCCCTAGTGCTGTGAGGCAGCAGTGCAACCCACTGAACCACTGTGCTGCCCATATACCACTAGGCCAATGCCTTTTTTTTTAAAATCTGGAGTCATTTTATACAAGAGCTCTACTTGTCTAGAAGAAAAGTGTTTTATTTGAATTAATTCAAGGGATGTAGCCATTGCTAGCCAGGTCTATATTTATTGCCCGTCCCAAAACATAGTTAAAAGTCAACCACAGTCCTTGAAGTCTGGTTTCATATCTAAATTAGACTGGGTAAAGGTGGTAGATTTCTCTCCATGAAGGACATTAATGAACCAGACACAGTTTAGTACCAATTAATAGTGGCTATGTAGTTATCATTAAGCTACCTTTTTATTCCAGATGGTTACTGAATTTTTGACTGAAGTTTTAAGAAACAGCAAATGAAGAAAAGTAGTATATATAAAGCAGGACAGGTTCTGGCTAATAGAAAAGACACACAGAAAGCAAGGGGTGCCAAAGCAAATTGTAAGTGCCACTGAAAAGAATATGCAGAGAGATTCACAAGGGATATCATTATGATATATGTAATTTTTACAATGTGTATTAAATTGTTTTGGAACTGTATTTATAAATTTTGGATTAATTGAAGCACTCATGTGACCTGTTTGAATGGTTTGATTATTAAAAGGTGGAAGGAAGGCTTTGATTGTTTTAGTGGAAAGGGATGTACAAGATATTTATTTATAGTTTGAGAGAAGATTTCTAGCTCGGGTGCCTGTTGTTGTGGTTCTGTTCGCCGAGCTGGAAATTTGTGTTGCAGATGTTTCGGCCCTGGTCTAGGTGACATCCTCAGTGCTTGGGAGCCTCCTGTGAAGCACTTCTGTGATCTTTCCTCTGGCATTTGTAGTGGTTTGAATCTGCCGCCTCCGGTTGTCAGTTCCAGCTGTCCAGGTCGATGTGCTTATTGATTGAATCTGTGGATGAGTGCCATGCCTCTAGGAATTCCCTGGCTGTTCTCTGTTTGGTTTGTCCTATAATAGTAGTGTTGGCCCAGTCGAACTCATGTTGCTTGTCATCTGCGTGTGTGGCTACTAAAGATAGCTGGTCGTGTAGTTTTGTGGCTAGTTGATGTTCATGGATATGGATCGTTGGCTGTCTTCCTGTTTTGTGCAGTCCTTGCATGGGATTTTGTACACTACGTTGGTTTTGCTCATGCTGGGTATCGGGTCCTTTGTCCTGGTGAGTTGTTGTCTGAGAGTGGCTGTTGGTTTGTGTGCTGTTATGAGTCCTAGTAGTCTGGCTGTCAGTTCAGAAATGTTCTTAATGTATGGTAACGTGGCCAATCCTTTGGGTTGTGGTATGTCCTCATTCCGTTGTCTTTCCCTTAGGCATCTGTTGATGAAATTGCGGAGGTATCAGTTTTTGGCAAATATATATATTCTTCCCCTTTTTTTTTTTTTTGCAGTTCAGGTGTGCTGTGGCCCTATTGAACAGTGTCTTGATGCAACTTTTTTGTGTGTTGGTAGTTGTTTTCGTAATTCAGGACTTGGTCTGTGTGTGTGGCTTTCCTGTATACCTTTGTGGTGAATTCTCCGTTCGGTGTTCTCTGTACCATCACGTCTAGGAATGGGAGTTGGTTGTCCTTTTCTTCCTCTCTAGTGAATCGGATTCCTGAGTGTGGCATTGATGATCCGATGTGTGTTCTCTATTTCTGTGTTTTTAATGATTACAAAGGTGTCATCCACATATCTGACCCAGAGTTTGGGTTGAATTTGCGGTAAGACTGTTTGTTCTAATCTTTGCATTACAGCTTCTGCTATGAGTCCAGAGATGGGTGAGCCCATGGGTGTGCCGTTGATTTGTTCATATATTTGGTTGTTGAATGTGAAGTGTGTTGTGAGGCACAGGTCCAGTAGTTTGAGTATGCCGTCTTTGTTGATAGGTTCAACGTCCTGTTGTCTGTTCTGTATGTCCAGCAGGTTGGCTATTGTTTCTCTGGCTAGGGTTTTGTCGATAGAGGTGAACAGTGCCGTTACATCAAATGAGACCATAGTTTCTTCCGTGTCTATGTCCAAGAATTCCTGTAAAGTGTCTGGATCCGCTGATCATGTGTTTGTTTCTGTTGTAGTTCTTTAGCCAGTTTGTGTGATGGTGTCCCTGGTTGCGATACGATGGGTCTGAGTGGGATGTCGTAGTCCATAGAATCTGGGGGTGGTGTTGCTTTCAGGTTTCATTCTCTGTAGGTCAAACCTGGTTATCTGTCTGTTTTTTGGTAGGTTCCTGTGTTGTTTATCCTATTGATGAGCTGTGGGGTGGGGTCAAACTCTCTCTTTTGGTTAGTGTTGGTATTTGCAAGTAGTTGCGCTTTCTGGATGTACTCTGCTTTGTCCAGGATGACCGTCATGCTGTCTTTGTCTGCTGGTAGTATGATCATGTTCTTATCATTTCTTAGTGTTTTTAGTGCTTCCCTCTCCTTGGTGTTGAGGTTGTGTGTTTGTCTTTTCCTTGTTATCAGGGGTACGATACTTTGTCTCACTGTTTGTTGTGTCTCTTCTGTCAGTCCATTATTTCTGAGTGTGCATTCTAGTGCTGCTAGGAAGTCTGCTGTCTTGGCGTGCCTGTGGTTATAGTCGAGTCCCTTGACCAGTATTGTTCCTTCCGTGTCTGTGGGAGAGGTTTCTAACCCAGGTATGTGTTGTGGTATCCGCTCTGTTGTGTGTTAGTTTGCCATTTTTTTTCTTTTAGTGACACCTTTGTAATCATTAAAAACACCAAAATAGAAAACACACACTGGATCATCAACGCCACACTCGCAGGAATCCGATTCACTAGAGAGGAAGAAAAGGATAACCAACTCCCATTCTTAAATGTGATGGTACAGAGAACATCGAACGGAGAATTCACCACAAAGGTATACAGGAAAGCCACACACACAGACCAAGTCCTGAACTACGAAAACAACCACCCCAATACACAAAAGTTGCATCAAGACACTGTTCAAAAGGGCCACAACACACTGCAGCACACCTGAACTGCAAAAAGAGGAAGAATATATATATTTGCCAAAAACGGATAGCTCTGCAATTTCATCAACAGATGCCTAAGGGAAAGACAACGGAATGAGGACATGCCACAACCCAAAGGACTAGCCACATTACCAAACATCAAGAACATTTCTGAACTGACAGCCAGACTACTACGACCACATGGACTCATAACAGCACACAAACCAACAGCCATTCTCAGACAACAACTCACCAGGACAAAGGATGAGCAAGCATGAGCAAAACCAATGTAGTATACAAAATTCCATGCAAGGACTGTACAAAACACTACATAGGACAAATAGGAAGACAGCTAACGATCCATATCCATGAACACCAACTAGCCACAAAACAATACGACCAGCTATCCTTAGTAGCCACACACGCAGATGACAAGCAACATGAGTTTGACTGAGACAACACTATTATTATAGGACAAGCCAAACAGAGAACAGCCAGGGAATTCCTAGAGGCATGGCACTCATCCACAGATTCTATCAACAAACACATCGACCTGGACCCAACATACGGGCCACTGCAGCGGACAGCTGGAACTGACAACCGGAAACGGCAGAGACAAACCACTATAAATGCTGGAGAAAACATCACAGAAGCGCTTCACAGGAGGCTCCCAAGCACTGAGGATGTCACCTAGACAGGGGACGAAATGTCTGCAATACAAATTTCCAGCTCAGCGAACAGAACCATAACATATTTATTTATACTTGGAAGCAATGGTAGAAGCCTGGGTTCACAGTGGAGATGTGAGTCTCCCAAAGCACCGGAGAAATGTAAACAGCTATAGTGTAAACTATTCGTGAAAAGAGTGTGTGTTGGGCTCAAGAATAACTAATGTATTTCACATTGCTATAGGGAAGAGTGCAGAAGATGCTATTATTGAGATCCGTTCAAAAATTTCCCGACAAATTAAGGAATATCAGAGAACATTTGTACGTAGATGGCAGAGATTTTGTGAACTACCACAATTCGGGTGGAAGAGGGCGACTGTCTGCCGCAGTCGAAGGATTCTTGGAAATTGAAGAGTTGCTTTAGAGGGGGAGAATCCACAGACCTGGCTTTCCTGCTGGCAATGAATATAGGAAATGCCAAAATCTATGGGATTCGCTCAAGGTGATCAAATGACTTTATTGCTCAGCAAAACAGATCAATACTGGATGCTGAGAGAAACTGGATTGTTTGCTATAAAGATTGTAATTTGGTGGAGAATATAGTGTAATGATAAATAGGGTATGCTCCTTTCTACAAAAATGCTTGGTCAGTATGTTTTCAGTAGTTACACTAAAAAAAAAATCTTGTCATCCTTTTCAACTATTAAAAAGAAATTTGAATATCCAGTTAAGTGTTCTATCTTCACAGAGAATGTAACAATATTCAGGAAAGTATGGCAGTCAGTAATAATGTGGATCTTTTGAAAAACGACAGTGATATTGTCAATGGAAATATAAAATGGTGAATGTGTTGAATAATAATGTTGAATCAGTATTTACATCGTGAAGTCAGTAAGCTAGACATTGCAAAGAAACTAATATTGAATTGGAAAGAGGTCCTAACCAAACTAATATATAGAAAAGACTGACTGATGAAAATAAATACACTGAAGGGTGACATTCCTAAGATCAGATCTTTTCTGTCCAATGACCAAAAAGAATTTGATCAGAACATTCTGAATGCCCTAACTACATTCTTCCAAAGTTCTCCTCATTCAGAAACATTACCTTTAGATTGGAATATTATGCAGACCACTCAGCCACATAAAGGTGAGAGAGTGCAGCCAGGTAATTATAGACCTGTTAGCCTAACATCTGTTGCCAGGAAATCAGTAGAGTCTATAATTAAGGATAAGGTGACTGAAAAGCTTTACACATTTCAGTTGATTGCAGTGAACCAACATGAATTTGTAAATGTTAGGTCATGCCTAAAACCTCATTTGAATTTTTTTTTGTACAGGTGACTAAGACATTGAATAGAGAATTCTGTACTGCAGGTGGATTATATGGACTTCCAGAAGATATTTGATAAAGTGCTTCAAAAACTTGTTAGATAAAGTTAAATGCCTTGGAATTGAAGGCTTGAGTAATGGAAGCAGAGAGGGTTAATCGTTTGGGACTCTTTAGTAGAATGTGGGCTACAAGGATCGGTGTTGTGGTGGCTAATTTTCACTATATTTAATCAATAACAGATAGAAGTCCTTGTATTCAAATTTGGCAAAACACAAAGATAGAGAGGACTCTAAGCAGTATAAACAGAAACAGATTTATTAAGGAATCCAGATTTGTCAGGGTGAATAAGTAAAACTAACAAACAATGAGATCATCCACCTTGAACCTAAAAATGATAGAACAGGATACTTTCAGATGCCAAAAAGCAAGAGAGGGTGAAAACCCAAAGAGGCTTGATGTCCATGCACATCAAAGAATCGATTCCTGGGATGGAGCGATTGTCTTGAGGGATGATTGAGCAAGTTGAACCTCTACTCAATCCAGTTTAGGGAAGAGATGTGATCTCATTTAAACATGAGATTGAGTGGTTTTGACAGGATAGACGCGAGAAAATGCTCAAAGCTTGTTATCTTTGGAATTCTGTTTTCCAGCAAGCGAGAGGGGCTTGATTACTGAATATATTCACAGCTGAATTACAGATATTTGATCTTTAGCGGTAGCAAGATGGGGAGTGGAATCAAGGCCACAATCTAACTATGATCTTATTGAAAAATGGAACAGGTTCAAGGGGCTGAATTGTCTATTCTTGTGCCCATTTCTTTCAACCTTAAATGTTCTCTGGTATATGTGAAGTTTAAAAATGCCACTGAGAAGAAAATGAGAGAATCTTTGAGGTGCAACTGCTTCATTTTGAGTTATTCCATAAAAGGTCGGCTTTCTCAGTGTTCTGTACTAATTATGTAAATATATGGGATTGATGTGGGTAAAGGTGAAACTTTTTGATGTTGGGTATTCCACTAATAATGTGAATTACATATATACTTAAATTATGAAATTTATGTATATTTAAGTATATATAAATGAGTTACTGAGTAATGTTTGGGCTGTGGCCAGCTCAGTGAACGTAAAAGCAGTAGACTGGATAGATTTTTATTGTCTTAAGGTACACAAAGACAGGATCTAGTATTGAGATGAATTGATGTGGTGTTCAGTTAGCACTGGGAACAGGAGTAGTACTTGTTTTTAAGGTGTAAGACAAACAGACTTTTACCTATCAATCAAGTAATAGAACAAAAAAAATTCCACTGGAATATAGTTAAATTATGGAAGAGCTGTTATGCTAGGATGTTGCACAATAATTTGATTTTGAAATTAGTACTGTTTTGTAATGATCTGAATCATTTTATCATGTGTACATAGCTAGAAAATAAGTACTTGAAATATAACTTGCCTCATTTATACTTGTTTATTACATCTGGTAAACTAACGGCTAAAAACAGTATTATATACTAAACCCCAGACATACACACGTATTTGGAATTATGATAGACATCAATTTTTTTTTTACTTGCTAATCACATTTGTGGATGTTTTGCACTATCTGAATACTAAATATTTCTGACAACAGATTTTAGAAATTGTCTCTACTTGAAGTCAATAATCTGTGATATGTTCAAGATAGAGTTCTGATTGTTGTATACAATGGAAAAATCAAGCAGTACGTGACAATTTCCAGAAACATGCTTCATGCTTTCCTGTTTTGTGTTAGGAGAAAACAGGTTCAAACTGCGTAATTAAAGCATCTTGCTGTAAAATGTGGGTCTACATGTTCTAAAGTGTTAAGCTTTTCGTTATTGCTTATGTAACTTGAGCGTTGTTGGATTTTAGGATAAGTTACTCCCAAATATAAAAGTCAAAGTGAGAATATTTTGTAGATATTATTCATGAGAATTTACACTTTTTTCAAAAAAAAAGCTTGGGAACATCTTTTACAGAAAGCTGACTTCAATGCACCTTATAGAGATAACCTTATCCTCTCATTTCCAGATCAGATGGATTTTGATTTCAACTTATATTCATCATAACTAAATTGTTTCTTTGGTTTAATTCTAATTAAACCAGAGTAGGAAGCTTACTTCCTCCTGTTCTCCACCTTTCTCCCATCTTCTGCACACATTGATTCTTGCTGACACAGTTCACTGGCGAGCATCTAGAAACTTATTAAACAGATCATTTTTACATAGAAAGTTTTTGATGAGCATGGATATCTATTCTTTTCAAAATATAGATAAACCAAAAATTGGTTGTCATACAGATCTATTCATACCACTGAATCATCTTCCACCACTAGCTGAAAACACAAACCAAACATCAAATTCTGGCAATATTCCTGGTCTGCATGATTCGCATATCTGTATGGTACTAGGGTACTGTGCTTACAGAATTCATCTATTTAGGAAGTTATATTATTTAACGTAAAAGAAGTGTACAAAGAATTTACCTTAAGTGTGTCCTTGCTGTTTCCTGATTACAATAGTGATTATGGTACTTGATTGGCTGGAAAGTGTTTCGAGGCATCTTGTGACTATGAAGTGTTCTATAAATGCAGGGTGTTTTTTGTTCAGTCTTTCTGTAATTGTAGGAACAAGTACTGAAACTGAGTGATACAATAATAAAATTAATTGAACTGATTATTTATACACATTCCTCATTAATTAGGAAGTCAACTCTTCAAACTACTTGGCCAAATACACTCTAAGAAGAATAGAAAGATGTGCTGAATTATTTTGACCCTTCTAATGCAAAGATTTCAGCAGCAAGGGACGAGCTGACCTGACATGTCTAGGTGCTGGGGTCACAAGTATTTGAATAGAAAATTGAGCCAATTTGGACTGGAAGGATTTGAACTTTAATATGTCACTCGGATTGATAAATAAGAATGCTTTTTAAAGAATGATATACAAGATGTTCTTTTCTTAACCAATAAAAGCTAAGTCTCCGGTCTTGGTTTTGTTCCAATTATCTTAGCCTTTGTTATAGTTATTGAGAGAAATTTGTTTCTAATATATGTGCAAAATTGAAACAAAGAATTATAAATCGAATAGGCACAAAGTCAATTACAGGTCATTGTGCTATAACACGTATCATGAACATGAATTTGCTGTAATGTGATTGATGAATTGGGGACACTGTTTCTAAAGTGCAAACTTTTAAAATGCGTGTTGGCTGTAATGTATTTCTAAAGCACAATTTTTCAATAATGCAGAATTGCAGAAGAGTATGACCATCACATTATAGAAGAACTACCTGGATGTCTATGTCAACCAAATAAAACTGTGCTTGTTAGATGTGCAAGGTTCCCTGAGATTATAACTTGAAACTTCCCATGTACAGCTGTCAGTGAAGTTGTCCAACAATATATAGCTCTAGAATGAATTAATAGTTCAACAGACAAAATCACCAGCCTCTCAGAGGATGTCTAGGAAACCCCTGTTCATCTATTACAATTAATACAAGTTCTGGAAAAAACACCAGCTACAAACATATAGACTTTAATGTGTAAAGTAAACTATCTAAAACTGTTAAACAAAACCAAACTGAAATTGCTGGAGCAACTCAACAGGTCTGGCAGCATCTGTAGAGAGAAGACAGTTAATATTTCTAGTCCAACGACCTTTCTTCAGAACTGATTGTAGAGAGGAAAAGGTGGGTTTGTTGAAGATGGGGTGGAGAGTAAATGATAAATTAATTTATCTTAGATACAGACTTGAATTGCAATTTTTTTTTAAAAAATCAAGCAATTAATATTGGGGATATAACATAGCTGTTAACATTTTATTGATTAACACTTTACAAATACTCACATTCCAAGTTTCACATTCCTTATGGTTAATATGTAATTGATAGTTCATGGCATTTGTTAATTATTGGCAAGACAGGGTTAATTCACTCATTGAGCAACTTGTGCCGATCCTGATGGGAAGTTAGTCATGTAAATGCAAATGCAATCCAAATTGATTGCTACACTGTCTTGATTCAATCACAAATTTAGACAATGAAAACTGAGATCTGCCCATGGTTAAGGGTTAATTTGCTGCTCTCAATAAATTTCCAGACATTTACTGCACATGGGGACATTGAAAACACATTTTACAGGGTATATTGTAACACACAACGTCACATTAAAAGTTTTTGCAATTTGGTGTAGAGATGCTAGAGACATAATTGCCAATAGGAGGCATCAATTTCATCTAATATTTCTACTTCCTGTCCTGTTTTCATTTTTACAACAGCTATCAGATGGGACCAGCATTCTTGTAGCTGTATTTGTTAATATTATGGGGAGAAAGTTAAACTGCTTCACAGGTGCAGAGGAATGTAGTGTTAGTACAACAAGGACACAGCATACTGGAGTGAAGGAAGCTGTCCTGTATGCCTTAACTATCCCATAAACCTGTCCTGTTGCCTACAGGAATCTGTGGATGAACACCAAAAGGTCCCCCAAGCTTAATGTTTTGCCACTGATTTAAATTTATTTCACTCGCCAGTATAGGAATTTAGCAATGTAAAATATTTCAGATTAAAACATATAATGATTTATGTTTGATCTTTTTGAAACCCAGCTACAGTTTTCACATTAGTTCCTACATGGCCAGTGTTGCATTTAGTCATTTCTATTTGCATGATTGCATTCAAAGCTTTAAATATGTCTGTAACTCCACATTGTTCTCTATATTGAAAGCCTTTTGTGCTTTCAGATTTGTTATTGTCTTCCAGTCTGCCATATCTTTCCACTTGCTATGAAGACAGCTCGTATGACAATAAAACCCAAGATTAAAGAGGGGGTGCGGGGGAATTAACGGATACATTCCCCACCAACTTTAATGGAAGCCAGTGAGATTTGGATGTTTTAGCCATTCCTGCTGAAAATCGCATGTGGAAATCTGCACCTGGCTTTTCAAATGCGATAATACTTTTAAAAAATTATTAGTAATTTTAAAATCACACTCTGGTCAAATGTTCTAACAGTCAGTTTACAAGGGCTTGCAACATGTTAGCACCTGCATGGCAGACAAGAGAATAATTACCTTCAATTTCTGAATCTGGTCAAGAAACAAAGAACAAATAGAAGCTTTTAGCCCACAAGTGAACTCTTTTTGTTATCTATCTTCCAAGTAATTGTTGACTCATTTTCTGCTCAGATTCAGCTGCAAGATATTGTGACTTCCAAACTTGAAATTGCTTGGTCTTATCTGCATCAGCTAAAAGGACAATTTTTTTTTAGGTTTAAGCACACAAAAACATTAATTTACTACAGTTGTACATTATCAAATATAACTGAAATGAAGGATTATGTTCAAACCTCTCCATCAATATTATGGGTCTACCCCATCTTCAACAGTGAACTTCACTTGAACTTTCTTCTTGAAGCAGAAATAGCCAAACACAGGACCATATGTTTTAGTCAGTATCCTGAAGCTTTGCTCACACTATGACTATAGTCATAAATATAGCCCAAGACAATTCTTTGCTATATTAGACTTTGCTATAAATAGACTTTACTGTCTATTCTATTGCTTGTGGGTTTTTCAGAAAACTCTGCCACATAACAAATATTTTCCCCAGCAATAAGTGTAATCCTCAACATTGACTCTGGATCCCAAGAAGTCTCAAGGCTTCACGTTTAACATGGACAAGGAAACCTCCTGTTGATTACCACGTACCATCCTCCCTCAGTTGATGAATCAGTTCTCCTCCAAGTGTAACAACACTTGGAAGAAGCAGTGGCAAGGGCACAAAATATACTCTGGTGGGGAGTCTCAGGTGTTCACCACCAAGACTGGCTCTATAGCAACACCACTGATAGAGTTGTTTGGGCCCTAGGCTAGACTGGGTCTGCGGCAGGTGGTGACGGAGCCAACAAGAGGAAGAGGCTTCATCTTTACCAATCTGCAGATGCGTCTGTCATGACAATATCAGTAAGAGTGACCACTGCACAGTCCACATGGAGACAAATTCCCACTTTTGCATCGAAAATAAATGCCATGTGTTGCACTATCACCACATTAAATGGGACAGACTTCAAACAGATGTAGCAACTTAAGACTGAGCATCCATGAGGTGCTGTGTGTCATTATCACCAGCAGAATTGTATTCCATCACAATCTGCAACCTTATGATCCAGCATATTTCCCACTCAATCATTACCATCAAGCCAAGGGATCAACCCGGTTCCGTGGAGCGTGTAGGAGGGGATGCCAGGAGCAGCACCAGGCATACTTGAAGGTAAAATGCCAATCTGGTGAAGCTGCCAAACAGCATAAGCAGCAAGTGATAGCCAGTGCTGTGGAAGGGCCTCTTTCCTTTACTCCGCACTCAGGCCGGGGTCCGGGTTCACAGATTACTGTGGTGGTCTCTCTCCAGCAGCCTCTGAAGCCCTGGAATGCCGCACTAGGGGAACTCCACTGGAGAGAGAGAGTGCGCGCTGAACCGAGCTCACTATTTATGGCCGGACCAGCGACCTGGAAGTTATCTCCACATAGTAATCACGACTACCCCCAGTGCCTGGGCGATTCCCTCTCTTGTTGGTGGGACAACAGCCACCTGGTAACTACCCATTTGGGCAGTAACCCCAAGAGAGAGAAAAAGAGAGATCCAGCTGCTTATCCTGGCCAGCAATCAGCCGAGTGGGCAGTTCAAATCACCCGGATGACACGAGAATTATAGTCTGGGATCAGCTGTGAATTCAGCCAGAATTGGTGTACACAGAAGGAACACAGATGGACTCGAATAGGAGTTCAAAATTACTAGTGAACTTTAGCATGGCCAATTCACCTGACCTGCACACCTTTGGACTGTGGAAGGAAACCGGAACACCTGGGGGAAACCCACACAGACACAGGGAGAACATGCAAACTCCACACAGACAGTCACCGGAGGCTGGAATTGAACCTGGGACCCTAGTGCTATGAGACAGCATTGCTAACCACTGAGCTACCATGTCACAATACTGGCAGGCCTGCTGGGAAATTCTGTCTGCACAGATGCCAGGTTGACCAGTTTTTCACAAAAGGTCATTTTCTTTTAAAACTGGTGATTGCCCTGAAACTGCTACACAGCTAAGAAATCCCTCAACCAACAGACCAGATCTGAGCTCTATAGTTCTGCCCACATCCACTTGTGGCTGATGGTGAACAATTAAATAACACTGGAGACATAGACTCCACAAATATCGCCATCCTCAATGATGGAAGAGCCCATCACATCAGTACATAAGGCTGTAGCATTCACAGTAATCTTCAACCACAAGTGCCAAGTGGATGATTCATCTCCGCCTCCTCCAGCAGTCCCCAGCATTACAAATACCAACCTCAGCCAATTCAATTCACTTCAGGTGATATCAAGCAACAGGTGGAGACATTGGATACTGTAAAGGCTATAGGCTCTGATGACATTCTGACAATAGTACTGAAACTTGTGCTTCAGAACTTGCTGCTCCCTTAGCCAAGCTGTTCCACTATAGGTATAACACTGGCATCTACCTGACAATGTAAAAAGTTGGCCAAGTATGTCCTGTACATTAAAAAAGACATATCCAACTTGACTAACTATAGTCTCATCAGTGTACTCTTGATCATCATCAACAGTGCTATCAAGCAGCATCTGTTCAGCCATACCCAGTTCTTTACCTCATTACAGCCTTGGTTCAAACATGGGAAAAAAATAAATTCCAAAAGGTAGACTGATAGTGACAGCTCTTGACATCAAGACCACATTTGACTGAGTGTAGTGTTAAGGACCCCTATCAAAACTGCAATCAATGGGACTCAATGGCAAGTTCTTCACTGGTTGGAGTCATACCTGACATATAGAAAAGATGGTTGTGGTCGTTGAAGGTCAGTCATCTCAGTTCCAGGAAGTGTCTGCAGGAGTCCCTGGCTCACCCATTTGCAGCAGCTTCATCAATGACCTTCCCTCATTCAAAAGGTCAGAAGTGGAGATATTTGCTGTTGATTGCACAATGTTCAGCACCATTCACAACTCCTAAGATATTGAAGTAGTCCAATTTCAAATGCAACAAGATCCAGACAATATCCAGGCTTGGGCTGACAAGTGATAAGTAACATGTGTGCTACACAAATTCCAGGGAAAACCCTGTCTCCAGTAAGGGACAATCTAACTGGCACTGAACCCCCACTATCAACATCCTGGACATTACCATTGACCAGAAACTCAACTGGATGCATTACATAAACAGTGGCTACAAAAGCAAGTCAGACGTTCAGAATACTGTAATGGGTATCTCACCTCCTGACTCAAAGTCTATCTACCATCTACAAGGCACATGTCAGGAACATGATGGAATATGCCCCACTTGCCTGGCTGGGTGCAGTGTCAACACTCTAGAAGCTTGACACCAACCAAAGACAAAGCAGCCCACTTGATTGGTATCATATCCACAAGCATCCACTCCCTCCTTCAATGCTCACTAGCAGCAATGTGTGTACTATCTACAAGATGTATTGCAGAAATTCCCCCAAAATCCTTAGGCAGCATGTTATAAATCCATGACCACATCAATCTAGAAGAACAAAGGCAGCAGATACATGGACCACCACCACTTGACAGTTCCCCTACATGCCACTCATCACCCTGACTAGGAATTATATCAGTGCTCTTTCACTGCCAGTGTGTCAAAATTTTCAAATTCCTTCTGTAAAGGCCACATGCAGCATGTAGTCTGCAATGGTTCAATCCACAAATGATTTTTTAAAAAGTTGCAGAGACCAAGGCAATTTTTTTTTAAAAAAGCATTTATTGCGCAATGATGTTTATGATGTCCATTTTATATATGATTTGAATGCAATAAATGTATTCAATACTGGCTACAATAAAGTTTGCTACCTTTTCCGGAGAACTTCATTTTCCACTAAGTTTAAAGAACAATAATATAAAAATACTGCCGGTGCTTGCAAATTGCATTTTATGGTTGCAACATTTGTTGCTAAACATTTAAAACACAGGTAGCTCTCCTATAACGCGTGTTTATAAATACAATATGGTTGCAAGGCAATTTGTGAATTGTTGAGAAAAACAAAGCGAACCCCTGTTCACTGTTACATGGATTCCATCCCCTGCTGGAGTTGAACAGCAAAACCCAGCCTCAGGATCCTACATCTGCAAAATGCAAATTCAGTGTGTTCAACTAAAACAGGAATGCAATCAGCTCTGCAAGCCTTGAAGCTTATTTTGAAACTGGGAATTGTAATCTACATTTAGGAGGAACTTTATTTCAAACTGTGGGAGAATCTTGGGGAGGACTGGACATCCGTGTCGGCATCACTTGGGCAGTTAGCTCGCGCACTTTCTGGTGAAGAGCATCTTGAAAAGGTACAATGCTGTAGTCGGTGATTTTTGTGTTACAATGTTAGATTTACTCTATTATTTAATTAAAATATATGATTTAAAGATGTACTTAGACTGCGCTATCATTTGTGTTATGCTAATTATTGTGCGTTTAATTTTTACTGATATTTTTAGCGGTTTGCCCGACCCCTGTTTTTTCCATCAGCCCTGTTATTTATATTATGTTATTTTCTACAAAAAGTTGTCACACGGGAACACAACTACTGCGTTATAGGAGAACTACGTGTAGAAATCAAAGTGCTTACAAATAATGTACCACTTTAAACAATGACTCAATAAATTTGCAAGCTTCCCTTTTAAAATATTGACTTGGCATGGATTGTTCTTCAGCTTAACAAGTAGAATATTAGGGACTGACAGGAAGGCAGCTTGAAGTATATAGTGTCAGTGAAGTGATTCTCATTATAAACAGGTACTGTAGATGGCAACCTTCTGGCTAATCGTTTGCAGCAATAAGCGCACATCTTCTTCCAGTTTTATTAACTTTTGGGCTTTTTCCTCCAAAGCTTTTTGGTTGTCTTCATAACTTTTTTCCAGTTCTGTAAGGAAACACAATGTCAACTTGCAATTCTTGAGCAGTTAGATATGAATACACAATTTCTGACAGCAGTCTTATCTCATCTGCTTTACGATTCAATTAGCTAAAATCTTTATTCATATTTAATATTTCAATGTATGAAGAGGAAGATATTGACATTGAAAATAAAATTTCCAAATTGTGCACGCAAGAACATCACCTTGTCAAAGCTATTCAGAGCTGGAGGATGTTAAATCAATGCTACAGATTCAGGTAGGGATCCCTTTTGCTGACACTTGTTAAGTAGTGTGATATGAACATGTGGTCAGATCAAAGTGCATGATCAATACTTGATTAATTTTAACCCTTGCTGACAATATACTTGCAGTACTTAGTGCAACTAATATCAAGTGATTTGCTTTCAATGGAATATAAATGAAAAAGTCACAAAAGCTACAGCTTGATCAAGTCATTTAACCAAACTGGGGAGGGCTTTAGGAGATAGAAAATTCACATCCATAACACAATGCATGGACTGTAGATAGATCAGCTTGTTCAGACTTACTTTATTCCAGAAGGTTCTGGTATTCATACCCTCGGTCCAACCTGTCCATGCTGACCAGATATCCCAACCCAATCTAGTTCCACCTGCCAGCACCCGGCCCATATCCCTCCAAACCCTTCCTATTCATATACCCATCCAAATGCCTTTTACAATGTTGCAATTGTACCAGCCTCCACCACTTCCTCTGGCAGCTCATTCCATATGCGTACCACCCTCTGTGTGAAAACGTTGCCCCTCAGGACTCTTTTATATCTTTCCCCTCTCACCCTAAACCTCTAGTTCCTCTAGTTCTGGACTTCCCGACCCCAGGGAAAAGACTTTGCCTATTTATCCTATCCATGCCCCTCAATTTTGGAAACCTCTATAAGGTCACCCCTCAGCCTCCGACGCTCCAGGGAAAACAGCCCCAGCCTGTTCAGCCTCTCCCTATAGCTCAAATCCTCCAACCCTGTCAACATCCTTGTAAATCTTTTCTGAACCCTTTCAAGTTTCATAACATCTTTCTGATAGGAAGATGCATTGCATTCTATCTTCCTGATAGAATTGCATGCAATATTCCAACAGTGGCCTAAACCAATGTCCTGTACAGCTGCAACAGACCTCCCAACTCCTGTACTCAATACTCTGACCAATAAAGAAAAGCATACCAAACACCTCCTTCACTATCCTACCTACCTGCGACTCCACTTTCAAGGAGCTATGAACCTGCACTCCAGTTACCAGCAGTACCAAGATTGGTATAACACTGAGCTCTGATCAGATGGGAAAAACTCTCTTTAAATCTAACTGCAACTAACATACACATAAAACTTGATTACTTAATTGTACTGCCAGAATAAGAGTAATTAATGTGAAGTTACCACAACAAAATTACTATCAACAAGACTGAGGAGATGGACATTCAGACTTGGCTGTGCTAAGAAAGACGATGTTAGCAGATGTAAGCATTGAAAATTCTAAAGAAATCCGGTGAACTTCACTAGCAATGGTCCAATTTTTGCTGAAATAAAGCATAAAGCACATCTTGCAAAGTCTACAACTCTTAAATCTAGGCACAATCAATTGAAACTACTAACGAACCACTAGATGGCACTTCCCTTTGAGTGTTATAACTGGCAATTTATCAATTTAACTTCAATCTATTGCAATCAAAATAAGATACATGCAAGTCAGAACACAAAACAGTTTTAGATGCATTTATATCGTTCCTTTAAAAGTCTCCTAATCTAATCAGAATGAACTGTTGCTGATAGTAAAAGAAAAAGATCTGTTGCTCATTCGCTCTTTGTGGACAATGTGAATCAGAAATTTTTGTTATGTTCCTGGCACAATGCCTTGTACTACTTTGTTGCTCACTCAGACCTGACCCCAAATTCAGTCCAAACAAAATTTAAACCCTCAATATCAATAGTCACGAAATAGTATCTTCCACTTACTCCAAACATTTTGATGACTGTCAACATCAATGAGTAATTGTTATGCTACTCAAACCAGAAGTAAACAGTACTGTGTTTCAGAATGTAAGGCTGTTGAACAGCTGGACTGAATTCCATCTTATTCTGGATTTGGTACAATACATTAAAAGGATTTTTAGCAATGAAACTGGAGTTTAAGCCATAAATACTTATAGAAGCAGCTTCAGTGTCTTGCTTGAGCATTTTCATATTGTTTGCCCACTGAATCATATAATCACCAGTTTACGTTCAATGTAATACTTACTCTTTAATAACTCAAGTTTCCGACTTGCATCTGATAACAAAGATTCAGCTTCGACCTGCAATAACTTGGCTTTTTTCCGAGCATCAGAAGCTGCATCAGATTTTTTGATGATGGTGTCTTCCACAACGGTGTACTTGCCTTTCAGGACAGTGTCGAGTACCTAGGTTAAAGACAGCACCTTTAAATATATGGTTAAGATCTCACAAAGGATGGGTTACCAACGTAATCTGCAGGATGGCTCTGTCTACTGTATTCATATACTGGAATCAAGAATTAAATGTATAGCACAATAATTAGATCAACAGCTCAAATGGCAGGACATATCTATGTTCAATGAACCTCCCACTCCTTATTTTACCTGGAACCATCCAGAAATGAAATGTAACATATTCACACAGCAATATGAGCTAAGCTCAGATGTTGAATTTCTACACAGGGTAGGAGTACAAAAGGAGAGAATTTTGGATAAGGCAGTGACTTAGAGCCTGAGGAACTGAGAGCAAAGGACTCCACCAGAATTAGGTACCCTCATCTAAAACTCATTAAGCCGCCGCCAGTGGAACAGTCAGGTCCTATCCCCTATCTTAAGGGAGTGTTAAAATCGTGAAGTGAAAAGTACCTGACATAGAACCAGATGCAAGAAATTAAAAGGATGGTGAACCTGCTATCTGCTTTATTTGAAAGCAAAAGGGCTTTCATTTATACAGTGCCAACCAGAATCTTTGAATGTTACAGCACAAAATCTTTCTTTTCCCACCACATACAGAATTTTCATGAGATTTCCTTAAAATCACATTTTGATTTCCAGTGGCTCCTTCCCAGGAACTTACTTATAATGAAGTACAGGGCAAATCAGAGCATCAGTATCCTCAATTATAAACCCTCAATTAAAATTTAAACCCACTAAACTCCAAAAAATTTCCTAGACACTTGTTTTTAAACTGACAAAATCACAGGCATACATTAGAAACAAAAGTTTTATTTTCCCCTCAGAATAAGAGACGAGACAATTCTAAACAAAATAAAAAGCTATCAGCATAAACACTACTTACTGGTGAAATCAAAGCTAATATATTTCCATAACATATTCCTAACAGCTGGAACATGCCAACTATGCATTTCTGATTTAAACTTAACAATTGACAGTGTTCATTACAGTATAATTGACTGCACTGCTCTTCGTAGAAGAGCTCCTGAACACGCACAGTTTTAACATGCAGATTCCAAATTTATTTGTAAGCAACCCATTACCTCAATGATTTTAAGTTTTCCTAGCCTCCAGTTAACAGTCTTCCTTTCATGTGCTTAAAACCGTTCTGTTCTTTCTGCAGCCTTCCTCTCTCTCGCACCTTCTCTCTATGCACCCTTATAACCTTCCTCCATCCAAGTCCACAACCTGCAGCCACTTGCTCTTCCCTACCCTATGCCCATTGTTTCTCTTTGGCATCCATCTCACAGAAGTCAAGGCCCAGAGCCTAGGATTGAAGAGCCTAGGATTACTTTTCCAGAAGATGAAAATGTTCTAGGCTGAAAATATTTAAATAAAGTCAAGACAAAATGAACTGGATTCTAAATTTCCTTTGAACGATCAAAAATGCCTACCTGTTTGGCTTCATCTGCAGTCTGCTTTATTTTATCTGCTGTGTCCCCAATGTTTTCTGCAGTGTGTGTGTTGTCAGTGGTCTTTTGTTTTATTTCATCAATGTCCTTTTCAATCTGTGCCAGGCGTTCAGTTGCATTGTTGAGGCTTTGTTCTGATGCTACTGTCTCGGATTCAATCTAAACAGCATTTAAAACAGCAAAGGTTTTTTTATACTGAAGTACAGGAGGTAAACCAAGAACAACTTATAGTCTTGAAATGCATTATCCAATAGCTTACAAGTCAGAAGTTCAACACAGGGGAAACATTTTCATTTAGACTATAAACCAATATCTTCACATACCCTATTTTGAAGTAGAAATTAGATGTCTAATTTCCTTGCCCATTAGACCACACCATATGAGAAAGAGTGTAATAGATGGTGTAAATGTACGCTAAGGGCCTGTCATAAATATAAACCTTAGCTGAACCACAGCAAAACTGGAAACTTCTTGAATGCTGAAGAAATTTCACCTCTATGAATTTGAGTTTTCTATTGATTAAAATAACGAATGTAAGAAACAACTTTGGCAACAAAATTAGAATGCGTAAGGATGAGAAACATTTATCACTAACACAAGACTGAAATGATTGAGATTGGCGTCTGGCTATAGGCTAGTCTGCACTCAACTAGCATGATTAGCTAATCAATCTTCCTTTTTTTCCTGTTGTACCAAACAAAATGGCACAACATACTAGCCAACTGCAATTTCTCAAGTATCATGGCTTGAGAGCAGTAAATTGATTTGCAATATATGTATACAAAGAGACATTTCAAATTCTTTAATGGTTGAATTTCTTTACTGTCAAACGCATTTGCTTTACATTTCACTGAGATGACAAGTTTAAACAAACAGGCATCCATCTATGAGCATGAAAGGATTACTGAAACAGACAAAACCGTGCTAAAACCAAGGATATGAGAGAGAGAGAGAGAGAGAGATAAAAGACCAGTCTAACTGCAACAGACTGTGCTGTGCATTCCCTGTCAAACAAATATGCACTTAGGAAACTGTAATAGTTAACTTTGCTCCAGTTCTTTGATCTAATCACAGGGGCTACTCTGACTTAGAGTGTGCACGGACTATTTTGTGATCTAAGTGGCGATACAGCTGAAGGCAACGGGTGAAATGCTGGCATTTTATCATGAAACATAAACCTGCACAGAGTAGTTCAAAGCATATGACATTAGCACCCTAATGCATTACTGCTCTGGGTTAGCTATAAATTCACAATTATCAGGTGAAAGCATCAGGGCAGCCTAATAACTACAATAGAATTTTTCAAACCTAAGTACAATCTTACAGAAGAACCTGAACAAAACAATAAGTGGAATAGTTTTGAACCCACAGCCATATTCAAAAAACTGCGAAATGTTTGTTGAAAGATAAGTTTTTAAATTTTTTTTCCCCCACAAATGGTGAGTAAATGCAACATCTTGTTTGGTGTTGCACAGAATGTGAAAATCTCCCAGTTCCTGGTTTGAATCTAGTTAGCTTATTTAGCTGGTGCACTGCAATAAGAGTGTAGAGGGGTTTCCTGTTTCACATCACTGTCTTGTAATCTTTCCATAAAAAGTGTGCACATTGAAACATTAACGAAGGGGTGAACCTGCTGCAATACCTAATACATTTAAATAGCTCGTGATGCCAAGTTCACATCTGAAGGATGGATATCTGCGCAAAGTACCAAAGCCTGCACTAAAATAGTATGATAGTATTTTCAGGGGCTAAGAGTGCAGGAGGGAGAGTGACAACAGTACATATTACACACAAATCAATTCCAATGGTCCAGCACCAAAGTCTTGGGTGGGGGGTTTAAGGGTGAGGGTCAATTTTACAGCAGATTAAAGCTAACATCAGAAACTAAAATAAACAAGCTATTGCAGCACATGCAAAGTTAAAACTATGACAGTTTCCCTACATGCAGAGGGCAATGGAAGAGTAAGGACATCAAAACCTCTATTTAGAGATTCCTTGCAAATGAAGTCCAACTTATCGATATAAGAACATACTGAGGTCAGAAGGTCCTGTGTTCCCTCAATGTCTTCGTTAGCTTGTTTAATTGCTTTCACAGCTGCGTTCTGTGCCTTTTCCGCTTCATCCAAGGCCTCCTTCACACGATCAGCTGCAACTTTAACATCTGTTGCATGGATTCTGCACCACAGGAGTAGCCACGTTAATATAATCAGCCTCTGAACTTAAATTCATTATGCAATTGGAGAAAATTAAAACAGGAGATTTTTCTAATCTAATTTCCATTAAAACATTTGACATTTTTAATTACTGGTGACAGCAATTATTGAGGATACTGACGGATGAAAATGTGAAGAAAATCAATATTGAAAGATTGATTTAGTAATATTTCCAAATTTAAGAAATATTTCATTACTCAGTGAATGAATATGGCTAATATATAGCAGTAAAATGAGAGGACAAATTGTTTCACTCAAATGAGTTCAAAAGGAGATATATATTTTAAAGTAAATAGCATCTACCAGCTGATATATTTTAAAGAAAAAGGATGACGCACTTGGCCTTCCTGGCTTCATCCAACAATGCTTCAGCCCGCTCAATATCTGCAGCACTCTGGTTTAGAATCACTTCCACGTCTGACAGACTCTCCACTCGGTCCCGAATGTCATTGGTCAGGTCCTGAAGCTGCTGAGGAGTGGTGGGCATTTCTAACTTCAGTACTTCATTGGCAACTGCCTCAATGCTCTCCAGATCAGCGCCGTCCTCTGCAGCATGTGCAAAACAACACGGTTGTCTTTTTGGATCAATTAATTTTTGGATAAAAGTAAAATGGATTTCAAAGTGCAACCAACAGAGAAAGGCCAGTGAATTTAAAACATTTTAATCTCAAATGTAATCAGGTTTAGAAACCTAACTTGTGCACACATACTTTGGAAGAGAAAAGTGATCATTTTATGAACTAATGGCTGCCCATGATATGCCAG
The DNA here is from genome assembly GCF_047496795.1 of Chiloscyllium punctatum. Taxonomy (NCBI): domain Eukaryota; kingdom Metazoa; phylum Chordata; class Chondrichthyes; order Orectolobiformes; family Hemiscylliidae; genus Chiloscyllium; species Chiloscyllium punctatum. Next base: position 24,636,654 of record NC_092782.1, on the reverse strand, counting down.
CAAGACAGATAAGAGCACTTTACCTTATTTGATTGGTTCCTAGCACTGGGTTTGCACTGACAAGTACAATGTGGTTGTTAAACTGGACTGAAAGTTCTCCACAGAATGAGCACTGATGTTATTGAAATGGTTGCACCCAGAACAATAAACAAAACTAAGGAGGTCTGCAATGTTTATCTTTTAAATCTTATTTTCATGTTTTTTGCTACACTATAATTACTGAGATGTTTAATTTTGTTCTATCTTTCTACTTAAGATTCTTGCACCTAATGTGCCACATTGTGGGTGACATCCACATCTCACTGTACTGCTGAACTTTTGCACTGGAATATGCTTGACAATCAAAATTAAAAAGTCAAAATCAAAGAGGGAGTTTGTTTTCTTCCCAAAATATCCAAATGAGATCCATTTCATTGTATCACCTACTTGGTCCTCAATTCTCTCCTTATTTGAGAGGACACTACAACTGGATCAAATTTCCAAAGAGTATCTACCTGCCCAGGAATAGCATCACTATCTTGAGTTTGCTTAAAATACAAGTATGTACTTGATAAGTATGTACCGGTCAGGCAAGGAGGAAGTTGTTGAGCACGGGAGCCATGGTTTACTAAAGAAGTTGAATCTCTTGTCAAGTGGAAGGCAGCGGCTTGTGTGTTAGGGATGAGACATGAAGGCTCAGCTAGGGTGCTTGAGTTACAGGTTGGCCAGTAAAGACCTAAAGAGAGGGCTAAGAAGAGCCAGAAGGGCATATGAGAAGTTGTTGGCAGATAAGATCAAGGAAAACCCTAAGGCTTTCTATAGGTATTTCAAGAATAAAAGAACGACTAGTACAATATTAGGGCCAATCAAGGATAGTATCGGGAAGTTGTGTGTGGAGATAGGGGAAGCGCTAAATTAATATTTTTCATCAGTATTCACACTAGAAAATGACAATACTGTCGAGGAGAATACAGAGATACAGGTTATTAGACTAGATAGAATTGAAGTTCACAAGGAGGTGGTGTTAACAAATCTGGAAAGTGTAAAAATATGTAAGTCCCATGGGCCGGATGGGATTTATCCTCGGATTCTCTGGTAAGCCAGGAAGGAGATTGCTGAGACTTTGGCTTTGATCTTTATGTATTCATTGTCTATAGGAATAGTGCCAGAAGATTGGAGGATAGCAAATGTTACCCCTTTGTTTAAGAAGGGGAGTGGAGACAACTCTGGAAACTATAGACTTGTGAGCCTTCCTTCAGTTGTGGGTAAAGTGTTAGACTAGAAAGGAATAAGTTGATTCGGGACAGTCAACACTGTTTTGTGATGGGTAGGTCAGTCCTCACAAACCTCATTGAGTTCTTTGAGAAGGTGACCAAACAGGTCAATGAGGGTAAAGCAGCTGATGTGGTGCATATGGATTGCAGTAAAACGTTTGATAAAATTTCCCATGGTAGGCTATTGCAGAAAATACGGAGGCATGGGATTGAGGGTCATTTAGTGGTTTGGTTCAGAAATTGGCTAGCTGGAAGAAGATGGATGGTGGTGGCTGAAGAGAAATAGTCATCCTTGCGAACAGTTATTAGTGCTGTACCGCAAGGATTTGTTTTGGGTCCACTACTGTTTGTCATTTTTATAAATGACCTGGATGAGGGCGTAGAAGGATGGGTTAGTAAATTTGTGGATGACACTAAGGTTGGTAGAGTTGTGGATAGTGACGAAGGATGCTGTCGGTTACATAGGGACTTGTTGCAGCGCCAGGCTGAGAGGTGGCAAATGGAGTTTAATGCGGCAATGTGTGAAGTGATTCACTTTGGAAGGAATAACAAAAATGCAGAGTACTGGGCTCATGGTAAGATACTTGGGAGCGTTGATGAACAGAGCGATCTCGGTGTCATAGATCCTTGAAAGTTGCCACCCAGGTTGATAGGGTTGTTAAGGCAGTATACGGCATGTTAGCTTTTATTGGTAGAGGGATTGAGTTTCGGAACCAGGAGGTCATGCTGCAGCTGTACAAACCTCTGGTGCGGCCACACTTTGGAGTACTGCGTACGGTTCTGGTCACCGCATTATAGGAAGGATGTGGAAGCTTTGGAAAGGATTTAGAGGAGATTTACCAGGATGTTGCCTAGTATGGAGGGAGGGTCCTATGAGGAAAGACTGAGGGACTTGAGGCTGTTTTCATTAGAGAGAAGGAGGTTGAGAGGTGACAGTTGAGACATACAAGATAATCAGAGGGTTAGACAGGTTGGACAGTGAGAGTCTTTTTCCTCAGATGGTGATGGCTAGCACAAGGGAACATTGTTTAAAATTGAAGGATGATGGATAGAGGACAGAAGTCAGAGGTAGTTTCTTTACGCATTAGTGGGGACGTGGAACACATTGCCTGCAACAGTAGTAGACTTGTCAACTTCAAGGGTATTTAAATGGCCATTGGATAGGCATATGGATGGGAATGAAATAAAGTAAGTTAGATGGCCTTCAGATTAGTTTGACAGGTCAGCGCAACATCAAGGGTCGAAGGGCCTGTACTATGCTGTAATGCTCTATGAAAGGGGCTTTGATGAGGTTAATGATGGAAAGGCTTTCTGATTTTTGAAAGTACCACCAGAATAAAAAAGCCTTTCCCTTTGAAAGGGCCTCTACTGGCAATGGCACAGTAGTGACTTCAACTTGTTCAAAATCACTGCTTTCAGTTTGAAACATCCACTATTGGTAACAAGGCCATAGTGGATATAAATTTAAGATAAACAGCAAAAGAACAAAGACAGAAGTTAGCCCTGTTTATGCAAAGGATATCTAACACTTGCAAAGTCCCATCAGGAAATGGAATTAAAAGGTTTTGAATGGGAAAAGGGCAGTAGAGGTAAGAGTAACAAGAGTTGGCACAGATTAGGAAAAAATTCTGACCAATAAATTACTGACTACATTTGGCTACATGCCACTTTTTCAGCAACACTGTCCAGAGCGCAGCACTTTTCACTCTTGTAACTACAAACAGTAAGAAAACCAAAGATCCATTGTTACAATAGTAATGCTGAACTCCACTGGTTCCACATGCACAGTAAAAAACAAACCCAGTCCAAAAACATTCAAACTGATCCAGGCCCAAATATTAGTTGCTAGAGAAATTCAGTTTAAAATGGCCCACATAAACGCTATTATTTCAAGCCGGAAGACAAATGATAAATGCAGGAGATGTGCAAAGCACAGTTCTCGGCTCTGAAGTTTGTTTGACTAACACATGGAGAAAAGATTTATTATTCCTCCTTAACTGTTGAAACTATCAGTCAAGCTACCTTTCACCAGCTCAAATCATTAGAATTGTTTCGTTAATCTTCACTGAGAGGTTTCCAGAATGTGCATCAAGCAAGAACTGAGAATATAGAATATTGATCTTGCACAACAAATGCAGATTTTCAAAATACAGTTATGTAGAAAGTTTCGATGAAATCACTGATCTCACAACGGAATTCAGTTCAGTTGAACAGACACTTTGAGCACATCTGGTAATAATAGGTGACAAAAGTCTGTGTGAAGACTGTAGAAGGAGAAGTTGTCACAAAGTGAATGATGGAAGTGTCTTAATGAAACAAAATTTTTTGTCTCACTCATGGTCTGTTCAGTACAAGCATTTTACTTAAAACAACAACCAATGAGCAATGTACTCAGACCTGACTCATTACTCATTATCTGACAAGTTTGCCTTCTATGTACAGCCTAAGTGTGCTACAACATAAACTAGACTGAAAAGGCACCATGGAGAAAGTGAGGACTGCAGATGCTGGGGATCAGAGCTTAAAAATGTGTTGCTGGAAAAACGCAGCAGGTCAGGCAGCATCAAAGGAGAAGGAGAATCGACGTTTCGGGCATAAGGAATGAGGAGAGTGTGCCAAGCAGGCTAAGATAAAAGGTAGGGAGGAGGGACTTGGGGGAGGGGCGTTGGGAATGCGATAGGTGGAAGGAGGTTAAGGTGAGGGTGATAGGCCGGAGAGGGGTGGGGGCGGAGATGTCGGGAAGAAGATTGCAGGTCAAGAAGGCGGTGCTGAGTCTGAGGGTGGGGACTGAGAGAAGGTGGGGGGAGGGGAAATGAGGAAGCTGGAGAACAACCACAAGGGATGAATAATCTGAGCGCCAATTCTCAGATTCCTCCTCCTACCTTCCCCGGAGCATGACCACACCACTGAGAATCAAGCCATTGTCTCCAACACCGTGATTGACTTCATTTCCTCCAGATGTCTCCCCCCGCTCTCCCCTGCCCCCTCCCCCCCCACAGCTTCCAACCTCAGTCTCCCAACCCCGGACAGCCAGTTTCTACCTACTCCCCAAAATCCAAAATCCACAAGGAGGACTGTCCCAGCAGGCCCATTGTGTCAGCATGCTCCTGCCCCACTGAACTTATTTCCTCCTACCTTG